>NW_027315834.1:51287983-51681929 GCF_026437365.1 Eucyclogobius newberryi
AAACTGACATAACTCCAACTGACATGAGTCCAACTGACATAAATCCAACTGACATAAGTCCAACTGACATAACTCCAACTGACATAACTCCAACTGACAAAAGTCCAACTGACATAAGTCCCAACTGACATAACTCCAACTGACATAAGTCCAACTGACATAACTCCAACTGACATAACTCAAACTGACATAACTCCAACTGACATAACTCCAACTGACATAACTCCAACTGACATAAGTCCAACTGACATAAGTCCCAACTGACATAACTCCAACTGACATGAGTCCAACTGACATAAATCCAACTGACATAACTCCAACTGACATAAGTCCAACTGACATAACTCCAACTGACATAAGTCCAACTGACATAACTCCAACTGACATAACTCAAACTGACATAAGTCCCAACTGACATAAGTCCCAACTGACATAACTCCAACTGACATAAGTCCAACTGACATAACTCCAACTGACATAAGTCCAACTGACATAAGTGCAACTGACATAAGTCCAACTGACATAAGTCCAACTGACATAACTCCAACTGACATAACTCCAACTGACATAAGTCCAACTGACATAAGTCCCAACTGACATAACTCCAACTGACATGAGTCCAACTGACATAAGTCCCAACTGACATAAGTCCCAACTGACATAAGTCCAACTGACATAAGTCCCCAACTGACATAACTCCAACTGACATGAGTTCAACTGACATAACTGACACTGACATAAGTCCCAACTGACATAACTCCAACTGACATAAGTCCAACTGACATAACTCCAACTGACATGAGTCCAACTGACATAAATCCAACTGACATAACTCCAACTGACATAAGTCCAACTGACATAACTCCAACTGACATAACTCAACTGACATAACTCAAACTGACATAACTCCAACTGACATGAGTCCAACTGACATAAATCCAACTGACATAACTCCAACTGACATAAGTCCCAACTGACATAACTCCAACTGACATAACTCAAACTGACATAAGTCCCAACTGACATAAGTCCCAACTGACATAACTCCAACTGACATAAGTCCAACTGACATAACTCCAACTGACATAAGTCCAACTGACATAAGTCCAACTGACATAAGTCCAACTGACATAACTCCAACTGACATAACTCCAACTGACATAAGTCCAACTGACATAAGTACCAACTGACATAACTCCAACTGACATGAGTCCAACTGACATAAGTCCCAACTGACATAAGTCCCAACTGACATAAGTCCAACTGACATAAGTCCCAACTGACATAACTCCAACTGACATGAGTCCAACTGACATAACTCCAACTGACATGAGTCCAACTGACATAAATCCAACTGACATAACTCCAACTGACATAACTCCAACTGACATAACTCCAACTGACATGAGTCCAACTGACATAAATCCAACTGACATAACTCCAACTGACATAACTCCAACGGACATAAGTCCCAACTGACATAACTCCAACTGACATAAGTCCCAACTGACATAACTCCAACTGACATAAGTCCAACTGACATAACTCCAACTGACATAACTCAAACTGACATAAGTCCCAACTGACATAAGTCCCAACTGACATAACTCCAACTGACATAAGTCCAACTGAAATAACTCCAACTGACATAACTCCAACTGACATAACTCCAACTGACATAAGTCCAACTGACATAAGTCCAACTGACAAAAGTCCAACTGACAAAAGTCCAACTGACATAAGTCCCAACTGACATAACTCCAACTGACATAAGTCCCAACTGACATAAGTCCAACTGACATAAGTCCAACTGACATAACTCCAACTGACATAACTCAAACTGACATAAGTCCCAACTGACATAAGTCCCAACTGACATAACTCCAACTGACATAAGTCCAACTGACATAAGTCCAACTGACATAAGTCCAACTGACATAAGACCAACTGACATAACTCCAACTGACGTAAGTCCAACTGACATAAGTCCAACTGACATAAGTCCAACTGACATAAGACCAACTGACATAACTCCAACTGACATGAGTCCAACTGACATAAGTCCCAACTGACATAACTCCAACTGACATAAGTCCAACTGACATAACTCCAACTGACATAACTCCAACTGACATAACTCCAACTGACATAAGTCCAACTGACATAAGTCCAACTGACAAAAGTCCAACTGACATAAGTCCCAACTGACATAACTCCAACTGACATAACTCCAACTGACATAACTCCAACTGACATAAGTCCAACTGACATAACTCCAACTGACATAACTCCAACTGACATAACTCCAACTGACATAAGTCCCAACTGACATAAGTCCAACTGACATAAGTCCAACTGACATAACTCCAACTGACATAACTCAAACTGACATAAGTCCCAACTGACATAACTCCAACTGACATAAGTCCAACTGACATAACTCCAACTGACATAAGTCCAACTGACATAAGTCCAACTGACATAAGACCAACTGACATAACTCCAACTGACGTAAGTCCAACTGACATAAGTCCAACTGACGTAAGTCCAACTGACATAAGTCCAACTGACATGAGTCCAACTGACATAAGTCTCACGTCAGGGTCACAAATGTGGAAGTTCAAATCATCAGACAAAAGGTTCGCTTTAGTCTCTTCTTCATCAGCTCCACCTGTGCAACAACAACAACCACCTTCTACCTTCACCTCTCCTACTTCCTTCACCCTTTCACAATAAAACACATTTTGTGTGTGAGACATAAGACAGGTTCTCCATAACTTTTGATGCTCCGCTTGTGTAGATGATTTTCCCCAAATATGAACTTGATCGGACAATCGCCCTAGGAGGAATTCGTTAAAGTGTGAAGCGTAAAAATGTGGTGATTTGAGCGATTCTGCGATTTTCCCATAAGGATAACATGGGATGTTTCTGTCATCGCTACGGTTACGCCGTACAAAATATGACTTTGGCTCTCACACTTGTATGATCAGGATGGCAAATTAGAATTTAGTGCAAAATATCATGTCATTTGGAAAAACTCTCCAGCAGCAGCGCTGTCTCAGGGGACGGTCCTGCATAGTTTACTATTCATGCACTTTTTTCATGCAAGTTTTCATTTTTATTTTGATATCGTCATCATCTCACCTGAAGTGTCCCCGCCTCCATCTCACCTGAAGTGTCCCCGCCTCCATCTCACCTGAAGTGTCCCCGCCTCCATCTCACCTGAAGTGTCCCCGCCTCCATCTCAGCCTGAAGTGTCCCCGCCTCCATCTCACCTGAAGTGTCCCCGCCTCCATCTCACCTGAAGTGTCCCCGCCTCCATCTCACCTGAAGTGTCCCCGCCTCCATCTCAGCCTGAAGTGTCCCCGCCTCCATCTCACCTGAAGTGTCCCCGCCTCCATCTCACCTGAAGTGTCCCCTTCTCCATCTCACCTGAAGTGTCCCCGCCTCCATCTCACCTGAAGTGTCCCCTTCTCCATCTCACCTGAAGTGTCCCCGCCTCCATCTCAGCCTGAAGTGTCCCCGCCTCCATCTCAGCCTGAAGTGTCCCCGCCTCCATCTCACCTGAAGTGTCCCCGCCTCCATCTCACCTGAAGTGTCCCCGCCTCCATCTCACCTGAAGTGTCCCCTTCTCCATCTCACCTGAAGTGTCCCCGCCTCCATCTCACCTGAAGTGTCCCCTTCTCCATCTCACCTGAAGTGTCCCCGCCTCCATCTCACCTGAAGTGTCCCCGCCTCCATCTCACCTGAAGCGTCCCCTTCTCCATCTCACCTGAAGTGTCCCCGCCTCCATCTCACCTGAAGTGTCCCCGCCCGCCTCCATCTCAGCCTGAAGTGTCCCCGCCTCCATCTCACCTGAAGTGTCCCCGCCTCCATCTCACCTGAAGTGTCCCCACCTCCATCTCACCTGAAGTGTCCCCGCCTCCATCTCACCTGAAGTGTCCCCGCCCGCCTCCATCTCAGCCTGAAGTGTCCCCGCCTCCATCTCACCTGAAGTGTCCCCGCCTCCATCTCACCTGAAGTGTCCCCGCCTCCATCTCAGCCTGAAGTGTCCCCGCCTCCATCTCAGCCTGAAGTGTCCCCGCCTCCATCTCACCCTGAAGTGTCCCCGCCTCCATCTCACCTGAAGTGTCCCCGCCTCCATCTCAGCCTGAAGTGTCCCCGCCTCCATCTCACCTGAAGTGTCCCCGCCTCCATCTCAGCCTGAAGTGTCCCCTTCTCCATCTCACCTGAAGTGTCCCCGCCTCCATCTCACCTGAAGTGTCCCCGCCTCCATCTCACCTGAAGTGTCCCCTTCTCCATCTCACCTGAAGTGTCCCCGCCTCCATCTCACCTGAAGTGTCCCCGCCTCCATCTCACCTGAAGTGTCCCCTTCTCCATCTCACCTGAAGTGTCCCCGCCCGCCTCCATCTCAGCCTGAAGTGTCCCTGCCTCCATCTCACCTGAAGTGTCCCCGCCTCCATCTCACCTGAAGTGTCCCCTTCTCCATCTCACCTGAAGTGTCCCCGCCTCCATCTCACCTGAAGTGTCCCCGCCTCCATCTCACCTGAAGTGTCCCCTTCTCCATCTCACCTGAAGTGTCCCCGCCTCCATCTCACCTGAAGTGTCCCCGCCCGCCTCCATCTCAGCCTGAAGTGTCCCCTTCTCCATCTCACCTGAAGTGTCCCCGCCTCCATCTCACCTGAAGTGTCCCCGCCTCCATCTCACCTGAAGTGTCCCCTTCTCCATCTCACCTGAAGTGTCCCCGCCTCCATCTCACCTGAAGTGTCCCCGCCCGCCTCCATCTCACCTGAAGTGTCCCCGCCTCCATCTCACCTGAAGTGTCCCCACCTCCATCTCACCTGAAGTGTCCCCGCCTCCATCTCACCTGAAGTGTCCCCGCCCGCCTCCATCTCAGCCTGAAGTGTCCCCGCCTCCATCTCACCTGAAGTGTCCCCGCCTCCATCTCACCTGAAGTGTCCCCGCCTCCATCTCAGCCTGAAGTGTCCCCGCCTCCATCTCACCCTGAAGTGTCCCCGCCTCCATCTCACCCGAAGTGTCCCCGCCTCCATCTCACCTGAAGTGTCCCCGCCTCCATCTCACCTGAAGTGTCCCCGCCTCCATCTCACCTGAAGTGTCCCCGCCTCCATCTCACCTGAAGTGTCCCCGCCTCCATCTCACCTGAAGTGTCCCCGCCTCCATCTCAGCCTGAAGTGTCCCCGCCTCCATCTCTCCTGAAGTGTCCCCGCCTCCATCTCACCTGAAGTGTCCCCGCCTCCATCTCACCTGAAGTGTCCCCGCCCGCCTCCATCTCAGCCTGAAGTGTCCCCGCCTCCATCTCACCTGAAGTGTCCCCGCCCGCCTCCATCTCACCTGAAGTGTCCCCGCCTCCATCTCACCTGAAGTGTCCCCGCCTCCATCTCACCTGAAGTGTCCCCGCCTCCATCTCACCTGAAGTGTCCCCGCCTCCATCTCAGCCTGAAGTGTCCCCGCCTCCATCTCACCTGAAGTGTCCCCGCCTCCATCTCACCTGAAGTGTCCCCGCCCGCCTCCATCTCAGCCTGAAGTGTCCCCGCCTCCATCTCACCTGAAGTGTCCCCGCCTCCATCTCACCTGAAGTGTCCCCGCCTCCATCTCACCTGAAGTGTCCCCGCCTCCATCTCACCTGAAGTGTCCCCGCCCGCCTCCATCTCAGCCTGAAGTGTCCCCGCCTCCATCTCACCTGAAGTGTCCCCGCCTCCATCTCAGCCTGAAGTGTCCCCGCCTCCATCTCACCTGAAGTGTCCCCGCCTCCATCTCACCCTGAAGTGTCCCCGCCTCCATCTCAGCCTGAAGTGTCCCCGCCTCCATCTCACCTGAAGTGTCCCCGCCTCCATCTCAGCCTGAAGTGTCCCCGCCTCCATCTCACCCTGAAGTGTCCCCGCCTCCATCTCAGCCTGAAGTGTCCCCGCCTCCATCTCTCCTGAAGTGTCCCCGCCTCCATCTCACCCTGAAGTGTCCCCGCCTCCATCTCAGCCTGAAGTGTCCCCGCCTCCATTTCACCTGAAGTGTCCCCGCCTCCATCTCACCCTGAAGTGTCCCCGCCTCCATCTCAGCCTGAAGTGTCCCTGCCTCCATCTCACCTGAAGTGTCCCCGCCTCCATCTCACCTGAAGTGTCCCCTTCTCCATCTCACCTGAAGTGTCCCCGCCTCCATCTCACCTGAAGTGTCCCCGCCTCCATCTCACCTGAAGTGTCCCCTTCTCCATCTCACCTGAAGTGTCCCCGCCTCCATCTCACCTGAAGTGTCCCCGCCCGCCTCCATCTCAGCCTGAAGTGTCCCCGCCTCCATCTCACCTGAAGTGTCCCCGCCTCCATCTCACCTGAAGTGTCCCCACCTCAGCCTGAAGTGTCCCCGCCTCCATCTCACCTGAAGTGTCCCCGCCCGCCTCCATCTCACCTGAAGTGTCCCCGCCTCCATCTCACCTGAAGTGTCCCCACCTCCATCTCACCTGAAGTGTCCCCGCCTCCATCTCACCTGAAGTGTCCCCGCCCGCCTCCATCTCAGCCTGAAGTGTCCCCGCCTCCATCTCACCTGAAGTGTCCCCGCCTCCATCTCACCTGAAGTGTCCCCGCCTCCATCTCAGCCTGAAGTGTCCCCGCCTCCATCTCACCCTGAAGTGTCCCCGCCTCCATCTCACCCGAAGTGTCCCCGCCTCCATCTCACCTGAAGTGTCCCCGCCTCCATCTCACCTGAAGTGTCCCCGCCTCCATCTCACCTGAAGTGTCCCCGCCTCCATCTCACCTGAAGTGTCCCCGCCTCCATCTCACCTGAAGTGTCCCCGCCTCCATCTCAGCCTGAAGTGTCCCCGCCTCCATCTCTCCTGAAGTGTCCCCGCCTCCATCTCACCTGAAGTGTCCCCGCCTCCATCTCAGCCTGAAGTGTCCCCGCCTCCATCTCACCTGAAGTGTCCCCGCCTCCATCTCACCTGAAGTGTCCCCGCCCGCCTCCATCTCAGCCTGAAGTGTCCCCGCCTCCATCTCACCTGAAGTGTCCCCGCCCGCCTCCATCTCACCTGAAGTGTCCCCGCCTCCATCTCACCTGAAGTGTCCCCGCCTCCATCTCACCTGAAGTGTCCCCGCCTCCATCTCACCTGAAGTGTCCCCGCCTCCATCTCAGCCTGAAGTGTCCCCGCCTCCATCTCACCTGAAGTGTCCCCGCCTCCATCTCACCTGAAGTGTCCCCGCCCGCCTCCATCTCAGCCTGAAGTGTCCCCGCCTCCATCTCACCTGAAGTGTCCCCGCCTCCATCTCACCTGAAGTGTCCCCGCCTCCATCTCACCTGAAGTGTCCCCGCCTCCATCTCACCTGAAGTGTCCCCGCCCGCCTCCATCTCAGCCTGAAGTGTCCCCGCCTCCATCTCACCTGAAGTGTCCCCGCCTCCATCTCAGCCTGAAGTGTCCCCGCCTCCATCTCACCTGAAGTGTCCCCGCCTCCATCTCACCCTGAAGTGTCCCCGCCTCCATCTCAGCCTGAAGTGTCCCCGCCTCCATCTCACCTGAAGTGTCCCCGCCTCCATCTCAGCCTGAAGTGTCCCCGCCTCCATCTCAGCCTGAAGTGTCCCCGCCTCCATCTCACCCTGAAGTGTCCCCGCCTCCATCTCAGCCTGAAGTGTCCCCGCCTCCATCTCTCCTGAAGTGTCCCCGCCTCCATCTCACCCTGAAGTGTCCCCGCCTCCATCTCAGCCTGAAGTGTCCCCGCCTCCATCTCACCTGAAGTGTCCCCGCCTCCATCTCACCTGAAGTGTCCCCGCCTCCATCTCAGCCTGAAGTGTCCCCGCCTCCATCTCTCCTGAAGTGTCCCCGCCTCCATCTCACCTGAAGTGTCCCCGCCTCCATCTCACCTGAAGTGTCCCCGCCTCCATCTCAGCTGAAGTGTCCCCGCCTCCATCTCACCTGAAGTGTCCCCGCCTCCATCTCAGCCTGAAGTGTCCCCGCCTCCATCTCACCTGAAGTGTCCCCGCCTCCATCTCACCTGAAGTGTCCCCGCCTCCATCTCACCTGAAGTGTCCCCGCCTCCATCTCACCTGAAGTGTCCCCGCCTCCATCTCACCTGAAGTGTCCCCGCCTCCATCTCACCTGAAGTGTCCCCACCTCCATCTCACCTGAAGTGTCCCCGCCTCCATCTCAGCCTGAAGTGTCCCCGCCTCCATCTCACCTGAAGTGTCCCCGCCTCCATCTCACCTGAAGTGTCCCCGCCCGCCTCCATCTCAGCCTGAAGTGTCCCCGCCTCCATCTCACCTGAAGTGTCCCCGCCCGCCTCCATCTCACCTGAAGTGTCCCCGCCTCCATCTCACCTGAAGTGTCCCCGCCTCCATCTCACCTGAAGTGTCCCCGCCCGCCTCCATCTCAGCCTGAAGTGTCCCCGCCTCCATCTCACCTGAAGTGTCCCCGCCTCCATCTCAGCCTGAAGTGTCCCCGCCTCCATCTCACCTGAAGTGTCCCCGCCTCCATCTCACCCTGAAGTGTCCCCGCCTCCATCTCAGCCTGAAGTGTCCCCGCCTCCATCTCACCTGAAGTGTCCCCGCCTCCATCTCAGCCTGAAGTGTCCCCGCCTCCATCTCAGCCTGAAGTGTCCCCGCCTCCATCTCACCCTGAAGTGTCCCCGCCTCCATCTCACCCTGAAGTGTCCCCGCCTCCATCTCAGCCTGAAGTGTCCCCGCCTCCATCTCTCCTGAAGTGTCCCCGCCTCCATCTCACCCTGAAGTGTCCCCGCCTCCATCTCAGCCTGAAGTGTCCCCGCCTCCATCTCACCTGAAGTGTCCCCGCCTCCATCTCACCTGAAGTGTCCCCGCCTCCATCTCAGCCTGAAGTGTCCCCGCCTCCATCTCTCCTGAAGTGTCCCCGCCTCCATCTCACCTGAAGTGTCCCCGCCTCCATCTCACCTGAAGTGTCCCCGCCTCCATCTCAGCTGAAGTGTCCCCGCCTCCATCTCACCTGAAGTGTCCCCGCCTCCATCTCAGCCTGAAGTGTCCCCGCCTCCATCTCACCTGAAGTGTCCCCGCCTCCATCTCACCTGAAGTGTCCCCGCCTCCATCTCACCTGAAGTGTCCCCGCCTCCATCTCACCTGAAGTGTCCCCGCCTCCATCTCACCTGAAGTGTCCCCGCCTCCATCTCACCTGAAGTGTCCCCGCCTCCATCTCACCTGAAGTGTCCCCGCCTCCATCTCACCTGAAGTGTCCCCGCCTCCATCTCACCTGAAGTGTCCCCGCCTCCATCTCAGCCTGAAGTGTCCCCGCCTCCATCTCACCTGAAGTGTCCCCGCCTCCATCTCACCTGAAGTGTCCCCGCCCGCCTCCATCTCAGCCTGAAGTGTCCCCGCCTCCATCTCACCTGAATTTCCCCGCCCGCCTCCATCTCACCTGAAGTGTCCCCGCCTCCATCTCACCTGAAGTGTCCCCGCCTCCATCTCACCTGAAGTGTCCCCGCCCGCCTCCATCTCAGCCTGAAGTGTCCCCGCCTCCATCTCACCTGAAGTGTCCCCGCCTCCATCTCAGCCTGAAGTGTCCCCGCCTCCATCTCACCTGAAGTGTCCCCGCCTCCATCTCACCCTGAAGTGTCCCCGCCTCCATCTCAGCCTGAAGTGTCCCCGCCTCCATCTCACCTGAAGTGTCCCCGCCTCCATCTCAGCCTGAAGTGTCCCCGCCTCCATCTCAGCCTGAAGTGTCCCCGCCTCCATCTCACCCTGAAGTGTCCCCGCCTCCATCTCACCCTGAAGTGTCCCCGCCTCCATCTCAGCCTGAAGTGTCCCCGCCTCCATCTCTCCTGAAGTGTCCCCGCCTCCATCTCACCCTGAAGTGTCCCCGCCTCCATCTCAGCCTGAAGTGTCCCCGCCTCCATCTCACCTGAAGTGTCCCCGCCTCCATCTCACCTGAAGTGTCCCCGCCTCCATCTCACCTGAAGTGTCCCCGCCCGCCTCCATCTCAGCCTGAAGTGTCCCCGCCTCCATCTCACCTGAAGTGTCCCCGCCTCCATCTCAGCCTGAAGTGTCCCCGCCTCCATCTCACCTGAAGTGTCCCCGCCTCCATCTCACCCTGAAGTGTCCCCGCCTCCATCTCACCTGAAGTGTCCCCGCCTCCATCTCAGCCTGAAGTGTCCCCGCCTCCATCTCAGCCTGAAGTGTCCCCGCCTCCATCTCACCCTGAAGTGTCCCCGCCTCCATCTCACCCTGAAGTGTCCCCGCCTCCATCTCAGCCTGAAGTGTCCCCGCCTCCATCTCTCCTGAAGTGTCCCCGCCTCCATCTCACCCTGAAGTGTCCCCGCCTCCATCTCAGCCTGAAGTGTCCCCGCCTCCATCTCACCTGAAGTGTCCCCGCCTCCATCTCACCTGAAGTGTCCCCGCCTCCATCTCAGCCTGAAGTGTCCCCGCCTCCATCTCTCCTGAAGTGTCCCCGCCTCCATCTCACCTGAAGTGTCCCCGCCTCCATCTCACCTGAAGTGTCCCCGCCTCCATCTCAGCTGAAGTGTCCCCGCCTCCATCTCACCTGAAGTGTCCCCGCCTCCATCTCAGCCTGAAGTGTCCCCGCCTCCATCTCACCTGAAGTGTCCCCGCCTCCATCTCACCTGAAGTGTCCCCGCCTCCATCTCAGCCTGAAGTGTCCCCGCCTCCATCTCACCTGAAGTGTCCCCGCCTCCATCTCAGCCTGAAGTGTCCCCGCCTCCATCTCACCTGAAGTGTCCCCGCCTCCATCTCACCTGAAGTGTCCCCGCCTCCATCTCAGCTGAAGTGTCCCCGCCTCCATCTCACCTGAAGTGTCCCCGCCTCCATCTCAGCCTGAAGTGTCCCCGCCTCCATCTCACCTGAAGTGTCCCCGCCTCCATCTCACCTGAAGTGTCCCCGCCTCCATCTCACCTGAAGTGTCCCCGCCTCCATCTCAGCCTGAAGTGTCCCCGCCTCCATCTCACCTGAAGTGTCCCCGCCTCCATCTCAGCCTGAAGTGTCCCCGCCTCCATCTCACCTGAAGTGTCCCCGCCTCCATCTCACCTGAAGTGTCCCCGCCTCCATCTCACCTGAAGTGTCCCCGCCTCCATCTCACCTGAAGTGTCCCCGCCTCCATCTCAGATGCTGTAACTCCTCCATCATGTTTGAAATATGTTGCTCCGCCTCCGCCATGCATGCTCCGCCTCCTCCTCGACTTGTCTGGAGTGGAGAGTCGGGACAGATCTCAATCATTTTGGAAGCTGCAAAAAGATGTGTGAACGTGGACGGACTGGACATCCTGAAACTGGGACAAAATCACATTTGGACTCAAGTTGAAAATGGACAAGAAGAAGAAGAAGAAGAAGAAGAAGAAGAAGAAGAAGAAGAAGAAGAAGAAGAAGAAGAAGAAGAAGAAGAAGAAGAAGAAGAAGAAGAAGAAGAAGAAGAAGAAGAAGAAGAAGAAGAAGAAGAAGAAGAAGAAGAAGAAGAAGAAGAAGAAGAAGAAGAAGAAGAAGAAGAAGAGTCAAATACCATCAAACAGACATTGTTCAAACACATTTACAGTTTCAAATGACAGAAATAGTGCAATGAACGTTCAGCTGTGATGTTCCCGCCTCCATCACCATGGGAACGACGAGAAGAACGGCCCCTGCGCCGCCGCTCCGCTCCAGCAGAGGGCGCCGCTCCAGCAGAGGGCGCCGCTCCTCGCGTCACTTCCGCTGCTGTTTGTGGGGGAAAGTTCACAACCAGAACCAGTGTGTCACCAGCAGAACCAGAACCAGAACCAGAACCAGAACGTTCAGTCATGCTGCAGAACACAGGGTGAGTTTGGATTAGAATCTGCACGTTTCACACTGAACCTGACATGAACTGTGCAGAACCAGGACAGAACCCGGTTTTAAACGGCTCGTTCACAGACGAGCAAAGGTCGCACTCTTGAGTCAAACACAGCCGCAGATCCGACATCGTGAAAACGCGAATTAAAGTGTCTCAGCCGAATGAAAGACGAGGCTCTGGAGCGGGTCTGGAGCAGGTCTGGACCCGGCTCTGGAGCAGGTCTGGACCCGGCTCTGGACCCGGCTCTGGAGCAGGTCTGGACCCGGCTCTGGAGCAGGTCTGGACCCGGCTCTGGACCCGGCTCTGGAGCAGGTCTGGAGCCGGCTCTGGAGCAGGTCTGGACCCGGCTCTGGACCCGGCTCTGGACCCGGCTCTGGAGCAGGTCTGGACCCGGCTCTGGACCCGGCTCTGGAGCAGGTCTGGAGCCGGCTCTGGAGCAGGTCTGGACCCGGCTCTGGACCCGGCTCTGGACCCGGCTCTGGAGCAGGTCTGGACCCGGCTCTGGAGCAGGTCTGGACCCGGCTCTGGACCCGGCTCTGGAGCAGGTCTGGAGCCGGCTCTGGAGCAGGTCTGGACCCGGCTCTGGACCCGGCTCTGGACCCGGCTCTGGAGCAGGTCTGGACCCGGCTCTGGAGCAGGTCTGGACCCGGCTCTGGACCCGGCTCTGGAGCAGGTCTGGAGCCGGCTCTGGAGCAGGTCTGGACCCGGCTCTGGACCCGGCTCTGGACCCGGCTCTGGAGCAGGTCTGGACCCGGCTCTGGACCCGGCTCTGGACCCGGCTCTGGAGCAGGTCTGGACCCGGCTCTGGAGCAGGTCTGTAGCCGGCTCTGGTGTGTGAAGTGGGGCGAAGGTGACGCTGGATTTGTTGATGTCAGTGACTTTTCTCACCTTTAATTATGAATTATTAAATATGTTTTTCATTCTGTCATTTTCTCCGCTCGTGTGACTGGAGCCTGTCCCACTGACTTTGGGCTTTAGGCAGGTTCACCCTGGACAGGGGCACCTGTCGCAGAGACATAAATTACATTTGTTTAACAACGTATAGTTCACATGTGAGGACGACACCGCCCTCATGTGTCCGGTGGAGCGGGTGGTGGAGCGGGTGGTGGAGCGGGTGGTGGAGCGGGTGGTGGAGCGGGTGGTGTCCCGGTGGAGCGGGTGGTGTCCCGGTGGAGCGGGTGGTGTCCCGGGTGGTGGAGCGGGTGGTGGAGCGGGTGGTGTCCCGGGTGGTGGAGCGGGTGGTGTCCCGGGTGGTGGAGCGGGTGGTGTCCCGGGTGGTGGAGCGGGTGGTGTCCCGGGTGGTGGAGCGGGTGGTGTCCCGGGTGGTGGAGCGGGTGGTGTCCCGGGTGGTGGAGCGGGTGGTGGAGCGGGTGGTGGAGCGGGAGGTGTCCCGGTGGAGCGGGTGGTGGAGCGGGTGGTGTCCCGGGTGGTGTCCCGGGTGGTGTCCCGGTGGAGCGGGTGGTGTCCCGGTGGAGCGGGTGGTGTCCCGGGTGGTGGAGCGGGTGGTGGAGCGGGTGGTGTCCCGGGTGGTGGAGCGGGTGGTGTCCCGGGTGGTGGAGCGGGTGGTGTCCCGGGTGGTGGAGCGGGTGGTGTCCCGGGTGGTGGAGCGGGTGGTGTCCCGGGTGGTGGAGCGGGTGGTGGAGCGGGTGGTGGAGCGGGAGGTGTCCCGGTGGAGCGGGTGGTGGAGCGGGTGGTGTCCCGGGTGGTGTCCCGGGTGGTGTCCCGGTGGAGCGGGTGGTGGAGCGGGTGGTGGAGCAGGTGGTGTCCCGGGTGGTGTCCGGGTGGTGTCCCGGTGGAGCGGGTGGTGGAGCGGGTGGTGTCCCGGTGGTGTCCCGGTGGAGCGGGTGGTGGAGCGGGTGGTGGAGCGGGTGGTGTCCCGGGTGGTGGAGCGGGTGGTGTCCCTGGTGGTGTCCCGGTGGAGCGGGTGGTGGAGCGGGTGGTGGAGCGGGTGGTGTCCCGGTGGAGCGGGTGGTGTCATAACCTGGAGTTGAATGTCCAGAACACAGTGGACATTGGGACGTCCTGATCTGGTTGTTTTGGCCCTGATCATGAGTCATGTGACTGAGGATCTGATACGGACTTTATAATATATATATATATATATATATATATATATATATATATATATATATATATATATATATATATATATATATATATATATATATATATATATATATATATATATATATATATATATATATATATATATATATATATATATACGTGTGTGTCACGTGTGTGTCAAATCAAATCAAATCAAATCAATTTATTTTTGTAAGGCCCAAAATCACAACAACAGTTGCCTCTGAGGGCCACAGGGAGAAATGAATCAACAATGTCTGTGGTGGCGAGGGACGATGTCCCAGGTCCTCTGTCCTTAGACTCTCCTTCTCGGCCAGGAAAAACTACAAAAAAAACCTCTTTGGGAAAAAAGCGTAGAAACCTGGAGGAGTTCCAGTGAAGGAGAGATCCCACTCTCACAGACGGACACGAGGAGACTGGAGCTGGAGCCACTCTTCAGGCAGACGAGGGACCGTCTGAGTCGAGCTGGACCCACGACTGTGTCATGTGTGTCGTGTGTCACGTGTGTCACGTGTGTCACGTGTGTGTCATGTGTGTCGTGTGTCGTGTGTGTCATGTGTGTCGTGTGTCACGTGTGTGTCATGTGTGTCACGTGTGTGTGTCACGTGTGTGTGTCACGTGTGTGTGTCACGTGTGTGTGTCACGTGTGTGTCGCGGAAACTATTCTATAACAAATGACAGAGAAAATGAGGCAAAATATAACCAAGTTGTCTTGTTCAAAAGTGGTTCTTTATTTTAGCCGTGCACAGCCAAAAAAGCTCTCCCTGACATTTGCCGTTCTGTCCCTCCTGATCTGACCAGAGCAAACATTGAGTTCAGCTTATTAAGGCACAACAGGTGCCACATGTGCACAAAACCAGTCTAAACATATTGCAGAGACACACACTCAATGTTCTACCTCATGTGAGACATCCTTGGATCCGCAGCTGTCAGTCTGTTTACCCAGGGACGTCTGCAGCTGTCATAAGAAGTGTGACCCAGATGTTACACATATGTGACCTAAGTTCTGTGGCATCAGGCAAAGACATTACATTTTTACACCACAACGTGTGTGTGTCACGTGTGTGTGTCGTGTGTCACGTGTGTGTCACGTGTGTGTCACGTGTGTGTGTCACGTGTGTGTGTCACGTGTGTGTGTCACGTGTGTCACGTGTGTCACGTGTGTGTGTCACGTGTGTGTGTCACGTGTGTGTGTCACGTGTGTGTGTCACGTGTGTTTGTCACGTGTGTGTGTCACGTGTGTCACGTGTGTGTGTCACGTGTGTGTGTCGTGTGTCACGTGTGTGTGTCGAGTGTGTCACGTGTGTGTGTCACGTGTGTCACGTGTGTGTGTCACGTGTGTGTGTCACGTGTGTCACGTGTGTGTGTCGTGTGTCACGTGTGTCACGTGTGTCACGTGTGTGTGTCACGTGTGTCACGTGTGTGTGTCGTGTGTCACATGTGTGTCGTGTGTTGCAGGAAGCTGGCAGGCGTCACCCTCTTCATCACGGGTGCCAGCAGAGGCATTGGAAAAGCCATCGCTCTGAAGGCGGCAAGAGATGGAGCCAACGTCGTCATAGCAGCCAAGACCGCCGAGCCACACCCCAAACTGCCTGGGACCATCTACAGCACGGCTCAGGAGGGTGAGACATCAGGCAGACATCAGGCAAATGGGACAGACATCAGGCAAATGGGACAGACATCAGGCAAATGGGACAGACATCAGGCAAATGGGACAGACATCAGGCAAATGGGACAGACATCGGGACAGACATCAGACAAATGGGTGGAGTTTAATCTTGTGATTGGAGGGGCGGGGCTTAACCTGTTACCACCCACCTGTCCGCTGGAGGTATTTTCTACATCTCAAATATTCTCTTACGTCATCACTTTTATTTCCGTGGTCAATACCATAAGTTATACATCATTTTAAAGCTTATTTTCTCAACAAAACGAATATGTCATTGATTTACATTGAATAATTTGCCCCAAGAAGCAATTGCCAATAGTTTGTGAGAAAGTCTCAACTTTTACAAACGCATGTCCTGTTTGCTGTTTATAATGGACGAAACGGCTTTAATTCTGTTCATCCTTGTGCTCAGTCTGTCCGTAAGGAACCATTGAACAACAATATACACTTGTATTTTTACTGACGTTTTCCCATTTCCAGATATTGTCAAGTAAACAAACTTTTCTTCGTTTCTCGCCGGACGAGAATGCGCTTGTCCGGCGCATTTCTCCGTCCATAACAAATGACCTGTTTGACCAATAAGATAATGTTGGATATCCTTCTTTTCTTCAGACTGTTTCCTACAGAATGAGACCATCCACACATTTTTCTGTCCACGGGTTTGTTTGCTTCAGCCTCCGCAAAAAAAAATGCGCCGCTTGCGACGCACATGTTTCCTCTGTTTACATCTAAATAGCGCCGCATGCTAGCGACGTAGCAGACTTTGAATGACATATTATTCTAGCCAATAAGAATAGCTTTAGAAAGAGAGGCGGGACAAAGGGCTTATTGACACAGAATCTTCTGTATTCTCGTGCGTAAGGCTCCGGGAAGGCTGTAAAGAGCCAGATTTCTCGGCAGGATTTTGCGCATAACGTTTTCTGATTTTATTAGCCTTTTGGACGTGCATTTTGTTAGATATATGTATTATTATACCAATACAAAAATAAAATAAAAATATTATAATTTTTTTTTTTTTTTTAACCTCTATATGGGAAATTCATGGGTAAACTCATATTTACACATTTTCACATTTTTTTTTAGCAGTTATAATAGGTATTAGTGGCCTACAAAACATCAAAATGTATGTTTTATGATCATAGAGGAGCTAAAACTGTAATAAAACAGTTTGGCACAGTTATATTTGGATCACTTGAATATACTTTTTGATACAAAAAGGTCAACAGCACCAAAATGCTTCTGTTCCTAGAGATGTGAAACTTTGCACAGTTGTTGTCAACAAGATAAACATCATGTGCAGTGAACAGCATAAACACAATGAAGTATGTCCTGCTCAGGACCATTACAAATTGACAATATTCAGGCGAGACTAAAAAAGGATGTTTTGTTTATGTTTGGGCCTCTGTAGTGTAAGTTCTGAAGCCCTGACAGTGTGACATGTGCACATCTGCAGAAACTAGAAGGCCTAAGCTTTCCCATGATGCATCACACTCACATGTGGAACGTAAGATCCTCTTTTAATAAGCAATGACATGTGGGTCTGACCAGTGTGCACAGGGCGAAAATAGGTGGATGGTAACAACTTAATGCTGTGTTGTGATTGGCAGTGGAGGGGCGGGGCTTAATGCTGTGTTGTGATTGGCAGTGGAGGGGCGGGGCTTAATGCTGTGTTGTGATTGGCAGTGGAGGGGCGGGGCTTAATGCTGTGTTGTGATTGGCAGTGGAGGCGGCGGGAGGAAAAGCTCTGCCGTGTGTGGTCGACATCAGAGACGAGCAACAGATCGGAGACGCCGTGAAGAAAGCTGTGGAAACATTTGGAGGTCAGGACCAGGACCAGGACCAGGACCAGGACCAGGACCAGGACCAGGACCAGGACCAGGACCAGGACCAGGACCAGGACCAGGACCAGGACCAGGACCAGGACCAGGACCAGGACCAGGACCAGGACCAGGACCAGGACCAGGACGACCTCATGACCGAGCTTGTCTGTGATTGGATGACCTCATGACCGAGCTTGTCTGTGATTGGATGACCTCATGACCGAGCTTGTCTGTGATTGGATGACCTCATGACCGAGCTTGTCTGTGATTGGCTGCAGGGATCGACATCCTGGTGAATAACGCCAGTGCCATAAGTTTAACTGGAACTTTAGAGACGCCAATGAAGAAAGTGGATCTGATGCTCGGGATCAACCTGCGAGGGACATATCTGACGTAAGTACTACTACTGCAAGTACTACTGCATGTACTACTGCATATACTACTGCATGTACTACTGCATGTACTAGTGCATATACTACTGCATGTACTACTGCATGTACTAGTGCATGTACTACTGCATGTACTACTGCATGTACTACTACTGCAAGTACTACTGCATGTACTACTACTGCAAGTACTACTACTGCATGTACTACTGCATGTACTACTGCATGTACTACTACTGCAAGTACTACTGCATGTAGTACTACTGCATGTAGTACTACTGCATGTAGTACTACTGCATGTACTACTGCATGTACTACTGCATGTACTACTGCAAGTACTACTACTGCAAGTACTACTACTGCAAGATGTACTACTGCATGTACTACTGCATGTACTACTGCATGTACTACTGCATGTACTACTACTGCAAGTACTACTGCATGTACTACTACTGCAAGTACTACTACTGCAAGTACTACTACTGCAAGTACTACTGCAAGTACTACTGCATGTACTACTGCATGTACTACTGCATGTACTACTGCAAGTACTACTGCATGTACTACTACTGCATGTACTACTACTGCATGTACTACTACTGCATGTACTACTACTGCAAGTACTACTACTGCAAGTACTACTGCATGTACTACTGCATGTACTACTGCATGTACTACTGCATGTACTACTACGCAAGTACTACTACTGCAAGTACTACTGCATGTACTACTACTGCAAGTACTACTACTGCAAGTACTACTACTGCATGTACTACTGCATGTACTACTGCATGTACTACTACTGCAAGTACTACTGCATGTACTACTACTGCAAGTACTACTACTGCAAGTACTACTACTGCATGTACTACTGCATGTACTACTGCATGTACTACTACGCAAGTACTACTACTGCAAGTACTACTACTACTGCAAGTACTACTACTACTGCAAGTACTACTGCTGCAAGTACTACTACTACAGCAAGTACTACTACTACTGCAAGTACTACTACTACTGCAAGTACTACTACTACTGCAAGTACTACTACTGCAAGTACTACTGCTGCAAGTACTACTGCTGCAAGTACTACTACTACAGCAAGTACTACTACTACTGCAAGTACTACTACTACTGCAAGTACTACTACTGGGTCATGAGGTCTTCATAAACTGGTGGTTCTGGTCTTTCAGGTCAAAGCTGGTCCTTCCTCACTTGTTGAAGTCTCGGTTTGTTCCTCACATCCTGAACTTGTCTCCACCTCTGAACCTGAACCCAATGTGGTTTAAGAACCACACAGGTGAGTGAGTCCCAGAGCGCCCCCTGTACTTACAGCTTCATCCTGCAGGCAAAACTACAAAACCCTTTTGGAGTAAGTAGAAACCTGGAGGAGACGCACAGAGGAGAGCTCCTCCTCCACAGACCGTTCTTCCAGGCAGATGAAGAGCCTCTGGATCTACAGGTCCATGTAGTGAGGTCACACGCTCTGCTGCCATCTTCAGGACAAAAGCCACATGTTCTCTGTGGGCAGTGCCAACTGAAAGTCTCAAAACAAAGGATTCTTTCTTTTCTATAACATCCCCAAAGACCACGTTTGTCCAGAAATGTATTACTGTGGTCAGGGACTGAGGTTGAGCGTTTGTTTCAGGTAGTTAGCAGTTTGCTAATGCTAATTAGGCCCGAGCGCCACAAGCTGGCGAGAGGCCTACTAATCTCGTAAGGCCGTGCGAAGCACGGCTGCGAAAGTGAAACGAAAGTGATACGAAATCGAGCGCGAAGCGCTCGCCCACTTCCAAACACTCACTAACGCACTCCTTCACTCACGCACGCCCCGTGCAGACTAATTAGTAGTAGGAAAATGGAACATTACCGTTGTAAACGGGCGAAGCCCGTGCAAAAGTGCGCACTAAACGAGCACTTAACATTGAGATGACGACCGCTTCGCGGTCGTCATCCCCATATAAAGCACTCATTTGCGCTAAGTACCTCACGAATACGTTCCCCATCTCTTGCATGTTCCGTGCATAATATGCACGGAACATGCAAGAGATGGGGATGCAAAAATGCAAAGATTGAACATTACTGTATAGAGGGCCAAAAACACAAAGTGGGCGGAGCCCACTCAAAATTAACGAAAGTACCCTTCAGTGACCAGGGACCCACACCATGAGGTGAAAATGTATAGTTTATGATATTTGAAAAATGGGAAACATTGTTTTTGCATCGGAATATTATTAGGCCCGAGCCCCAGCAGGGCGGAGGGCCTATTGCTCCCGCAACGCTGCCGAAGGCAGCGTTGCAACTGTCTGCGCCCGCATGTTTGGTACCCCGTCGCCCCTGGCAAGTACAGTGAACTAGCCCATGCCGAAGGCATGGATCATGCATACTTACTCCTGCTATGACAGAAATAGTCAACAATGAGTGAATGGGCGTAGCCCATTCACTCATTGTTGACAACAGCAGCGCGAAGCGCTGCATTCCTCCAAAAACCCTCCTGGCATCGTCCCGTACGCAAGAGTCCATGCCGCAGGCATGGGCCATGCTTGTATCTGCTCAAATCAATGGATGTCTATGGGGAGTGGGCGGGGCATCCCGACGGAATAGGGAGTGACGAGCGCGTAAGCGCTCGTAATGATGATTCCACCCCATGGCGGCATTTCTAATTTGCCATCCTGATCATAAAAGTATGAGAGCCAAAGTCATATTTTGTACGGCGTAACCGTAGCGATGACAGAAACATCCCATGTTATCCTTATGGGAAAATCGCAGAATCGCTCAAATGACCACATTTTTACGCTTCACACTTTAACAAACTCCTCCTAGGGCGATTGCCCGATCAAGCTCATATTTGGGGAAATCATCTACACAAACGGGGCATCAAAAGTTATCCATCTTTTGATTCTAAGTGCTACGGTCTCTGTGCGGCGGAGCAGCAAATATATGTCACAAATGGGAAAACGCCAAATCTCTGAAATGTTCACATTTACGCTTCACACTTTAACAAACTCCTCCGTGGGCAATAGCTCGATCAAGCTTTACTTTGGGAAATATCATCTACACAAGCGGGGCATCAAAAGTTATCCATATTTATATTCTAAGTGCTACGGTCTCTGTGCGGCGGAGCAGCAAATTTGACTGACACTTGTGTTCATTTGCACTGGATTGGCCATGTCCAATGTGTCGCCGTCTGTCAAGTTCTTTTTTAATTCAACACACAATAAGGGCGCCATCTTATCAGGTCGAAAGCGCAGAGTCTGAAGGCCGGCGGCCCGCGAGGGCCGTTGTATGCCGCTTGCAGCTTTAATTCTTCTTTCTTCTTTCTTTCTTCTCGGGACCAACCCCCCTATTTTTCACCCAGTGAACATTGACGAAAAGTCACAAAAATTAGCACACCTCTAAAAATCGTGCCTCTCTACATTCTGGCTATTTCCCTTTTTTGTAAAATTAAAAAAATTGGTGCGTTAGCGCCCCCAAATGTACCAAAAATGCATTGAGAGATGGGAAATGACCCAAAAAAAATCTGATGGTAGAATCATGAAATTTGGCGCAGAGGTAGATGGTGACAAGAGAAGTAAAAAATATTATTACGGCAACGCCGTCCGCCCAACCAAATGTCGGCCATATTGCTTCAAAAATGGCTAAACATGACTTTGGAGTTTTTCCAAACTTTTACGAACTCCTCCCAGGGCGTTGGCCCTAAAAAGCTGAAATTTGGTGAAAATGCTACTGAGGAGTGGGACATCAAAAGTTATCCAAATTACATTGATACCTCTCACGGTCTCTGTGCGGCGAAGCCGCAAACTGTAGCAAGAATTTCAGAAATCTCCCAAATTTAACATTTCTGCCGTTTGCGCAGATAAAGTCCGAATTGCGTCAAATTAGAATCAGTTGTTAAACTCTTTGCCCTAAACCTACTTGAAGTGAAATAAATTAATTTGGCGCCACAGCGCCCCCTACAGATTTTATATGGAGGTTAAATATTTAGTTTTGCGAAATTATATGAAATTTGACACAAAACTCAATTTTGGCCCCATCAAAAAAAGTCAATGACCCATGTCATAATTGTTATGGCGTTGCCGTAGCGATGACCAAAACCTCCCATGTTATTCCAATGGGGAAATCGCCAGAACATGTTTACACTTTATACTTCCACCAACTCCTCCCCCTCAGGGCGTTGACTCCTCCCCCTCAGGGCATTAGCCCTATTAACCTGAAATCTGGTGAGACTCATCTTCAGGACCATCAAAAGTTATCCACATTTTTATTCAAAGAGTCACGGTGTCTGTGCGGCAAAGCCGCACATTTTGCCAAGAATTCAAAATAAAATAGCTTTTTGATGTAAAACAAAGGGGAGAAGATGTGTCAGCGTCACAGATTCAGCAGTAGGCGTAATAAAAGGACAATTGGGGCGCGTTAGCGCCCCCTCCTCTTGCGGCGGCGTGGCGAGGGCCGATCATTGCCGCTTGCGGCTATATTTTACAGATTAATATTATTACATGTTTACTTATTACATATTTCCAGTTTCCACAGTGTTTACTTCCTGTTTCCTCTGTGTTTACTTCCTGTTTCCTCTGTGTGGTGCAGCGTACACGATGGCCAAGTACGGCATGTCCATGTGTGTCCTGGGGATGGCTGAAGAGTTCAGAGGTCAGATTGCGGTCAACGCACTGTGGCCCCGAACAGGTGAGTCCTGACCCGGTCCCTGTGGTCCTGACCCGGTCCCTGTGGTCCTGACCCAATCTCTGTGGTCCTGACCCGGTCCCTGTGGTCCTGACCCGGTCCCTGTGGTCCTGACCCAGTCCCTGTGGTCCTGACCCGGTCCCTGTGGTCCTGACCCGGTCCTGACCTGGTCCTGACCCGGTCTCTGTGGTCCCTCAGCGGTCCAGACGGCAGCCATGTCCATGCTGGGCGGTGAGGACGTGGGGAGACAGTGCAGGACGGTGGACATCATGGCCGACGCTGCTTACGCCATTCTCACCAAAAACACTGACTTCACCGGAAACTTCCTCATCGACGAAGATCTGCTGAAGAAAGAAGGAGTCAAGGACTTTGACCAGTACGCTGTCCTGCCAGGTACTCCTGACCCCTCCCACACTCCTGACCCCTCCCACACTCCTGACCCCTCCCACACTCCTGACTCCTGACCCCTCCCACACTCTTGACCCCTCGCACACTCCTGACCCCTCCCACACTCCTGACCCATCCCACACTCCTGACTCCTGACCCCTCCCACACACTCCTGACCCCTCCCACACACTCCTGACCCTTCCCACACACTCCTGACCCCTCCCACACACTCCTGACCCCTCCCACACTCCTGACCCCTCCCACTCACTCCTGACCCCTCCCACACTCCTGACCCCTCCCACTCACTCCTGACCCCTCCCCCTCCCACTCACTCCTGACCCCTCCCACTCACTCCTGACCCCTCCCATGCTCCTGACCCCTCCCTCGCTCCTGACCCCTCCCACGCTCCTGACCCCTCCCTCGCTCCTGACCCCTCCCACGCTCCTGACCCCTCCCTCGCTCCTGACCCCTCCCACGCTCCTGACCCCTCCCACGCTCCTGACCCCTCCCACCCACGCTCCTGACCCCTCCCACTCACTCCTGACCCCTCCCACTCACTCCTGACTCCTCCCACACTCCTGACCCCTCCCACGCTCCTGACCCCTCCCACCCACGCTCCTGACCCGTCCCACTCACTCCTGACCCCTCCCACTCTCCTGACCCCTCCCACTCACTCCTGACCCCTCCCACACTCCTGACTCCTCCCACACTCTTGACCCCTCCCCCTCACTCCTGACCCCTCCCCCTCACTCCTGACCCCTCCCTCACTCCTGACCCCTCCCTCACTCCTGACCCCTCCCTCACTCCTGACCCCTCCCACACTCCTGACCCCTCCCACACTCCTGACTCCTCCCACTCTTGACCCCTCCCCCTCACTCCTGACCCCTCCCCCTCACTCCTGACCCCTCCCTCACTCCTGACCCCTCCCTCACTCCTGACCCCTCCCTCACTCCTGACTCCTCCCACACTCTTGACCCCTCCCCCTCACTCCTGACCCCTCCCCCTCACTCCTGACCCCTCCCTCACTCCTGACCCCTCCCACTCACTCCTGACTCCTCCCACACTCCTGACCCCTCCCACGCTCCTGACCCCTCCCACCCACGCTCCTGACCCGTCCCACTCACTCCTGACCCCTCCCACTCTCCTGACCCCTCCCACTCACTCCTGACCCCTCCCACACTCCTGACTCCTCCCACACTCTTGACCCCTCCCCCTCACTCCTGACCCCTCCCCCTCACTCCTGACCCCTCCCTCACTCCTGACCCCTCCCTCACTCCTGACCCCTCCCTCACTCCTGACCCCTCCCTCACTCCTGACCCCTCCCACACTCCTGACCCCTCCCACACATTCTGCCAGCTCTACAACATGGCGTGAGCCTTAAATGGTGCAGAACCTGACCTCTGACCTCTTTGATCTGATTGGTTGCAGGACATCCTCTTCTTCCTGACTTCTTTCTGGATGAAACTCCAGAGTCACTCGTCCAGAAAATGGAAGAACATGGTGAGAACTACAAGCCCCTCCCTCTGGACTGCAAGCCCCTCCCTCTGGACTGCAAGCCCCTCCCTCTGGACTGCAAACCCCTCCCTCTGGACTGCAAACCCCTCCCTCTGGACTGCAAACCCCTCCCTCTGGACTGCAAGCCCCTCCCTCTGGACTGCAAGCCCCTCCCTCTGGACTGCAAGCCCCTCCCTCTGGACTACAAGCCCCTCCCTCTGGACTACAAACCCCTCCCTCTGGACTACAAACCCCTCCCTCTGGACTACAAACCCCTCCCTCTGGACTGCAAACCCCTCCCTCTGGACTGCAAGCCCCTCCCTCTGGACTGCAAGCCCCTCCCTCTGGACTGCAAGCCCCTCCCTCTGGACTACATCTCCCAGAGTCTGTTTAAGATAAGATAAGCCTTTATTTGTCCACACATGGGGAAATTTGGGTGTTGCAACACAAGTAGAAACAGAAGAAAGGAACAGAAAACACTCTTAGAAACAAAAGTCCCATGTACTAAAGGACATATTCTACTTGGAGTCACTCGGGGTCACTCAAGTGTGTGTTTTTGTTTCAGGAGCCACACCTGCCTTTAAACCCGCCTCTAAGGCCCCGCCCACTGGCTCTGGACCAATCGAAAGCACCTTCGACATGATCAGAGCCTCAATCAGTGAAGACGTGGTCAAATCCACTCAAGGACTTTATCGCTTCGACCTCACAGGTGAGGACAGGACCGGGTGAGGACAGGACCGGGTGAGGACAGGACCGGGTGAGGACAGGACCGGGTGAGGACAGGACCGGGTGAGGACAGGACCGGGTGAGGACAGGACCGGGTGAGGACAGGACCGGGTGAGGACAGGGTCTTACTCTGGTGTCTGGTCTCTCTGGTCTCACTGGTCTCACTGGTCTCACTGGTCTCACTGGTCTCACTGGTCTCACTGGTCTCACTGGTCTCATGTCTCATGTCTCCAGGTGAAGACAGTGGCGTGTGGTTCCTGGACCTGAAGTCTGGATCTGGCGCGGCCGGAGCAGGAGAGCCGGCGAGTAAAGCTGACGTCGTCATGACGATGGACTCGGCCGACTTCAGCAAAATGTTCTCAGGTCAGACTTTACTGTGGCTCGTGTGACGCGGCTCGTGTGACGCGGCTCGTGTGACGCGGCTCGTGTGGCTCGTGTGACGCGGCTCATGTGGCTCGTGTGACGCGGCTCGTGTGGCTCGTGTGACGCGGCTCGTGTGGCTCGTGTGACTCGTGTGACGCGGCTCGTGTGGCTCGTGTGACGCGGCTCGTGTGGCTCGTGTGACACGGCTCGTGTGGCTCGTGTGACGCGGCTCGTGTGGCTCGTGCGACGCGGCTCGTGTGAAGCGGCTCGTGTGGCTCGTGTGACGCGGCTCGTGTGACGCGGCTCGTGTGACGCGGCTCGTGTGACGCGGCTCGTGTGGCTCGTGTGACGCGGCTCTTGTGGCTCGTGTGACGCGGCTCGTGTGGCTCGTGTGACGCGGCTCTTGTGGCTCGTGTGACGCGGCTCGTGTGACTCGGCTCGTGTGACTCGTGTGACGCGGCTCGTGTGGCTCGTGTGACGCGGCTCGTGTGGCTCGTGTGACGCGGCTCGTGTGGCTCGTGTGACTCATGTGGCGCGGCTCGTGTGACTCGGCTCGTGTGACTCGTGTGGCGCGGCTCGTGTGGCTCGTGTGACGCGGCTCGTGTGGCTCGTGTGACGCGGCTCGTGTGGCGCGGCTCGTGTGACTCGTGTGACGCGGCTCGTGTGGCGTGGCTCGTGTGGCTCGTGTGACGCGGCTCGTGTGGCGCGGCTCGTGTGACTCGTGTGACGCGGCTCGTGTGGCGTGGCTCGTGTGGCTCGTGTGACGCGGCTCGTGTGGCGCGGCTCGTGCGGCTCGTGTGACTCGGCTCGTGTGACTCGTGTGACGCGGCTCGTGTGGCTCGTGTGACGCGGCTCGTGTGGCTCGTGTGACGCGGCTCGTGTGGCTCGTGTGACGCGGCTCGTGTGGCTCGTGTGACGCGGCTCGTGTGACGCGGCTCGTGTGACGCGGCTCGTGTGACGCGGCTCGTGTGGCGTGGCTCGTGTGGCTCGTGTGACGCGGCTCGTGTGACTCGGCTCGTGCGACTCGTGTGACGCGGCTCGTGTGGCTCGTGTGACGCGGCTCGTGTGGCTCGTGTGACGCGGCTCGTGTGGCTCGTGTGACGCGGCTCTTGTGGCTCGTGTGACGCGGCTCGTGTGGCGCGGCTCGTGTGACGCGGCTCGTGTGGCTCACGCGGCTCGTGTGGCTCGTGTGACGCGGCTCGTGTGGCTCACGCGGCTCGTGTGGCTCGTGTGACGCGGCTCGTGTGGCTCACGCGGCTCGTGTGGCTCGTGTGACGCGGCTCGTGTGACGCGGCTCGTGTGGCTCGTGTGACGCGGCTCTTGTGGCTCGTGTGACGCGGCTCGTGTGGCGCGGCTCGTGTGACTCGTGTGACTCGGCTCGTGTGGCTCGTGTGACGCGGCTCGTGTGGCTCGTGTGACGCGGCTCGTGTGGCTCGTGTGACTCGGCTCGTGTGGCTCGTGTGACGCGGCTCGTGTGACGCGGCTCGTGTGACGCGGCTCGTGTGACTCGGCTCGTGTGGCTCGTGTGACGCGGCTCGTGTGACGCGGCTCGTGTGGCGCGGCTCGTGTGACGCGGCTCGTGTGGCTCGTGTGACTCGTGTGACGCGGCTCGTGTGGCGCGGCTCGTGTGACGCGGCTCGTGTGGCTCGTGTGACTCGTGTGACTCGGCTCGTGTGGCGCGGCTCGTGTGGCTCGTGTGACTCGGCTCGTGTGACTCGTGTGACGCGGCTCGTGTGGCTCGTGTGACTCGTGTGGCGCGGCTCGTGTGACTCGTGTGACGCGGCTCGTGTGGCGCGGCTCGTGTGGCGCGGCTCGTGTGGCTCGTGTGACTCGGCTCGTGTGACTCGTGTGACGCGGCTCGTGTGGCGCGGCTCGTGTGACTCGTGTGACGCGGCTCGTGTGGTGTGGCTCGTGTGGCTCGTGTGACTCGGCTCGTGTGACTCGTGTGACGCGGCTCGTGTGGCTCGTGTGACGCGGCTCGTGTGACGCGGCTCGTGTGGCTCGTGTGACGCGGCTCGTGTGGTGTGGCTCGTGTGGCTCGTGTGACTCGTGTGACGCGGCTCGTGTGGCGCGGCTCGTGTGACGCGGCTCGTGTGGCTCGTGTGACTCGTGTGACGCGGCTCGTGTGGCGCGGCTCGTGTGACGCGGCTCGTGTGGCTCGTGTGACTCGGCTCGTGTGACTCGTGTGACGCGGCTCGTGTGGCTCGTGTGACTCGTGTGACGCGGCTCGTGTGGCGCGGCTCGTGTGACTCGTGTGACGCGGCTCGTGTGGTGTGGCTCGTGTGGCTCGTGTGACGCGGCTCGTGTGACTCGTGTGACGCGGCTCGTGTGGCTCGTGTGACGCGGCTCGTGTGACGCGGCTCGTGTGGCTCGTGTGACGCGGCTCGTGTGGCGCGGCTCGTGTGGCGCGGCTCGTGTGGCGCGGCTCGTGTGACTCGGCTCGTGTGACTCGTGTGACGCGGCTCGTGTGGCTCGTGTGACGCGGCTCGTGTGGCTCGTGTGACGCGGCTCGTGTGGCTCGTGTGACGCGGCTCGTGTGGCTCGTGTGACGCGGCTCGTGTGGCTCGTGTGACGCGGCTCGTGTGGCTCGTGTGACGCGGCTCGTGTGGCTCGTGTGACGCGGCTCGTGTGACTTGTGTGGCGCGGCTCGTGTGGCTCGTGTGACTCGGCTCGTGTGGCTCGTGTGACGCGGCTCGTGTGACGCGGCTCGTGTGACGCGGCTCGTGTGACGCGGCTCGTGTGACTCGGCTCGTGTGACTCGTGTGACGCGGCTCGTGTGACTCGGCTCGTGTGACTCGTGTGGCGCGGCTCGTGTGGCTCGTGTGACTCGGCTCGTGTGGCTCGTGTGACGCGGCTCGTGTGGCTCGTGTGACGCGGCTCGTGTGACGCGGCTCGTGTGACGCGGCTCGTGTGGCGCGGCTCGTGTGACTCGTGTGGCGCGGCTCGTGTGGCTCGTGTGACTCGGATCGTGTGGCTCGTGTGACGCGGCTCGTGTGGCTCGTGTGACGCGGCTCGTGTGACGCGGCTCGTGTGACTCGGCTCGTGTGGCTCGTGTGACGCGGCTCGTGTGACGCGGCTCGTGTGGCGCGGCTCGTGTGACGCGACTCGTGTGACTCGTGTGGCGCGGCTCGTGTGACTCGGCTCGTGTGACTCGTGTGACGCGGCTCGTGTGACTCGGTTCGTGTGGCTCGTGTGACGCGGCTCGTGTGACGCGGCTCGTGTGACGCGGCTCGTGTGGCTCGTGTGACTCGTGTGGCGCGGCTCGTGTGGCTCGTGTGACTCGTGTGGCGCGGCTCGTGTGGCGCGGCTCGTGTGACTCGGCTCGTGTGGCTCGTGTGACGCGGCTCGTGTGACGCGGCTCGTGTGGCTCGTGTGACTCGTGTGACTCGGCTCGTGTGGCTCGTGTGACGCGGCTCGTGTGACGCGGCTCGTGTGACGCGGCTCGTGTGACGCGGCTCGTGTGGCTCGTGTGACTCGTGTGGCGCGGCTCGTGTGGCTCGTGTGACTCGTGTGGCGCGGCTCGTGTGGCTCGTGTGACGCGGCTCGTGTGACGCGGCTCGTGTGGCTCGTGTGACTCGTGTGACTCGGCTCGTGTGGCTCGTGTGACGCGGCTCGTGTGACGCGGCTCGTGTGGCTCGTGTGACTCGTGTGACGCGGCTCGTGTGACTCGGCTCGTGTGGCTCGTGTGACGCGGCTCGTGTGGCTCGTGTGACTCGTGTGGCGCGGCTCGTGTGGCTCGTGTGACTCGTGTGGCGCGGCTCGTGTGGCGCGGCTCGTGTGACTCGGCTCGTGTGGCTCGTGTGACGCGGCTCGTGTGACGCGGCTCGTGTGGCTCGTGTGACTCGTGTGACTCGTGTGGCGCGGCTCGTGTGGCTCGTGTGACTCGTGTGGCTCGTGTGACTCGTGTGGCGCGGCTCGTGTGGCGCGGCTCGTGTGACGCGGCTCGTGTGACTCGTGTGACGCGGCTCGTGTGGCGCGGCTCGTGTGACGCGGCTCGTGTGGCTCACGCGGCTCGTGTGACTCGTGTGACGCGGCTCGTGTGGCGCGGCTCGTGTGGCTCGTGTGACGCGGCTCGTGTGGCTCGTGTGACGCGGCTCGTGTGGCTCGTGTGACGCGGCTCGTGTGGCTTATGTGTTTCAGGGCGGCTGAAGCCGACTCTGGCGTTCATGTCGGGGAAACTGAAGATTAAAGGAGACATGACGATGGCCATCAAACTGGAGAAGCTCATGAGCCACATGAACAAGGCCAAACTGTGACCACGCCCTCTCACCACAGACCACGCCCTCTCACCACATTAGTCTCAGTAGGAACAGACTAATTTTGTGTGTGGCTCCGCCCCTGGGGTGTGGCTCCGCCCCTGGGGTGTGGCTCCGCCCCTGGGGTGTGGCTCCGCCCCTCTGCATTAACTCCTTTAAGAGGCCTTGACGTGTAAACAATAATAATGCACATTTTGAGCCTTAAATAATTTGAGATGTTTTAATACATTTTCTGTAAAATCAGCTCAAACTCATGAGATTAAAACTATTAATTATGAATGTGACATTCAATGTTTATAGTTTGTTTCTGTCGTTCCATCGGTTTGTTTTACGTTCAGACTCCAGTCTCTGAGGACAGAAGTGTCATTTACTGTAAAATATTTCACATGAAATGTAACAGAATAATACTTTTAATAAACAATTATTTGGTACAGTTTGTTTTTATGTCAATGAAAGAGTTTTATGTTTGAGAATGTGCTCGCTGTAGGAGGCCCTCAGGGCTCAGTCCTGGGGCCTCTCTTATTCTGTTGGTTTTGACTTGCTGTATAAGCAGATACACAACACATACACAACACATACACAGCACATACACAACACATAAAGAAGCCAGACTGACCACACCTCCACTGCACTGACCACACCTCCACTGCACTGACCACACCTCCACTGCACTGACCACACCTCCACTGCACTGACCACACCTCCACTGCACTGACCACACCTCCACTGCACTGACCACACCTCCACTGCACTGGCCACACCTCCACTGCACTGGCCACACCTCCACTGCACTGACCACACCTCCACTGCACTGACCACACCTCCACTGCACTGACCACACCTCCACTGCACTGGATATATATATATATATATATATATATATGGGAGTTTTTATTTATTTATAGGAGATCTTCTACTGAAAGTGTTTTTCAGACTTCCTATAAATGATCTGTTCTTCTGGATCTACCTCTGTATCTACCTGCGTTGCACCAATGAAATTTCCCCATGTGGGACAATAAAGGATTATCTTATCTTATCTTATCTTATTAGACCTCAGCAGACACAGAGTCAAGTGAACACGTGCCACTCCCCCGTGTGGACTGATACAACACACGTGTGTTTGTGTGACAGTGGGCGTGACAGTGGGCGGGACAGTGGGCGGGACATGGTGAGGAGGGAAAGTGAAGAGCCTGGTTGGAGCAGCAGAAGATAGAGTCCTAGTCCTGGTGTGTCCAGTGTCCTTCCTGCTCTTGTGTTTGTCCCAGTCTAAAAGGACAGGAGACACTCCGCGTATAGACCAAAACTTTCCTGGGACAGCTCACTGGGCCTGGGACAGCTCTGGGGACAATTGTGTACCTTGGCACCTTCCCCCGGGTCATGGTCCCTCCAGGTGGTCCAGTACGTCCCTCAGGATCACTGAGGACGCCAAACAGGAAGTGGAACAGCTGGATCCTCCAACACTGCAGCGTGGAAGCTTCGAACAGAGGGACAAAAAGTGCTCCATATCTGGGAGGAGCCTATTGTACATGTTTCAGTGGGAGGAGCCTATTGTACATGTTTCAGTGGGAGGAGCCTATTGTACATGTTTCAGTGGGAGGAGCCTATTGTACATGTTTCAGTGGGAGGAGCCTATTGTACATGTTTCAGTGGGAGGAGCCTATTGTACATGTTTCAGTGGGAGGAGCCTATAGTACATGTTTCAGTGGGAGGAGCCTATAGTACATGTTTCAGTGGGAGGAGCCTATTGTACATGTTTCAGTGGGAGGAGCCTATTGTACATTTTTCAGTGGGAGGAGCCTATTGTACGCTTTTCAGTGGGAGGAGCCTAATGTACGTGTTTCAGTGGGAGGAGCCTATTGTACGTGTTTCAGTGGGAGGAGCCTATTGTACGTGTTTCAGTGGGAGGAGCCTATTGTACGTGTTTCAGTGGGAGGAGCCTATTGTACGTGTTTCAGTGGGAGGAGCCTCACAGACTTGAACAACTCATTAAAAGTTCAGACTTTTTATTCATACATTAACTCACAGTCACATGATCACAATACTCACTCCTGATTGGTCGACACCAACACAATATTTATAAATAAAACAAAAGGACTTATTTTTTCACAAAAAACACAAACAGAACTTTGTACGAGCTTCAGCACATGGAGCGGGTCAGGGCGTGGTCAGGGTCAGGAGCGGGTCAAGGCGGGGTCAGGGCGTGGTCAGGAGCGGTTCAGGGCATGGTCAGGGTCAGGAGCGGGTCAAGGCGGGGTCAGGGCGTGGTCAGGAGCGGTTCAGGGCATGGTCAGGGTCAGGAGCGGGTCAGGGCGTGGTCAGGGCGTGGTCAGGGCGTGGTCAGGGCGTGGTCAGGTCTATCCCTGGACCCTGTAGTTGGCGTGCAGCTCTGGTTGGATGTCGCAGACGCGCTTCAGGAGCTCGCTCAGAACGGCCTCTTTGTTTCCTTTGAAACTGGACTGGATCCGGCTCATGCGCTCGACCGTGTCACGGTCCACCTCCACCGCACTGTTGCCATGGGAACCCAGCGCCTAGAACACGGAACCAGAGTTACAACCAGAGACAACACGGAACCAGAGACAACACGGAACCAGAGACAACACGGAACCAGAGACAACACGGAACCAGACTAAAGGGTTCTGGTGTGGGACTAAAGGGTTCTGGTGTGGGACTAAATGGTTCTGGTGTGGGACTAAAGGGTTCTGGTGCGGGACTAAAGGGTTCTTGTGCGGGACTAAAGGGTTCTGGTGTGGGACTAAAGGGTTCTAAATGGTTCTGGTGTGGGACTAAAGGGTTCTGGTGCGGGACTAAAGGTTCTGGTGTGGGACTAAAGGGTTCTGATGTGGGACTAAAGGGTTCTGGTGTGGGACTAAAGGGTTCTGGTGTGGGACTAAAGGGTTCTAAATGGTTCTGGTGTGGGACTAAAGGGTTCTGGTGCGGGACTAAAGGGTTCTTGTGCGGGACTAAAGGGTTCTGGTGTGGGACTAAAGGGTTCTAAATGGTTCTGGTGTGGGACTAAAGGGTTCTGGTGCGGGACTAAAGGTTCTGGTGTGGGACTAAAGGGTTCTGATGTGGGACTAAAGGGTTCTGGTGCGGGACTAAAGGGTTCTGATGTGGGACTAAAGGGTTCTGGTGTGGGACTAAAGGGTTCTGATGTGGGACTAAAGGGTTCTGGTGTGGGACTAAAGGGTTCTGGGGACTGACCGCTGCTTCTTTGGTCTTGAACTCTTTCTCTCTCTGGAGACGATATTGTTCGATCTCGGCCTGAGCTTCTTCTTTCGCTTGTTTCAGACGGCGATTTTTACCTGAAAAACACAAAAACATGTTTGACGTGTCCCCGGAGTGTCCCTGTGAAGGACCCGGAATGTCCCCTCGCTCTCCCCGGGCCTCGGTGCTCCTCTCCCCGGGCCTCGGTGCTCCTCTCCCCGGGCCTCTCCCCTCGCTCTCCCCGGGCCTCGGGGCTCCTCTCCCCGGGCCTCGGGGCTCCTCTCCCCGGGCCTCTCCCCTCGCTCTCCCCGGGCCTCTCCCCTCGCTCTCCCCGGGCCTCGGTGCTCCTCTCCCCGGGCCTCTCCCCTCGCTCTCCCCGGGCCTCGGTGCTCCTCTCCCCGGGCCTCGGTGCTCCTCTCCCCGGGCCTCTCCCCTCGCTCTCCCCGGGCCTCTCCCCTCGCTCTCCCAGGGCCTCGGTGCTCCTCTCCCCGGGCCTCGGTGCTCCTCTCCCCGGGCCTCTCCCCGGGCCTCGGTGCTCCTCTCCCCGGGCCTCGGTGCTCCTCTCCCCGGGCCTCGGTGCTCCTCTCCCCGGGCCTCTCCCCTCGCTCTCCCCGGGCCTCTCCCCTCGCTCTCCCCGGGCCTCTCCCCTCGCTCTCCCCGGGCCTCTCCCCTCGCTCTCCCCGGGCCTCGGTGCTCCTCTCCCCGGGCCTCTCCCCTCGCTCTCCCCGGGCCTCGGTGCTCCTCTCCCCGGGCCTCGGTGCTCCTCTCCCCGGGCCTCGGTGCTCCTCTCCCCGGGCCTCTCCCCTCGCTCTCCCCGGGCCTCGGTGCTCCTCTCCCCGGGCCTCGGTGCTCCTCTCCCCGGGCCTCTCCCCTCGCTCTCCCCGGGCCTCGGTGCTCCTCTCCCCGGGCCTCTCCCCTCGCTCTCCCCGGGCCTCGGTGCTCCTCTCCCCGGGCCTCGGTGCTCCTCTCCCCGGGCCTCGGTGCTCCTCTCCCCGGGCCTCTCCCCTCGCTCTCCCCGGGCCTCGGTGCTCCTCTCCCCGGGCCTCGGTGCTCCTCTCCCCGGGCCTCTCCCCTCGCTCTCCCCGGGCCTCTCCCCTCGCTCTCCCCGGGCCTCGGTGCTCCTCTCCCCGGGCCTCGGTGCTCCTCTCCCCGGGCCTCTCCCCTCGCTCTCCCCGGGCCTCGGTGCTCCTCTCCCCGGGCCTCTCCCCTCGCTCTCCCCGGGCCTCTCCCCTCGCTCTCCCCGGGCCTCTCCCCTCGCTCTCCCCGGGCCTCTCCCCTCGCTCTCCCCGGGCCTCGGTGCTCCTCTCCCCGGGCCTCGGTGCTCCTCTCCCCGGGCCTCTCCCCTCGCTCTCCCCGGGCCTCGGTGCTCCTCTCCCCGGGCCTCTCCCCTCGCTCTCCCCGGGCCTCGGTGCTCCTCTCCCCGGGCCTCGGTGCTCCTCTCCCCGGGCCTCTCCCCTCGCTCTCCCCGGGCCTCCTCTCCCCGGGCCTCTCCCCTCGCTCTCCCCGGGCCTCTCCCCTCGCTCTCCCCGGGCCTCTCCCCTCGCTCTCCCCGGGCCTCGGTGCTCCTCTCCCCGGGCCTCTCCCCTCGCTCTCCCCGGGCCTCGGTGCTCCTCTCCCCGGGCCTCGGTGCTCCTCTCCCCGGGCCTCGGTGCTCCTCTCCCCGGGCCTCTCCCCTCGCTCTCCCCGGGCCTCGGTGCTCCTCTCCCCGGGCCTCGGTGCTCCTCTCCCCGGGCCTCTCCCCTCGCTCTCCCCGGGCCTCGGTGCTCCTCTCCCCGGGCCTCTCCCCTCGCTCTCCCCGGGCCTCGGTGCTCCTCTCCCCGGGCCTCGGTGCTCCTCTCCCCGGGCCTCGGTGCTCCTCTCCCCGGGCCTCTCCCCTCGCTCTCCCCGGGCCTCGGTGCTCCTCTCCCCGGGCCTCGGTGCTCCTCTCCCCGGGCCTCGGTGCTCCTCTCCCCGGGCCTCTCCCCTCGCTCTCCCCGGGCCTCGGTGCTCCTCTCCCCGGGCCTCTCCCCTCGCTCTCCCCGGGCCTCTCCCCTCGCTCTCCCCGGGCCTCTCCCCTCGCTCTCCCCGGGCCTCGGTGCTCCTCTCCCCGGGCCTCGGTGCTCCTCTCCCCGGGCCTCTCCCCTCGCTCTCCCCGGGCCTCGGTGCTCCTCTCCCCGGGCCTCTCCCCTCGCTCTCCCCGGGCCTCGGTGCTCCTCTCCCCGGGCCTCGGTGCTCCTCTCCCCGGGCCTCTCCCCTCGCTCTCCCCGGGCCTCGGTGCTCCTCTCCCCGGGCCTCTCCCCTCGCTCTCCCCGGGCCTCTCCCCTCGCTCTCCCCGGGCCTCTCCCCTCGCTCTCCCCGGGCCTCGGTGCTCCTCTCCCCGGGCCTCGGTGCTCCTCTCCCCGGGCCTCTCCCCTCGCTCTCCCCGGGCCTCGGTGCTCCTCTCCCCGGGCCTCTCCCCTCGCTCTCCCCGGGCCTCGGTGCTCCTCTCCCCGGGCCTCGGTGCTCCTCTCCCCGGGCCTCTCCCCTCGCTCTCCCCGGGCCTCCTCTCCCCGGGCCTCTCCCCTCGCTCTCCCCGGGCCTCGGTGCTCCTCTCCCCGGGCCTCTCCCCTCGCTCTCCCCGGGCCTCGGTGCTCCTCTCCCCGGGCCTCTCCCCTCGCTCTCCCCGGGCCTCGGTGCTCCTCTCCCCGGGCCTCTCCCCTCGCTCTCCCCGGGCCTCGGTGCTCCTCTCCCCGGGCCTCGGTGCTCCTCTCCCCGGGCCTCTCCCCTCGCTCTCCCCGGGCCTCGGTGCTCCTCTCCCCGGGCCTCTCCCCTCGCTCTCCCCGGGCCTCGGTGCTCCTCTCCCCGGGCCTCGGTGCTCCTCTCCCCGGGCCTCGGTGCTCCTCTCCCCGGGCCTCTCCCCTCGCTCTCCCCGGGCCTCGGTGCTCCTCTCCCCGGGCCTCGGTGCTCCTCTCCCCGGGCCTCTCCCCTCGCTCTCCCCGGGCCTCGGTGCTCCTCTCCCCGGGCCTCTCCCCTCGCTCTCCCCGGGCCTCGGTGCTCCTCTCCCCGGGCCTCTCCCCTCGCTCTCCCCGGGCCTCTCCCCTCGCTCTCCCCGGGCCTCGGTGCTCCTCTCCCCGGGCCTCTCCCCTCGCTCTCCCCGGGCCTCTCCCCTCGCTCTCCCCGGGCCTCGGTGCTCCTCTCCCCGGGCCTCGGTGCTCCTCTCCCCGGGCCTCGGTGCTCCTCTCCCCGGGCCTCTCCCCTCGCTCTCCCCGGGCCTCGGTGCTCCTCTCCCCGGGCCTCGGTGCTCCTCTCCCCGGGCCTCTCCCCTCGCTCTCCCCGGGCCTCGGTGCTCCTCTCCCCGGGCCTCTCCCCTCGCTCTCCCCGGGCCTCTCCCCTCGCTCTCCCCGGGCCTCTCCCCTCGCTCTCCCCGGGCCTCGGTGCTCCTCTCCCCGGGCCTCGGTGCTCCTCTCCCCGGGCCTCTCCCCTCGCTCTCCCCGGGCCTCGGTGCTCCTCTCCCCGGGCCTCTCCCCTCGCTCTCCCCGGGCCTCGGTGCTCCTCTCCCCGGGCCTCGGTGCTCCTCTCCCCGGGCCTCTCCCCTCGCTCTCCCCGGGCCTCGGTGCTCCTCTCCCCGGGGCTCGGTGCTCCTCTCCCCGGGCCTCTCCCCTCGCTCTCCCCGGGCCTCTCCCCTCGCTCTCCCCGGGCCTCGGTGCTCCTCTCCCCGGGCCTCGGTGCTCCTCTCCCCGGGCCTCTCCCCTCGCTCTCCCCGGGCCTCGGTGCTCCTCTCCCCGGGCCTCTCCCCTCGCTCTCCCCGGGCCTCGGTGCTCCTCTCCCCGGGCCTCTCCCCTCGCTCTCCCCGGGCCTCCTCTCCCCGGGCCTCTCCCCTCGCTCTCCCCGGGCCTCTCCCCTCGCTCTCCCCGGGCCTCGGTGCTCCTCTCCCCGGGCCTCTCCCCTCGCTCTCCCCGGGCCTCGGGGCTCCTCTCCCCGGGCCTCTCCCCTCGCTCTCCCCGGGCCTCGGTGCTCCTCTCCCCGGGCCTCTCCCCTCGCTCTCCCCGGGCCTCGGTGCTCCTCTCCCCGGGCCTCGGTGCTCCTCTCCCCGGGCCTCGGTGCTCCTCTCCCCGGGCCTCTCCCCTCGCTCTCCCCGGGCCTCGGTGCTCCTCTCCCCGGGCCTCTCCCCTCGCTCTCCCCGGGCCTCGGTGCTCCTCTCCCCGGGCCTCTCCCCTCGCTCTCCCCGGGCCTCGGTGCTCCTCTCCCCGGGCCTCTCCCCTCGCTCTCCCCGGGCCTCCTCTCCCCGGGCCTCTCCCCTCGCTCTCCCCGGGCCTCTCCCCTCGCTCTCCCCGGGCCTCGGTGCTCCTCTCCCCGGGCCTCTCCCCTCGCTCTCCCCGGGCCTCGGGGCTCCTCTCCCCGGGCCTCTCCCCTCGCTCTCCCCGGGCCTCTCCCCTCGCTCTCCCCGGGCCTCGGGGCTCCTCTCCCCGGGCCTCTCCCCTCGCTCTCCCCGGGCCTTTCCCCTCGCTCTCCCCGGGCCTCGGTGCTCCTCTCCCCGGGCCTCTCCCCTCGCTCTCCCCGGGCCTCGGTGCTCCTCTCCCCGGGCCTCGGTGCTCCTCTCCCCGGGCCTCTCCCCTCGCTCTCCCCGGGCCTCGGTGCTCCTCTCCCCGGGCCTCTCCCCTCGCTCTCCCCGGGCCTCTCCCCTCGCTCTCCCCGGGCCTCTCCCCTCGCTCTCCCCGGGCCTCGGTGCTCCTCTCCCCGGGCCTCTCCCCTCGCTCTCCCCGGGCCTCGGTGCTCCTCTCCCCGGGCCTCGGTGCTCCTCTCCCCGGGCCTCGGTGCTCCTCTCCCCGGGCCTCTCCCCTCGCTCTCCCCGGGCCTCGGTGCTCCTCTCCCCGGGCCTCTCCCCTCGCTCTCCCCGGGCCTCGGTGCTCCTCTCCCCGGGCCTCGGTGCTCCTCTCCCCGGGCCTCTCCCCTCGCTCTCCCCGGGCCTCTCCCCTCGCTCTCCCCGGGCCTCGGTGCTCCTCTCCCCGGGCCTCTCCCCTCGCTCTCCCCGGGCCTCGGTGCTCCTCTCCCCGGGCCTCGGTGCTCCTCTCCCCGGGCCTCGGTGCTCCTCTCCCCGGGCCTCTCCCCTCGCTCTCCCCGGGCCTCGGTGCTCCTCTCCCCGGGCCTCGGTGCTCCTCTCCCCGGGCCTCTCCCCTCGCTCTCCCCGGGCCTCGGTGCTCCTCTCCCCGGGCCTCTCCCCTCGCTCTCCCCGGGCCTCTCCCCTCGCTCTCCCCGGGCCTCGGTGCTCCTCTCCCCGGGCCTCGGTGCTCCTCTCCCCGGGCCTCTCCCCTCGCTCTCCCCGGGCCTCGGTGCTCCTCTCCCCGGGCCTCGGTGCTCCTCTCCCCGGGCCTCTCCCCTCGCTCTCCCCGGGCCTCGGTGCTCCTCTCCCCGGGCCTCGGTGCTCCTCTCCCCGGGCCTCTCCCCTCGCTCTCCCCGGGCCTCTCCCCTCGCTCTCCCCGGGCCTCTCCCCTCGCTCTCCCCGGGCCTCTCCCCTCGCTCTCCCCGGGCCTCGGTGCTCCTCTCCCCGGGCCTCGGTGCTCCTCTCCCCGGGCCTCTCCCCTCGCTCTCCCCGGGCCTCGGTGCTCCTCTCCCCGGGCCTCTCCCCTCGCTCTCCCCGGGCCTCGGTGCTCCTCTCCCCGGGCCTCGGTGCTCCTCTCCCCGGGCCTCTCCCCTCGCTCTCCCCGGGCCTCCTCTCCCCGGGCCTCTCCCCTCGCTCTCCCCGGGCCTCGGTGCTCCTCTCCCCGGGCCTCTCCCCTCGCTCTCCCCGGGCCTCGGTGCTCCTCTCCCCGGGCCTCTCCCCTCGCTCTCCCCGGGCCTCGGTGCTCCTCTCCCCGGGCCTCTCCCCTCGCTCTCCCCGGGCCTCGGTGCTCCTCTCCCCGGGCCTCGGTGCTCCTCTCCCCGGGCCTCTCCCCTCGCTCTCCCCGGGCCTCTCCCCTCCTTCTCCCCGGGCCTCGGTGCTCCTCTCCCCGGGCCTCTCCCCTCGCTCTCCCCGGGCCTCGGTGCTCCTCTCCCCGGGCCTCTCCCCTCGCTCTCCCCGGGCCTCTCCCCTCGCTCTCCCCGGGCCTCGGTGCTCCTCTCCCCGGGCCTCTCCCCTCGCTCTCCCCGGGCCTCGGTGCTCCTCTCCCCGGGCCTCGGTGCTCCTCTCCCCGGGCCTCTCCCCTCGCTCTCCCCGGGCCTCTCCCCTCGCTCTCCCCGGGCCTCGGTGCTCCTCTCCCCGGGCCTCGGTGCTCCTCTCCCCGGGCCTCTCCCCTCGCTCTCCCCGGGCCTCGGTGCTCCTCTCCCCGGGCCTCTCCCCTCGCTCTCCCCGGGCCTCGGTGCTCCTCTCCCCGGGCCTCGGTGCTCCTCTCCCCGGGCCTCTCCCCTCGCTCTCCCCGGGCCTCCTCTCCCCGGGCCTCTCCCCTCGCTCTCCCCGGGCCTCTCCCCTCGCTCTCCCCGGGCCTCGGTGCTCCTCTCCCCGGGCCTCTCCCCTCGCTCTCCCCGGGCCTCGGTGCTCCTCTCCCCGGGCCTCTCCCCTCGCTCTCCCCGGGCCTCTCCCCTCGCTCTCCCCGGGCCTCGGTGCTCCTCTCCCCGGGCCTCTCCCCTCGCTCTCCCCGGGCCTCTCCCCTCGCTCTCCCCGGGCCTCGGTGCTCCTCTCCCCGGGCCTCTCCCCTCGCTCTCCCCGGGCCTCGGTGCTCCTCTCCCCGGGCCTCGGTGCTCCTCTCCCCGGGCCTCTCCCCTCGCTCTCCCCGGGCCTCTCCCCTCGCTCTCCCCGGGCCTCGGTGCTCCTCTCCCCGGGCCTCGGTGCTCCTCTCCCCGGGCCTCTCCCCTCGCTCTCCCCGGGCCTCGGTGCTCCTCTCCCCGGGCCTCTCCCCTCGCTCTCCCCGGGCCTCGGTGCTCCTCTCCCCGGGCCTCGGTGCTCCTCTCCCCGGGCCTCTCCCCTCGCTCTCCCCGGGCCTCCTCTCCCCGGGCCTCTCCCCTCGCTCTCCCCGGGCCTCTCCCCTCGCTCTCCCCGGGCCTCGGTGCTCCTCTCCCCGGGCCTCTCCCCTCGCTCTCCCCGGGCCTCGGTGCTCCTCTCCCCGGGCCTCTCCCCTCGCTCTCCCCGGGCTCAGACTCACGTTTGCGGGCCTCCGCCACCTTCTCGGCCGCCCTCTTCTCCGCCTGCAGCAGTTGTTGGATGCCCTGGGACTGAGACGCCATGTCGCAACCGGGACAGAACCGAGAGAAAACCGTGAAACAACCGGAGCGCGACGCGACAGAAGCAGAAGGTCAGAGCTCTGCAGTCAGCTGACAACGTCACGACGTCACGGCTCACGTGATCCAGTCACGAGGCCAACTGCGTTTCTTTATTCATGAAAAAGCTTCTGCTTTTATTTAGCTTTTCTAAATTCTTTATACAAAACGTATAAAATGTGAACATGCCTTTTCTCACGCAGTCTGTGGCTTTATTTAGTTTAATTTAAATAATTATCAATAATGTTTTACGTGTTGTTGTTTTTCACAAGGACAAATGTATTAGTTATAGAAACCCATCAAACAAATAATAAAATATTAAATGAATGTGTTTCTCTTCTTGTTCGGGGCGGAACTTTCGTCGGCCGTTGTTTCCGCCCGGACTCTTGGACACTTCCGGTTCCCTGATGCTTGTTGCGGTCCCTCGTGCTCCCGGTGCCGCTCGTGCTATCTCCGGTAAATCAGGCAAATCCCCGTTAAAGCACGGGATGACGTCACACGGTGGGAGCGCGTTGTTCTCCGGGTTCCGCGTGCTCGGCCTGTACTCGAACCACGTGCCGCACGCGCTCCGGTATCATCAGAAGCACCGCGAGTTCTACGTGCTGACGTCAGTGGGAAAATGCTTCCACACGTTCAACGTAAGTCTTCATCTGCATCATCCTCTCCTCCTCCTCTCCTCCTCCTCTCCTCCCTCTCCTCCTGCTCCTCTTCTCCTCCTCCCTCTCCTCCTCCCCCTCTCCTCCTGCTCCTCTTCTCCTCCTCCCTCTCCTCCTCCCCTCTCCTCTTCCCCTCTCCTCCTCCTCTCCTCCTCCTCTCCCCCTCTTCTCTCCCTCTCCTCCTCCTCTCTCCCTCTCCTCCTCTCTCCCTCTCCTCCCCCCTCTCCTCCTCCCTCTCCTCTCCTCCTCTCTCCTCCTCCTCTCTCCCTCTCCTCCTCCTCCCTCTCCTCCTCCCTCTCCTCCCCCCTCTCCTCCTCCCTCTCCTTCTCCTCTCCTCCCTCTCCTCCTCTCCTCCTCCTCTCCCCCTTCCTCCCCCCTCTCCTCCTCCTCTCCTCCTCCCCCTCTCCTCCTCCTCCTTCCTCTCCTCCCTCTTCTCCTCCTCTCCCCCTCCTCCTCCTCTCCTCCCTCTCCTCCTCCTCTCCTCCCGCTTCTCCTCCTCTCCTCCTCCTCTCCTTCTCCTCTCCTACTCCCTCTCCTCCTCCTCCCTCTCCTCCTCCCTCTCCTCCCTCTCCTCCTCCCTCTCCTCCCGCTCCTCCTCTTCCCCTCCTCCCTCTCCTCTCCTCCTCCCGCTCCTCCTCCCTCTCCTCCCGCTCCTCCATCTCCTCCTCCTCCCTCTCCTCCTCCCTCTCCTCCCCTCCTCTCCTCCTCCTCTCCCCCTTCCTCCCCCCTCTCCTCCTCTCCTCCTCCCCCCCTCTCCTCCTCCTCCTCTCCTCCTCCTCTCCCTCTCCTCCTCTCCCTCTCCCCCTCCTCCTCTCCTCCTCTCCTCCTCCTCTCCTCCTCCTCCTCCTCCTCCCCCTCTCCTCCTCTCCTCCTCCTCTCCTCCTCCTCTCCTCTCCCTCTCCTCCTCTCCTCCTCTCCTCCTCCTCTCCTCCTCCTCCTCTCCTCCTCCCCCTCTCCTCCTCTCCTCCTCTCCCTCTCCTCCTCTCCCCCTCCTCCTCTCCTCCTCTCCTCCTCCTCTCCTCCCCCTCTCCTCCTCCTCCTCTCCTCCTCCTCTCCCTCTCCTCCTCCTCCTCTCCTCCTCCCCCTCTCCTCCTCTCCTCCTCCTCTCCCTCTCCTCTTCCTCTCCTCCTCTCCTCCTCCTCTCCCTCTCCTCCTCCTCCTCTCCTCCTCCCCCTCTCCTCCTCTCCTCCTCTCCCCCTCCTCCTCTCCTCCTCCCCCTCTCCTCCTCCCCCTCTCCTCCTCTCCTCCTCCTCTCCTCTCCCTCTCCCCCTCTCCTCCTCTCCTCCTCCTCTTCCTCTCCCTCTCCTCCTCCTCTCCCCTCTCCTCCCTCTCCTCCTCCTCTCCTCCTCCCCCTCTCCTCCTCCTTCCTCTCCTCCTCCTCTTCTCCTCCTCTCCTCCTCCTCTCCTCCTCCTCTCCCTCTCCTCCTCTCCTCCCCCTCTCCTCCTCCTCCTCTCCTCCTCCTCTCCCTCTCCTCCTCCTCCTCTCCTCCTCCCCCCTCTCCTCCTCTCCTCCTCCTCTCCCCTCTCCTCCTCCTCTCCTCTTCCTCTCCTCCTCTCCTCCTCCTCTCCCTCTCCTCCTCCTCCTCTCCTCCTCCCCCTCTCCTCCTCTCCTCCTCTCCCTCTCCTCCTCTCCTCCTCCCCCTCTCCTCCTCTCCTCCTCCTCTCCTCTCCCTCTCCCCCTCTCCCTCTCCTCCTCTCCTCCTCTCCTCCTCCTCTCCCTCTCCTCCTCTCCTCCTCCTCTCCTCTCCTCCTCTCCCTTTCCTTCTCCCCCTCTCCTCCCCCTCCTCCTCCTCCTCTCTCTCCTCGTCTCCTCCTCCTCCTCTCCCCCTCTTCTCCCCCTCTCCTCCTCCTCCTCCTCTCCTCCTCCTCACAGTGTCTCGTGTGTTGCAGGTGAGTCGTCTGGGGATAGTGTCAGTTGGTGAGTACGAGACAGAAACATGTTTATTGTCGCGGGCGATTCTCAGACTTTATATGTTTTTATTACATCATCACTTTCGTGGTCAATACCATAAGTTAAACATCATTTTAAAGATCATTTTCTCAACAAAACGAATATGTCATTGATTTACATTGAATAATTCGTCCTAATAAGCGATTAGCAATAGTTTGTCATAAAGTCTTTCATGAAAATGTCTCAAGTGAACACACTTTTATTCAGTGAACGAGACCATCAGCTACAGAATGAGATCAGGCTGAGAAATAGATTTTCAAAGTTAGGGGACAGGGGGGCCCCCTATCTAAAAAGTTAGGGACCCCCCAGCAATTTCAGGGGCCCACAAGCGCGCGCGGCGTCATAAGAACAAGATAAATGTGTTGTTTTAAACCTGGTTATTAGCATGTAAAACAATTGAAAGTACTTTTATCTTTTATCTGATATGAAGAGCACAGTTTAATTCAATATAATAATGTTTCTTACACAAAAAATATTGTTTACAGCATTTGACACTAGGAGATCTTGTGGAATATATGAAATCACAGCCTACAAAATAAACTACTAACATATATACATTATATACATATAAACATTGCCCCAAAGGGCGGGGCCCTTGGGGCCCTTGGATAATTCCACATTGACACAGCTTTTGTTGCAAACAACTTTAAAAAGACTGAATAGACTGAGGAGAGATTGACGCCGCCGACATAGAAATCACTTTTGGGGCAAAATTAGAGCGAGCATTTCCGAGGACACATGAACGTGACGAGAGCGCAGTGGCCAATCAGATGCCGCTTTCATCGAAATTAGATCACGGACACCACTCGGCCAATGAGAAGCGAGAAGACTGTGAAGTGGCATGTCTGTCAAAACCAAACTTAAGCGATGAAAATGCCCCAAATATGAACAAATTACTAGTTAAATCTTGATTTTTTTCGAGGAATTTAGTTACAGGGGCCCGGGGCCCCTCCTAATTCAAACCCAAGGACCGCCGGAGATTTGAGGGCCTAAGGGCCCCCGTCTATTTCGCAGCCTGTATATACATAAACTCATATCTACACATGAGTGACAGTCCCAGTTTCAGAGCAGGACTGAGTGAGTCTCTAAACTGCCTCTGATTGGTCGTCTCTGTTGTTAGGCAACAGCCTATCAGAGGACATCTCGTGTTTGGCGGCAGATCGGATGTTGGTGTTCACCTCCTCAGGACGAGACATCAGCGCCTTCGCCAGGAGCAAAGAGGTGCTGACCTGAAGCACACTGACCTGAAGCACACAATGACCTGAAGCACACAATGACCTGAAGCACACAATGACCTGAAGCACAATGACCTGAAGCACACTGACCTGAAGCACAATGACCTGAAGCACAATGACCTGAAGCACACAATGACCTGAAGCACAATGACCTGAAGCACACTGACCTGAAGCACAATGACCTGAAGCACACACTGACCTGAAGCACAATGACCTGAATCACAATGACCTGAAGCACACACTGACCTGAAGCACAATGACCTGAATCACAATGACCTGAAGCACACACTGACCTGAAGCACACAATGACCTGAAGCACACAATGACCTGAAGCACACTTACCTGAAGCACACTGACCTGAAGCACACAATGACCTGAAGCACAATGACCTGAAGCACACAATGACCTGAAGCACACTGACCTGAAGCACAATGACCTGAAGCACAATGACCTGAAGCACACAATGACCTGAAGCACAATGACCTCAAATCAAATCAAATCAATTTATTTTTGTAAGGCCCAAAATCACAACAACAGTTGCCTCTGAGGGCCACAGGGAGAAATGAATCAACAATGTCTGTGGTGGCGATGGAGTCAGACAATGTCTGTGGGGACGAGGGACGATGTCCCAGGGTCCTCTGTCCTTAGACTCTCCTTCTCGGCCAGGAAAAACTACAAAAAAAACCTCTTTGGGAAAAAAGCGTAGAAACCTGGAGGAGTTCCAGTGAAGGAGAGATCCCACTCTCACAGACGGACACAAGGAGACTGGAGCTGGAGCCACTCTTCAGGCAGATGAGGGACCGTCCACACAGGGCAGGGACCACTTCACCAGGGGAGGGGCATCTGGGTCCACAGGTCCTCAGGAGTGAGACAAAGACAAAGAAGGAGGTGAACAGTTTGCAAGTGGAATCAAAAAAGAAATATTGTTTGATAGCATAAGTAGTCAGAAGAAGAAGAGGATAGTGCTCAAGCTGTCATACTTCCCCCAGCACAGTTACTCCTAGGGCAGCGTAGCTGAAGCTGTGGGTTTATGTTTCTGTTCCTAACTACTCTGACCATAAGCGATTTCGAAGAGGAACGTTTTAATCCTGGACTTAAATGAAGAGACTGTGTCAGCAGATTTAACATGGGCCGGGAGCTGATTCCATTACACAGGAGCTTGGTAGCTAAACGCTCTACGTCCTACAGTACTTTTAGAGACTCTTGGCACCACCAGAAGGCCAGCATTCTGAGAGCGAAGAGCTCTGTTTGGATGATATGGTTCTATAGCATCTTTGAGGTAGGATGGGGCCATGTCATTTATGGCTTTGTAGGTCAAGAGTAGAATTTTGAATTTGATTCTAAACTCGACAGGAGCCAGTGAAGAGACTCCAGCACCGGTGTAATGTGCTCTCTTCTTTTTGTTCCTGTTAGTAATCTTGCTGCTGCATTTTGAACCAGTTGAAAGCTTTTTATGGAGCTTTAAGGACCTGCTGTGAGCAGGAGTTACAGGAGAATCTAGACGTGACAAATGCATGGATAAGTTTTTCAGCATCACTTTTAGGCAGGATTCTTCTGATTTTGGCTCTTGTTGCACAAATGGAAATCGTTCTGTTTTACAAGCTTGATTTATATGAGCTTTAAATGAGAGCTCCTGGTCAAATAAGACTCCAAGGTTTCTTACAGTAGAACTGGAGGCTACACTGACATTGTCCAGTGTGACTATCTGCTCAGATAGAGCGTCTCGTAGATGCTTAGGACCAGCACAATGACCTCGGTTTGTTCAGGGTTAAGAAGCAGGTAGTTTAGTGTCATCCAGGTTTTTATCTCCTTCACACAAGCACTAAGTCTGTCTACTTGATCGCTCTGATCAGGTTTCATTGATAAATACAGCTGAGTGTCGTCTGCAGAGCAGTGGAAGTTAATGCCATGTGACCTGATCATGTGACCTAACGGCAGCATGTAAAGAGTAAACAGAATTGGACCGAGTACCGAACCCTGTGGCACACCGTAAATTACTTTAGAGCTTGGTTTACATTAACAAATTGGAACCTATCAGATAGATAGGATTTAAACCAGCTGAGGGCTGTTCCTCCAACACCTACATCACATTCTAACCTCTGCAGTAGAATGTTGTGGTCGATGGTGTCAAACGCTGCGCTGAGGTCCAACAGAACCAGGACTGAGACCAGTCCATCATCAGCGGCTCTGAACCCTGCTGTGGTGGGCTCTGGACCCTGCTGTGGTGGGCTCTGGACCCTGCTGTGGTGGGCTCTGGACCCTGCTGTGGTGGGCTCTGAACCCTGCTGTGGTGGGCTCTGAACCCTGCTGTGGTGGGCTCTGGACCCTGCTGTGGTGGGCTCTGGACCCTGCTGTGGTGAGCTCTGAACCCTGCTGTGGTGGGCTCTGAACCCTGCTGTGGTGGGCTCTGAATCCTGCTGTGGTGGGCTCTGAACCCTGCTGTGGTGGGCTCTGAATCCTGCTGTGGTGGGCTCTGAACCCTGCTGTGGTGGGCTCTGAACCCTGCTGTGGTGGGCTCTGAACCCTGCTGTGGTGGGCTCTGAATCCTGCTGTGGTGGGCTCTGAACCCTGCTGTGGTGGGCTCTGAACCCTGCTGTGGTGGGCTCTGAACCCTGACTGGAAAACTTCAAATAAGTTATTGTCCTGCAGGTGGCGACAAAGCTGTTTTACTACAACTTTTTCAAGGATTTTAGAGACGAAGGGAAGATTTGAAATAGGTCTGTAGTTTACCAATAGGTCGGGATCTAGATTAGACCTGAAGCACAATGACCTGAAGCACACTGACCTGAAGCACACACTGACCTGAAGCACACACTGACCTGAAGCACACTGACCTGAAGCACAATGACCTGAAGCACAATGACCTGAAGCACACTGACCTGAAGCACACTGACCTCACTGACCTGAAGCACAATGACCTGAAGAGAACTGACCTGAAGAGAACTGACCTGAAGAGAACTGACCTGAAGAGAACTGACCTGAAACACACTGACCTGAAGCACACTGACCTGAAGCACAATGACCTGAAGCACTATGACCTGAAGCACTATGACCTGAAGCACACAATGACCTGAAGCACACTGACCTGAAGCACAATGACCTGAAGCACACAATGACCTGAAGCACAATGACCTGAATCACAATGACCTGAAGCACACACTGACCTGAAGCACACAATGACCTGAAGCACACTGACCTGAAGCACACAATGACCTGAAGCACAATGACCTGAAGCACACAATGACCTGAAGCACACTGACCTGAAGCACAATGACCTGAAGCACACAATGACCTGAAGCATTGACCTGAAGCACAATGACCTGAAGCATTGACCTGAAGCACAATGACCTGAAGCATTGACCTGAAGCACACTGACCTGAAGCACACTGACCTGAAGCACACTGACCTGAAGCACAATGACCTGAAGCATTGACCTGAAGCACACACTGACCTGAAGCACACTGACCTGAAGCACAATGACCTGAAGCATTGACCTGAAGCACAATGACCTGAAGCACACTGACCTGAAGCACACACTGACCTGAAGCACAATGACCTGAAGCACAATGACCTGGAGCACAATGACCTGAAGCACACACTGACCTGAAGCACAATGACCTGAAGCACAATGACCTGAAGCACAATGACCTGAAGCACAATGACCTGAAGCACACACTGACCTGAAGCACAATGACCTGAAGCACAATGACCTGAAGTACAATGACCTGAAGCACAATGACCTGAAGCACACACTGACCTGAAGCACACACTGACCTGAAGCACACTGACCTGAAGCACAATGACCTGAAGCATTGACCTGAAGCACAATGACCTGAAGCACACACTGACCTGAAGCACACTGACCTGAAGCACAATGACCTGGAGTGTTTAATGCTTGTGTTGTTCAGGTGGTGCATCGTTACCATGGACACCAACAGGAAGTGCGTCTCTTACTTCCTCTGGGCGATCAGCTGGTCTCTGCTGATGTCAGCGGCGATGTCATCGTGTGGGACGTGCAGAGCGCCGGTGAGTCCTCTGACCCATGACCTCTGACCCATGACCTCTGACCTCTCCTGTTCTTCAGAGATTTACCTGAGGCTGCACTTTGACCCTGCGACCTTTGACCTGTCGGCCATGATGCATCCCAGCACCTTCCTCAACAAAGTCCTGCTGGGCTCAAGACAAGGCCCTCTACAGCTGTGGAACGTCAAGACCAGGTACTGGACCAGGACCAGGACTGGACCAGGACTAAACCAGGACTAAACCAGGTCTAAACCAGGACTAAACCAGGACTAAACCAGGGCTAAACCAGGGCTAAACCAGGGCTAAACCAGGGCTAAACCAGGGCTAAACCAGGACTAAACCAGGACTAAACCAGGACTAAACCAGGACTAAACCAGGGCTAAACCAGGGCTAAACCAGGGCTAAACCAGGGCTAAACCAGGACTAAACCAGGGCTAAACCAGGTCTAAACCAGGTCTAAACCAGGGCTAAACCAGGGCTAAACCAGGACTAAACCAGGTCTAAACCAGGACTAAACCAGGGCTAAACCAGGGCTAAACCAGGGCTAAACCAGGACTAAACCAGGGCTAAACCAGGGCTAAACCAGGACTAAACCAGGACTAAACCAGGACTAAACCAGGGCTAAACCAGGGCTAAACCAGGACTAAACCAGGTCTAAACCAGGACTAAACCAGGACTAAACCAGGGCTAAACCAGGGCTAAACCAGGGCTAAACCAGGACTAAACCAGGACTAAACCAGGACTAAACCAGGACTAAACCAGGTCTAAACCAGGTCTAAACCAGGTCTAAACCAGGACTAAACCAGGACTAAACCAGGTCTAAACCAGGTCTAAACCAGGTCTAAACCAGGTCTAAACCAGGACTAAACCAGGACTAAACCAGGACTAAACCAGGGCTAAACCAGGACTAAACCAGGACTAAACCAGGTCTAAACCAGGTCTAAACCAGGACTAAACCAAGACTAAACCAGGTCTTAACCAGGACTAAACCAAGACTAAACCAGGTCTTAACCAGGACTAAACCAGGTCTAAACCAGGTCTAAACCAGGACTAAACCAAGACTAAACCAGGTCTTAACCAGGACTAAACCAGGTCTAAACCAGGTCTAAACCAAGACTAAACGGACTAAACCAGGTCTAAACCAGGTCTGAACCAGATCTAGACCAGGTCTAGACCAGGTCTAGACCAGGGCTAGACCAGGACTAAACCAGGTCTAAACCAGGTCTAAACCAGGTCTAAACCAGGTCTAAACCAGGTCTAAACCAAGACTAAACCAGGTCTAAACCAGGTCTAAACCAAGACTAAACGGACTAAACCAGGTCTAAACCAGGACTAAACCAGGACTAAACCAGGTCTAAACCAGGACTAAACCAGGACTAAACCAGGTCCAAACCAGGACTAAACCAGGACTAAACCAGGTCTTAACCAGGTCTAAACCAGGACTAAACCAGGACTAAACCAGGTCCAAACCAGGACTAAACCAGGACTAAACCAGGTCTTCCTCTCTGCAGTAAGCTGGTGTTCTCGTTTCCTGGCTGGTCTTGTGGAGTCACAGTTCTGGAGCAGGTTAGTTTTATTCTTTATAAATGTTAGTTTTATTCTTTATAAATGTTAGTTTTATTCTTTATAAATGTTAGTTTTATTCTTTATAAATGTTAGTTTCATTTCCCAGAGTCCCGCGGTCGATGTGGTGGGCGTTGGCACGGCAACGGGACGCATCTTCATGCACAACATCCGATTGGACGAGACGCTAATGAGCTTCACACAGGATTGGGGACCAATCACAGCGCTCGCCTTCAGAACAGGTGAGAAGCGGACCAATCACAGCTCATGTGCAGGTGTATGTACGGCTCATGTGCAGGTGTATGTACGGCTCATGTGCAGGTGTATGCACGGCTCATGTGCAGGTGTATGTACGGCTCATGTGCAGGTGTATGCACGGCTCATGTGCAGGTGTATTCACGGCTCATGTGCAGGTGTATGTACGGCTCATGTGCAGGTGTATGTACGGCTCATGTGCAGGTGTATGTACGGCTCATGTGCAGGTGTATGCACGGCTCATGTGCAGGTGTATGTACGGCTCATGTGCAGGTGTATGTACGGCTCATGTGCAGGTGTATGTAAGGCTCATGTGCAGGTGTATGCACGGCTCATGTGCAGGTGTATGTACGGCTCATGTGCAGGTGTATGTACGGCTCATGTGCAGGTGTATGTACGGCTCATGTGCAGGTGTATGTACGGCTCATGTGCAGGTGTATGTAAGGCTCATGTGCAGGTGTATGTACGGCTCATGTGCAGGTGTATGCACGGCTCATGTGCAGGTGTATGCACGGCTCATGTGCAGGTGTATGTACGGCTCATGTGCAGGTGTATGTAAGGCTCATGTGCAGGTGTATGTACGGCTCATGTGCAGGTGTATGCACGGCTCATGTGCAGGTGTATGTACGGCTCATGTGCAGGTGTATGTACGGCTCATGTGCAGGTGTATGCACGGCTCATGTGCAGGTGTATGCACGGCTCATGTGCAGGTGTATGTACGGCTCATGTGCAGGTGTATGTACGGCTCGTGTGCAGGTGTATGCACGGCTCATGTGCAGGTGTATGCACGGCTCATGTGCAGGTGTATGTACGGCTCATGTGCAGGTGTATGTACGGCTCATGTGCAGGTGTATGCACGGCTCATGTGCAGGTGTATGCACGGCTCATGTGCAGGTGTATGCACGGCTCATGTGCAGGTGTATGTACGGCTCATGTGCAGGTGTATGTAAGGCTCATGTGCAGGTGTATGTACGGCTCATGTGCAGGTGTATGCACGGCTCATGTGCAGGTGTATGCACGGCTCATGTGCAGGTGTATGCACGGCTCATGTGCAGGTGTATGCACGGCTCATGTGCAGGTGTATGTACGGCTCATGTGCAGGTGTATGCACGGCTCATGTGCAGGTGTATGCACGGCTCATGTGCAGGTGTATGCACGGCTCATGTGCAGGTGTATGCACGGCTCATGTGCAGGTGTATGTACGGCTCATGTGCAGGTGTATGCACGGCTCATGTGCAGGTGTATGTACGGCTCATGTGCAGGTGTATGCACGGCTCATGTGCAGGTGTATGCACGGCTCATGTGCAGGTGTATGCACGGCTCATGTGCAGGTGTATGTACGGCTCATGTGCAGGTGTATGCACGGCTCATGTGCAGGTGTATGTACGGCTCATGTGCAGGTGTATGCACGGCTCATGTGCAGGTGTATGTACGGCTCATGTGCAGGTGTATGCACGGCTCATGTGCAGGTGTATGCATGGCTCATGTGCAGGTGTATGCACGGCTCATGTGCAGGTGTATGTACGGCTCATGTGCAGGTGTATGTACGGCTCATGTGCAGGTGTATGTACGGCTCATGTGCAGGTGTATGTACGGCTCATGTGCAGGTGTATGTACGGCTCATGTGCAGGTGTATGTACGGCTCATGTGCAGGTGTATGTACGGCTCATGTGCAGGTGTATGCACGGCTCATGTGCAGGTGTATGCACGGCTCATGTGCAGGTGTATGCACGGCTCATGTGCAGGTGTATGCACGGCTCATGTGCAGGTGTATGCACGGCTCATGTGCAGGTGTATGTACGGCTCATGTGCAGGTGTATGCACGGCTCATGTGCAGGTGTATGCACGGCTCATGTGCAGGTGTATGCACGGCTCATGTGCAGGTGTATGTACGGCTCATGTGCAGGTGTATGTACGGCTCATGTGCAGGTGTATGTACGGCTCATGTGCAGGTGTATGCACGGCTCATGTGCAGGTGTATGCACGGCTCATGTGCAGGTGTATGCACGGCTCATGTGCAGGTGTATGCACGGCTCATGTGCAGGTGTATGCACGGCTCATGTGCAGGTGTATGTACGGCTCATGTGCAGGTGTATGCACGGCTCATGTGCAGGTGTATGCACGGCTCATGTGCAGGTGTATGTACGGCTCATGTGCAGGTGTATGTACGGCTCATGTGCAGGTGTATAGGTGTATTTCTCTCTCTGTCCTGCAGATGGCGCTCCCGTTATGGCGTCTTGCTCGCCTCAGGGACACATTGCATTCTGGGATCTTGCTCGCCAACAGATGACGTCACAGCTCAGCCACGCCCACCGAGGGGCCGTTGCCGGGGCAACATTTGTGCACGGTGAGCCGCTATTGGTCACCAATGGCGGCGACAATGCGTTGAGGGTGTGGCTTATGGAGGAGGGCGGGGCCAGGCTACTGCGCTGTCGCCATGGACACAGTGCTCCGCCCACTACCATCCGTCACCACGGCAACGATGGGAAGAGCATTCTTAGCGCAGGTAAGGTCCTGGTCCCGGTCTCGGTCTCGGTCCCGGTCCTAGTCCTGGCTTTAACCTCTCTGTTCTACAGGTCTGGACGGGACTCTTCAGTCGTTCTCCACCGTCCACGAGCGCTTCAACAAGAACCTGGGCCACGGTCAGTCTCATATTTCCCTTAGACCTGGTTTAGTCCTGGTTTAGAAGTAGTTTAGTCCTGGTTTAGTCCTGGTTTAGAAGTAGTTTAGTCCTGGTTTAGAACTGGTTTAGTCCTGATTAAGACCTGGTTTAGTCCTGGTTTAGTCCTGGTTTAGACCTGGTTTTGTCCTGGTTTAGACTTGGTTTAGACCTGGTTTAGTCTTGGTTTAGTCCTGGTTTAGTCCTGGTTTAGTCCTGGTTTAGTCCTGGTTTAGTCCTGGTTTTGACCTGGTTTAGACCTGGTTTAGACCTGGTTTAGTCTTGGTTTAGTCCTGGTTTAGTCCTGGTTTAGTCCTGGTTTAGACCTGGTTTAGACCTGGTTTAGACCTGGTTTAGTCCTGGTTTAGACCTGGTTTAGACCTTGTTTAGTCCTGGTTTAGACCTGGTTTAGTCCTGGTTTAGTCCTGGTTTAGACCTGGTTTTGTCCTGGTTTAGACTTGGTTTAGACCTGGTTTAGTCTTGGTTTAGTCCTGGTTTAGTCCTGGTTTAGTCCTGGTTTAGTCCTGGTTTAGTCCTGGTTTTGACCTGGTTTAGATCTGGTTTAGACCTGGTTTAGTCTTGGTTTAGTCCTGGTTTAGTCCTGGTTTAGTCCTGGTTTAGACCTGGTTTAGACCTTGTTTAGTCCTGGTTTAGACCTGGTTTAGACCTGGTTTAGACCTGGTTTAGTCCTGGTTTAGACCTGGTTTAGACCTTGTTTAGTCCTGGTTTAGACCTGGTTTAGTCCTGGTTTAGACCTGGTTTAGACCTGGTTTAGTCCTGGTTTAGTCCTGGTTTAGTCCTGGTTTAGACCTGGTTTAGTCTTGGTTTAGTCCTGGTTTAGTCCTGGTTTAGACCTGGTTTAGTCCTGGTTTAGACCTGGTTTAGTCCTGGTTTAGTCCTGGTTTAGACCTGGTTTAGTCCTGGTTTAGTCCTGGTTTAGTCCTGGTTTAGACCTGGTTTTCTTTGTTTTCAGGTTCCATCAACAAAAAGAAAGAGAAAAAGAAGAAACTCGGTCTAAAACATGAAGAGCTCAGACTTCCTCCGATCACCAACTTCTGCTCCGGTCAGTCCTAATGTCCAGCAGGAGGAGGTTCAGCAGGAGGAGGTTCAGCAGGAGGAGGTTCAGCAGGAGGAGGTTCAGCAGGAGGAGGTTCAGGAGGAGAAGGTTCAGCAGGAGGAGGTTCAGCAGGAGGAGGTTCAGCAGGAGAAGGTTCAGGAGAAGGTTCAGCAGGAGGAGGTTCAGCAGGAGAAGGTTCAGGAGAAGGTTCAGCAGGAGAAGGTTCAGCAGGAGGAGGTTCAGCAGGAGGAGGTTCAGCAGGAGAAGGTTCAGGAGAAGGTTCAGCAGGAGAAGGTTCAGCAGGAGGAGGTTCAGCAGGAGGAGGTTCAGCAGGAGGAGGTTCAGGAGGAGAAGGTTCAGCAGGAGGAGGAGGTTCAGGAGGAGGAGGTTCAGCAGGAGGAGGTTCAGGAGGAGAAGGTTCAGCAGGAGGAGGTTCAGGAGGAGAAGGTTCAGCAGGAGGAGGAGGTTCAGCAGGAGGAGGTTCAGGAGGAGAAGGTTCAGGAGGAGAAGGTTCAGCAGGAGGAGGTTCAGGAGGAGAAGGTTCAGCAGGAGGAGGTTCAGGAGGAGAAGGTTCAGGAGGAGAAGGTTCAGCAGGAGGAGGTTCAGCAGGAGGAGGTTCAGGAGGAGAAGGTTCAGCAGGAGGAGGTTCAGGAGGAGAAGGTTCAGCAGGAGGAGGTTCAGCAGGAGGAGGTTCAGCAGGAGAAGGTTCAGCAGGAGGAGGTTCAGGAGGAGAAGGTTCAGCAGGAGGAGGTTCAGGAGGAGAAGGTTCAGCAGGAGGAGGTTCAGGAGGAGAAGGTTCAGGAGGAGAAGGTTCAGCAGGAGGAGGTTCAGGAGGAGAAGGTTCAGCAGGAGGAGGTTCAGGAGGAGAAGGTTCAGGAGGAGAAGGTTCAGCAGGAGGAGGTTCAGGAGGAGAAGGTTCAGCAGGAGGAGGTTCAGGAGGAGAAGGTTCAGGAGGAGAAGGTTCAGCAGGAGGAGGTTCAGCAGGAGGAGGTTCAGCAGGAGGAGGTTCAGCAGGAGGAGGTTCAGGAGGAGGAGGTTCAGCAGGAGAAGGTTCAGCAGGAGGAGGTTCAGCAGGAGAAGGTTCAGCAGGAGGAGGTTCAGGAGGAGAAGGTTCAGCAGGAGGAGGTTCAGGAGGAGAAGGTTCAGCAGGAGGAGGTTCAGGAGGAGAAGGTTCAGGAGGAGAAGGTTCAGCAGGAGGAGGTTCAGGAGGAGAAGGTTCAGCAGGAGGAGGTTCAGCAGGAGAAGGTTCAGGAGGAGGAGGTTCAGGAGGAGAAGGTTCAGCAGGAGGAGGTTCAGCAGGAGGAGGTTCAGGAGGAGAAGGTTCAGCAGGAGGAGGTTCAGCAGGAGGAGGTTCAGGAGGAGGAGGTTCAGCAGGAGGAGGTTCAGGAGGAGGAGGTTCAGGAGGAGAAGGTCAGGTGAGATCATTCACTTGTCTCTGTCTCTTCAGCTCCGTCGCGTCAGGCCGACTGGGACTCTGTGGTTTCCTGTCATCGTGGACGTAGCTCCGCCTCCACCTGGAACTACCACCGCTGCACCATGGGTAACCACCACCTGAGGGCGCCAGAGTGCAGCGTGAGCAGCGAGGCCACGGTAACTGCCCCTTTAACACGCCCCTCTAACACGCTCCTCTAACACGCCCCTCTAACACGCCCCTCTAACACGCCCCTCTAACACGCTCCTCTAACACGCCCCTCTAACACGCCCCTTTAACACGCCCCTCTAACACGCCCCTCTAACACGCCCCTCTAACACGCCCCTTTAACACGCCCCTCTAACACGCCCCTCTAACACGCCCCTCTAACACGCTCCTCTAACACGCCCCTCTAACACGCCCCTCTAACACGCCCCTCTAACACGCCCCTCTAACACGCCCCTCTAACACGCCCCTCTAACACGCCCCTCTAACACGCCCCTCTAACACGCCCCTAAAAGTACAAAAGAATAAAGTTTATATTTTTATGCTCGTCTTCATCATTGCATGTCCTTAGAGCATTAGTTCTTCATGAATTTGGTTCACTGATGACTTCCTGTTGTCCTCAGGCCGTGGACATCACTTCCTGTGGACACTTTGCTGTGATTGGCTGGTCGTGTGGCAGAGTGGGCGTGTTTAACCTTGAGTCTGGTTTGCATCGTGGCAGCTTCATGGAGAGCGATCGAGGTAACGCTGTCGCTGACCTTTGACCTGGACCAGAGGGAACATGGTGTCTGTTGCCGTGGCGACCTCTCACTGATCACACTTCTCCACAAACACAACATAAGAAGACTGAACATGGAGATACAAGTCTGAACGTTCCATTTGCCTGATGTCTGTCCCTCTCTCAGCCCAGTCCTTGATTCTCCTTACACTCCAAAAGTACATTCCAAAAGTACACTCCCAAAGTACACTCCAAAAGTACACTCCCAAAGTACATTCCAAAAGTACACTCCCAAAGTACACTCCAAAAGTACACTCCCAAAGTACATTCCAAAAGTACACTCCCAAAGTACATTCCAAAAGTACACTCCCAAAGTGCACTCCCAAAGTACACTCCAAAAGTACACTCCAAAAGTACACTCCAAAAGTACACTCCAAAAGTACATTCCAAAAGTACACTCCAAAAGTACACTCCAAAAGTACGCTCCAAAAGTACGCTCCAAAAGTACGCTCCAAAAGTACACTCCAAAAGTACGCTCCAAAAGTACACTCCAAAAGTACATTCCAAAAGTACACTCCAAAAGTACATTCCAAAAGTACACTCCAAAAGTACATTCCAAAAGTACACTCCAAAAGTACGCTCCAAAAGTACACTCCAAAAGTACATTCCAAAAGTACACTCCAAAAGTACATTCCAAAAGTACACTCCAAAAGTACATTCCAAAAGTACACTCCAAAAGTACACTCCAAAAGTACACTCCAAAAGTACACTCCAAAAGTACATTCCAAAAGTACATTCCAAAAGTACACTCCAAAAGTACATTCCAAAAGTACATTCCAAAAGTACACTCCCAAAGTACGCTCCAAAAGTACACTCCAAAAGTACACTCCCAAAGTACATTCCAAAAGTACATTCCAAAAGTACATTCCAAAAGTACGCTCCAAAAGTACACTCCCAAAGTACGCTCCAAAAGTACACTCCAAAAGTACATTCCAAAAGTACGCTCCAAAAGTACATTCCAAAAGTACACTCCCAAAGTACATTCCAAAAGTACACTCCCAAAGTACGCTCCAAAAGTACACTCCAAAAGTACATTCCAAAAGTACGCTCCAAAAGTACACTCCCAAAGTACATTCCAAAAGTACATTCCAAAAGTACATTCCAAAAGTACGCTCCAAAAGTACACTCCCAAAGTACGCTCCAAAAGTACACTCCAAAAGTACATTCCAAAAGTACGCTCCAAAAGTACATTCCAAAAGTACACTCCCAAAGTACATTCCAAAAGTACACTCCCAAAGTACGCTCCAAAAGTACACTCCAAAAGTACATTCCAAAAGTACGCTCCAAAAGTACACTTCAAAAGTACATTCCAAAAGTACACTCCCAAAGTACGCTCCAAAAGTACACTCCACAAAAGTACATTCCAAAAGTACACTCCCAAAGTACATTCCAAAAGTACACTCCCAAAGTACACTCCCAAAGTACGCTCCCAAAGTGCACTCCCAAAGTACACTCCAAAAGTACATTCCAAAAGTACACTCCCAAAAGTACGCTCCAAAAGTACGCTCCAAAAGTACGCTCCAAAAGTACGCTCCAAAAGTACACTCCAAAAGTACATTCCAAAAGTACACTCCAAAAGTACACTCCAAAAGTACACTCCAAAAGTACATTCCAAAAGTACGCTCCAAAAGTACACTCCAAAAGTACATTCCAAAAGTACACTCCAAAAGTACACTCCAAAAGTACATTCCAAAAGTACACTCCAAAAGTACACTCCAAAAGTACACTCCAAAAGTACACTCCAAAAGTACACTCCAAAAGTACATTCCAAAAGTACGCTCCAAAAGTACGCTCCAAAAGTACGCTCCAAAAGTACGCTCCAAAAGTACGCTCCAAAAGTACACTCCAAAAGTACACTCCAAAAGTACACTCCAAAAGTACGCTCCAAAAGTACGCTCCAAAAGTACACTCCAAAAGTACACTCCAAAAGTACACTCCAAAAGTACATTCCAAAAGTACACTCCAAAAGTACACTCCAAAAGTACATTCCAAAAGTACGCTCCAAAAGTACACTCCAAAAGTACATTCCAAAAGTACGCTCCAAAAGTACATTCCAAAAGTACACTCCCAAAGTACGCTCCAAAAGTACACTCCAAAAGTACATTCCAAAAGTACACTCCAAAAGTACACTCCAAAAGTACATTCCAAAAGTACGCTCCAAAAGTACACTCTAAAAGTACATTCCAAAAGTAGGCTCCAAAAGTACATTCCAAAAGTACTCTCCAAAAGTACATTCCAAAAGTACACTCCCAAAGTACGCTCCAAAAGTACACTCCAAAAGTACACTCCCAAAGTACGCTCAAAGTACATTCCAAAAGTACATTCCAAAAGTACACTCCAAAAGTACACTCAAAGTACATTCCAAAAGTACATTCCAAAAGTACGCTCCAAAAGTACACTCCCAAAGTACGCTCCAAAAGTACACTCCAAAAGTACATTCCAAAAGTACGCTCCAAAAGTACACTTCAAAAGTACATTCCAAAAGTACACTCCCAAAGTACATTCCAAAGGTACACTTCAAAAGTACATTCCAAAAGTACACTCCCAAAGTACGCTCCAAAAGTACACTCCAAAAGTACATTCCAAAAGTACGCTCCAAAAGTACACTTCAAAAGTACATTCCAAAAGTACACTCCCAAAGTACGCTCCAAAAGTACACTCCACAAAAGTACATTCCAAAAGTACACTCCCAAAGTACGCTCCCAAAGTGCACTCCCAAAGTACGCTCCAAAAGTACATTCCAAAAGTACACTCCAAAAGTACATTCCAAAAGTACACTCCAAAAGTACACTCCAAAAGTACGCTCCAAAAGTACACTCCAAAAGTACGCTCCAAAAGTACACTCCAAAAGTACGCTCCAAAAGTACGCTCCAAAAGTACGCTCCAAAAGTACACTCCAAAAGTACATTCCAAAAGTACATTCCAAAAGTACACTCCAAAAGTACACTCCAAAAGTACGCTCCAAAAGTACACTCCAAAAGTACATTCCAAAAGTACGCTCCAAAAGTACACTCCAAAAGTACATTCCAAAAGTACGCTCCAAAAGTACAATCCAAAAGTACACTCCAAAAGTACATTCCAAAAGTACACTCCAAAAGTACATTCCAAAAGTACACTCCAAAAGTACATTCCAAAAGTACACTCCAAAAGTACATTCCAAAAGTACATTCCAAAAGTACACTCCAAAAGTACATTCCAAAAGTACACTCCAAAGTACACTCCAAAGTACATTCAAAAGTACACTCTAAAAGTACATTTCCAAAAGTACATTTCCAAAGTGCATGGCAGGAGTTCATAGTAGTAAAGTTCAGGGGTAAATGCTGTATCAGGGTTCCCTCAGAGTGGTTCAGGATCAGGGTTCCCTCAGAGTGGTTCAGGGTTCCCTCAGAGTGGTTCAGGGTCAGGGTTCAGGGTTCCCTCAGAGTGGTTCAGGGTCAGGGTTCCCTCAGAGTGGTTCAGGGTTCCCTCAGAGTGGTTCAGGGTCAGGGTTCCCTCAGAGTGGTTCACCATCAGCTCATGAAATCAGCAGAGACAGTGATGTCGCCCCCTGGTGGAGCTCACACACGTTTAATATGCGTTTGCCTCTAAATGATGAATAGTATACTTTTTTATAACAACAAATGTTTAGTTTCTTCTTTGTTTGATGGGTTTAATATGTCGTTCACATTAAACGATGCTACTAACGCTTCTGACGCCACAAACAAGAGAACTAAAACAGGAAACAGATGAAAAGATCAAAAAGAATGCGTGCGCCGAACTCTAGTTACTGCTCATTTACTCAATCCGTTCTCTGGGATGCTCCTCCCATTCTCTGGGATGCTCCTCCCATTCTCTGGGATGCTCCTCCCATTCTCTGGGATGCTCCTCCCATTCTCTGGCATGCAGCAGCTAAGGCAGGTTTGAGAGGCAGAGTTATTGCTGTCGCCAAAAAGAAACATCACAACAAAAAAGTCCATCACAAAGAAATGGAACAAACGTCACCAACGATCATGGACTGAGAGAGGGACAGACATCAGACAAATGGACACATGACGTTCAGACTTAATTTGGAAATGTACAAATTTGACCGACTTTGGACCAAATGAGACTTTCTTCTAATTTAATTGTGCCATGATTATGTTTCTTTTGAAGTTTAGTTGATGTTTACTTCTGTAAAAACATAAAACTGATCCTTATATTCACCTGAAAACATTGTGTTTAATAAACTCATTATTCTGTGACTGTAAAGAGTGTATTATCATAATAATATATATCATTTATATATATATTTAAATAAGCTTCATGTGGTCGTTTCTCTGCAGCTCACAGAGGCGCGGTCAGGGGTGTGGCCACAGACCTCCTGAATCAGCTGACAGTCTCTGCAGGCTCTGATTGGCTGCTGCGCTTCTGGAGATTCAAAACAAAGAAACTGGAACAAGAACTGCGACTCCCATCATGCCCCAGTGCCCTGCGCCTGCACCGCGACAGGTAACGCCCCTTTCATTCTGACCAATCAGTGACCGCTATGATTAAAGTACGCTTGAGACTAGCTCTGAGGCTAGAGGCTAGCTCTGAGGCTAGCTCTGAGGCTAGAGGCTAGCGCTGAGGCTAGAGGCTAGCGCTGAGGCTAGAGGCTAGCTCTGAGGCTAGAGGCTAGCGCTGAGGCTAGAGGCTAGCTCTGAGGCTAGAGGCTAGCGCTGAGGCTAGAGGCTAGCTCTGAGGCTAGAGGCTAGCGCTGAGGCTAGAGGCTAGCGCTGAGGCTAGAGGCTAGCTCTGATGAAGCTTCGGTTGCAGATGAAGCATCAGGTGCAGATGAAGCATCAGGTGCAGATGAAGCTTGATGAAGCTCCAGGTGCAGATGAAGCTTGATGAAGCTCCAGGTGCAGATGAAGCTCCTGGAGCAGATGAAGCTCCTGGTGCAGATGAAGCTCCAGGTGCAGATGAAGCTCCAGGTGCAGATGAAGCTTCAGGTGCAGATGAAGCTCCAGGTGTAGATGAAGCTCCAGGTGTAGATGAAGCTCCAGGTTTAGATGAAGCTCCAGGTGCAGATGAAGCTCCTGGTGCAGATGAAGCTCCTGGTGCAGATGAAGCTCCTGGAGCAGATGAAGCTCCTGGTGCAGATGAAGCTCCAGGTGCAGATGAAGCTCCAGGTGTAGATGAAGCTCCAGGTGTAGATGAAGCTCCAGGTTTAGATGAAGCTCCAGGTGCAGATGAAGCTCCTGGTGCAGATGAAGCTCCTGGTGCAGATGAAGCTCCAGGTGCAGATGAAGCTCCTGGAGCAGATGAAGCTCCTGGTGCAGATGAAGCTCCAGGTGCAGATGAAGCTCCAGGTGCAGATGAAGCTTCAGGTGCAGATGAAGCTCCAGGTGTAGATGAAGCTCCAGGTGTAGATGAAGCTCCAGGTTTAGATGAAGCTCCAGGTGCAGATGAAGCTCCTGGTGCAGATGAAGCTCCTGGTGCAGATGAAGCTCCTGGTGCAGATGAAGCTCCAGGTGCAGATGAAGCTTCAGGTGCAGATGAAGCTCCAGGTGTAGATGAAGCTCCAGGTGCAGATGAAGCTTCAGGTGTAGATGAAGATCCAGGTGTAGATGAAGCTCCAGGTGCAGATGAAGCTCCAGGTGCAGATGAAGCTCCTGGTGCAGATGAAGCTCCTGGTGCAGATGAAGCTCCAGGTGTAGATGAAGCTCCAGGTGCAGATGAAGCTCCAGGTGCAGATGAAGCTTCAGGTGTATATGAAGCTCCAGGTGCAGATGAAGCTCCTGGTGCAGATGAAGCTCCTGGTGCAGATGAAGCTCCAGGTGCAGATGAAGCTTCAGGTGCAGATGAAGCTTCAGGTGCAGATGAAGCTTCAGGTGCAGATGAAGCTCCTGCTGCAGATGAAGCTTCAGGTGCAGATGAAGCTCCTGGTGCAGATGAAGCTCCAGGTGCAGATGAAGCTTCAGGTGCAGATGAAGCTCCAGGTGCAGATGAAGCTTCAGGTGCAGATGAAGCTCCTGGTGCAGATGAAGCTCCAGGTGCAGATGAAGCTTCAGGTGCAGATGAAGCTCCTGGTGCAGATGAAGCTCCAGGTGCAGATGAAGCTTCAGGTGCAGATGAAGCTCCAGGTGTAGATGAAGCTTCAGGTGCAGATGAAGCACCTGGTGCAGATGAAGCTCCTGGTGCAGATGAAGCTCCAGGTGCAGATGAAGCTCCAGGTGCAGATGAAGCTTCAGGTGTAGATGAAGCTCCAGGTGTAGATGAAGCTTCAGGTGCAGATGAAGCTCCAGGTGCAGATGAAGCTCCGCGTGCAGATGAAGCTTTAGGTCCAGGTGCAGATGAAGCTCCGCGTGCAGATGAAGCTTTAGGTCCAGGTGCAGATGAAGCTCCAGGTGTAGATGAAGCTCCAGGTGCAGATGAAGCTTCAGGTGTAGATGAAGCTCCAGGTGCAGATGAAGCTCCAGGTGTAGATGAAGATTCAGGTGCAGATGAAGCTTCAGGTGTAGATGAATCCCCAGGTGCAGATGAAGCTTCAGGTGCAGATGAAGCTCCTGGTGCAGATGAAGCTCCAGGTGCAGATGAAGCTCCAGGTGTAGATGAAGCTTCAGGTGCAGATGAAGCTCCTGGTGCAGATGAAGCTCCAGGTGCAGATGAAGCTCCTGGTGCAGTTGAAGCTCCTGGTGCAGATGAAGCTCCAGGTGCAGATGAAGCTTCAGGTGTAGATGAAGCTCCAGGTGCAGATGAAGCTCCAGGTGTAGATGAAGATTCAGGTGCAGATGAAGCTTCAGGTGCAGATGAAGCTCCTGGTGCAGATGAAGCTTCAGGTGCAGATGAAGCTCCAGGTGTAGATGAAGCTTCAGGTGCAGATGAAGCTCCAGGTGCAGATGAAGCTCCTGGTGCAGATGAAGCTCCAGGTGCAGATGAAGCTCCTGGTGCAGTTGAAGCTCCTGGTGCAGATGAAGCTCCAGGTGCAGATGAAGCTCCAGGTGCAGATGAAGCTCCTGGTGCAGATGAAGCTCCTGGTGCAGATGAAGCTCCAGGTGCAGATGAAGCTCCTGGTGCAGTTGAAGCTCCTGGTGCAGATGAAGCTCCAGGTGCAGATGAAGCTTCAGGTGTAGATGAAGCTCCAGGTGCAGATGAAGCTCCAGGTGTAGATGAAGATTCAGGTGCAGATGAAGCTCCTGGTGCAGATGAAGCTTCAGGTGCAGATGAAGCTCCAGGTGTAGATGAAGCTTCAGGTGCAGATGAAGCTCCTGGTGCAGATGAAGCTCCAGGTGCAGATGAAGCTCCTGGTGCAGATGAAGCTCCAGGTGCAGATGAAGCTCCAGGTGCAGATGAAGCTCCTGGTGCAGATGAAGCTCCTGGTGCAGATGAAGCTCCTGGTGCAGATGAAGCTCCAGGTGCAGATGAAGCTCCTGGTGCAGTTGAAGCTCCTGGTGCAGATGAAGCTCCAGGTGCAGATGAAGCTTCAGGTGTAGATGAAGCTCCAGGTGCAGATGAAGCTCCAGGTGTAGATGAAGATTCAGGTGCAGATGAAGCTCCAGGTGCAGATGAAGCTCCTGGTGCAGATGAAGCTCCTGGTGCAGATGAAGCTCCTGGTGCAGATGAAGCTCCTGGTGCAGATGAAGCTCCTGGAGCAGATGAAGCTCCTGGTGCAGATGAAGCTCCAGGTGCAGATGAAGCTCCAGGTGTAGATGAAGCTCCAGGTGTAGATGAAGCTCCAGGTTTAGATGAAGCTCCAGGTGCAGATGAAGCTCCTGGTGCAGATGAAGCTCCTGGTGCAGATGAAGCTCCAGGTGCAGATGAAGCTCCTGGAGCAGATGAAGCTCCTGGTGCAGATGAAGCTCCAGGTGCAGATGAAGCTCCAGGTGCAGATGAAGCTTCAGGTGCAGATGAAGCTCCAGGTGTAGATGAAGCTCCAGGTGTAGATGAAGCTCCAGGTTTAGATGAAGCTCCAGGTGCAGATGAAGCTCCTGGTGCAGATGAAGCTCCTGGTGCAGATGAAGCTCCTGGTGCAGATGAAGCTCCAGGTGCAGATGAAGCTTCAGGTGCAGATGAAGCTCCAGGTGTAGATGAAGCTCCAGGTGCAGATGAAGCTTCAGGTGTAGATGAAGATCCAGGTGTAGATGAAGCTCCAGGTGCAGATGAAGCTCCAGGTGCAGATGAAGCTCCTGGTGCAGATGAAGCTCCTGGTGCAGATGAAGCTCCAGGTGTAGATGAAGCTCCAGGTGCAGATGAAGCTCCAGGTGCAGATGAAGCTTCAGGTGTATATGAAGCTCCAGGTGCAGATGAAGCTCCTGGTGCAGATGAAGCTCCTGGTGCAGATGAAGCTCCAGGTGCAGATGAAGCTTCAGGTGCAGATGAAGCTTCAGGTGCAGATGAAGCTTCAGGTGCAGATGAAGCTCCTGCTGCAGATGAAGCTTCAGGTGCAGATGAAGCTCCTGGTGCAGATGAAGCTCCAGGTGCAGATGAAGCTTCAGGTGCAGATGAAGCTCCAGGTGCAGATGAAGCTTCAGGTGCAGATGAAGCTCCTGGTGCAGATGAAGCTCCAGGTGCAGATGAAGCTTCAGGTGCAGATGAAGCTCCTGGTGCAGATGAAGCTCCAGGTGCAGATGAAGCTTCAGGTGCAGATGAAGCTCCAGGTGTAGATGAAGCTTCAGGTGCAGATGAAGCACCTGGTGCAGATGAAGCTCCTGGTGCAGATGAAGCTCCAGGTGCAGATGAAGCTCCAGGTGCAGATGAAGCTTCAGGTGTAGATGAAGCTCCAGGTGTAGATGAAGCTTCAGGTGCAGATGAAGCTCCAGGTGCAGATGAAGCTCCGCGTGCAGATGAAGCTTTAGGTCCAGGTGCAGATGAAGCTCCGCGTGCAGATGAAGCTTTAGGTCCAGGTGCAGATGAAGCTCCAGGTGTAGATGAAGCTCCAGGTGCAGATGAAGCTTCAGGTGTAGATGAAGCTCCAGGTGCAGATGAAGCTCCAGGTGTAGATGAAGATTCAGGTGCAGATGAAGCTTCAGGTGTAGATGAATCTCCAGGTGCAGATGAAGCTTCAGGTGCAGATGAAGCTCCTGGTGCAGATGAAGCTCCAGGTGCAGATGAAGCTCCAGGTGTAGATGAAGCTTCAGGTGCAGATGAAGCTCCTGGTGCAGATGAAGCTCCAGGTGCAGATGAAGCTCCTGGTGCAGTTGAAGCTCCTGGTGCAGATGAAGCTCCAGGTGCAGATGAAGCTTCAGGTGTAGATGAAGCTCCAGGTGCAGATGAAGCTCCAGGTGTAGATGAAGATTCAGGTGCAGATGAAGCTTCAGGTGCAGATGAAGCTCCTGGTGCAGATGAAGCTTCAGGTGCAGATGAAGCTCCAGGTGTAGATGAAGCTTCAGGTGCAGATGAAGCTCCTGGTGCAGATGAAGCTCCAGGTGCAGATGAAGCTCCTGGTGCAGATGAAGCTCCAGGTGCAGATGAAGCTCCTGGTGCAGTTGAAGCTCCTGGTGCAGATGAAGCTCCAGGTGCAGATGAAGCTCCAGGTGCAGATGAAGCTCCTGGTGCAGATGAAGCTCCTGGTGCAGATGAAGCTCCAGGTGCAGATGAAGCTCCTGGTGCAGTTGAAGCTCCTGGTGCAGATGAAGCTCCAGGTGCAGATGAAGCTTCAGGTGTAGATGAAGCTCCAGGTGCAGATGAAGCTCCAGGTGTAGATGAAGATTCAGGTGCAGATGAAGCTCCTGGTGCAGATGAAGCTTCAGGTGCAGATGAAGCTCCAGGTGTAGATGAAGCTTCAGGTGCAGATGAAGCTCCTGGTGCAGATGAAGCTCCAGGTGCAGATGAAGCTCCTGGTGCAGATGAAGCTCCAGGTGCAGATGAAGCTCCAGGTGCAGATGAAGCTCCTGGTGCAGATGAAGCTCCTGGTGCAGATGAAGCTCCTGGTGCAGATGAAGCTCCAGGTGCAGATGAAGCTCCTGGTGCAGTTGAAGCTCCTGGTGCAGATGAAGCTCCAGGTGCAGATGAAGCTTCAGGTGTAGATGAAGCTCCAGGTGCAGATGAAGCTCCAGGTGTAGATGAAGATTCAGGTGCAGATGAAGCTTCAGGTGCAGATGAAGCTCCTGGTGCAGATGAAGCTTCAGGTGCAGATGAAGCTCCAGGTGTAGATGAAGCTTCAGGTGCAGATGAAGCTCCTGGTGCAGATGAAGCTCCAGGTGCAGATGAAGCTCCTGGTGCAGATGAAGCTCCAGGTGCAGATGAAGCTCCAGGTGCAGATGAAGCTCCTGGTGCAGATGAAGCTCCTGGTGCAGATGAAGCTCCTGGTGCAGATGAAGCTCCAGGTGCAGATGAAGCTCCTGGTGCAGATGAAGCTCCTGGTGCAGATGAAGCTCCTGGTGCAGATGAAGCTCTTTCTGACATTTCCAGTGGGATGTTGGCGTTGGCGCTGGACGATTTCTCGCTGTTGGTGGTCGACATGGAAACGAGACGTGTCGTCAGGAAGTTCAGCGGTCACCACGGCAACATCAACGACATGGTGAGTTTCACAATAAAAGCCTCGCTGTTGTTTATATAGTAAAATCATCAATGCGAATATTAATGAGGCGACATGAAAGAAGCTAATTTGCATCAGTTTAAACCCCTCCCCCTCTCAGTGTTGAGGCCCCTCCCCCTCCTCAGTGTTGAGGCCCCTCCCCCTCCTCAGTGTTGAGGCCCCTCCCCCTCTCAGTGTCGAGGCCCCTCCCCCTCTCAGTGTCGAGGCCCCTCCCCCTCTCAGTGTCGAGGCCCCTCCCCCTCTCAGTGTCGAGGCCCCTCCCCCTCTCAGTGTCGAGGCCCCTCCCCCTCTCAGTGTTGAGGCCCCTCCCCCTCCTCAGTGTTGAGGCCCCTCCCCCTCCTCAGTGTTGAGGCCCCTCCCCCTCCTCAGTGTTGAGGCCCCTCCCCCTCCTCAGTGTCGAGGCCCCTCCCCCTCTCAGTGTCGAGGCCCCTCCCCCTCTCAGTGTCGAGGCCCCTCCCCCTCTCAGTGTCGAGGCCCCTCCCCCTCCTCAGTGTCGAGGCCCCTCCCCCTCTCAGAGTCTGAATAATCAATGTGTGTTTCAGACGTTCAGTCCTGACGGTCGATGGCTCGTCTCTGTCTCCATGGACTGCACCGTGAGAACCTGGGACCTGCCATCAGGAAGGTCAGTGACCACTGGGTCAGAGGTCAGGGGTCAGGACCTCTTGCTCCTGGTGTGGGACGTGTGGTTTAACCAGAACTGTTTAATCTGTCATTGTCCCTGTGACATCACCAGGGTTAAAGCTGTTTGTTTGTTTGTTTGTGTTTCCAGTCTGGTGGACTGCTTCCTGGTTGGGGCGGCGCCGGTGGGCGTGTCTCTGTCGCCAACCGGAGACTTCCTTGCAACGGCGCATGTGGACGCCCTCGGAGTGTTTCTATGGTAATGACCAACCACAGCTTCAGACTCCATGAGCGCTCACTTCCTGACTCCGCCTCTCTCTCTCAGGACCAATCGCAGCCTATGTGGCCCTGTTGGACTCCGCCCCCTGCCCTCTGACTTCCAGCCGACCAATGAGATGCTGCCGTGTGCGCGGCCGGAGGAGGAAGAGATGTCATTGGAGGAGGAGGATGTGTTTGTGTCACATGATCAGCTGGGGGCGGAGCTTGTCACGCTCAGTCTGCTGCCAGAGTCAAGATGGAGGACACTTCTGCAGCTGGAGCAGATCAAGGTCTGACCCCGCCCCCTGTGACCACACCTTCTGGAATGTGATGATGTCATGATCTCAGATGGAGGCGGGGCCTTCTTATTAATCTTATGTCTTAAACTCTTGTTTTCTCAGAAGCGGAACAAGCCCACAGCGCCCCCTACTGCTCCGGCCGCCGCCCCCTTCTTTTTACCCACAATCCCCGGCCTCACGCCCCAGTTCAGCGTTCCCACGGCAACAGACGGCGTCGCCCAGGTAACGCTCGTCTGTTTGTGCCGTCACACTGTGAATGCAGCAACATTTGGACCAATCACGTGTCTCTGTCTCACATGATGCAGTCGAAGGTCGTGACCTGGAGCGCGCTGGGTCAGAGGTCAGAGTTCAGCCGCACGCTGGAGGACGCCATGACGACCAGAGCCTGTGAGTGCTGATGTCACAGTTATCATGTGTTCTAATCAAGTCTATTGTTGCCATGGCAGCTGCAGCGGCCATCTTGTGAACAATCATATTTGTGTCACAACAACAACAACAACAATAATGCAGAGAACTGGACCCGAGTCTGAATTATGAATATTAAAAACACTGATTTATTTTTGTGTTGACGTGTCAGTTGAACTTCCTGTTTGTGTTGACGTGTCAGTTGAACTTCCTGTTTGTGTTGACGCGTCAGTTGAACTTCCTGTTTGTGTTGACGCGTCAGTTGAACTTCCTGTTTGTGTTGACGTGTGTCAGTTGAACTTCCTGTTTGTGTTGACGTGTCAGTTGAACTTCCTGTTTGTGCTGACGTGTGTCAGTTGAACTTCCTGTTTGTGTTGACGTGTGTCAGTTGAACTTCCTGTTTGTGCTGACGTGTGTCAGTTGAACTTCCTGTTTGTGTTGACGTGTGTCAGTTGAACTTCCTGTTTGTGTTGACGTGTGTCAGTTGAACTTCCTGTTTGTGTTGACGTGTCAGTTGAACTTCCTGTTTGTGTTGACGTATGTCAGTTGAACTTCCTGTTTGTGTTGACGTGTGTCAGTTGAACTTCCTGTTTGTGTTGACGTGTGTCAGTTGAACTTCCTGTTTGTGTTGACGTGTGTCAGTTGAACTTCCTGTTTGTGCTGACGTGTGTCAGTTGAACTTCCTGTTTGTGTTGACGTATGTCAGTTGAACTTCCTGTTTGTGTTGACGTGTGTCAGTTGAACTTCCTGTTTGTGCTGACGTGTGTCAGTTGAACTTCCTGTTTGTGCTGACGTGTGTCAGTTGAACTTCCTGTTTGTGTTGACGTGTCAGTTGAACTTCCTGTTTGTGCTGACGTGTGTCAGTTGAACTTCCTGTTTGTGTTGACGTGTGTCAGTTGAACTTCCTGTTTGTGTTGACGTGTGTCAGTTGAACTTCCTGTTTGTGCTGACGTGTGTCAGTTGAACTTCCTGTTTGTGTTGACGTGTGTCAGTTGAACTTCCTGTTTGTGTTGACGTATGTCAGTTGAACTTCCTGTTTGTGTTGACGTGTGTCAGTTGAACTTCCTGTTTGTGTTGACGTGTGTCAGTTGAACTTCCTGTTTGTGCTGACGTGTGTCAGTTGAACTTCCTGTTTGTGTTGACGTGTGTCAGTTGAACTTCCTGTTTGTGTTGACGTGTGTCAGTTGAACTTCCTGTTTGTGCTGACGTGTGTCAGTTGAACTTCCTGTTTGTGTTGACGTGTTTCAGTTGAACTTCCCGTTTCACTGCTGAAGAAAAGTGGGCCGTCCTTCGTTTCGTTGGAGATTTCTGACCTATCGGCTGAGGGGGGCGTGGCCTTCCTGCAGATGATTGACAGTATGCTGCAGAGTGGGCAGGACTATGACCTGGCGCACGGATACCTCGCCCTCTTCCTCAAGGTCTGTCTGTCTTTCTGTCTGTCTTTAGAGGGGTCAGACAGGGCTGTGCTCGGTCCCCTTTCCTCTCTCCATTGGCCATAACATTTGAGTGAGTGACAGGTGTCGCAGATGTTTTACTATATTTAAACAATTTACAAACTCAAAGTGATGCATTTTCATTTATAGGTTTTTACAAATAAAGAGTTATTATAACCAAGGTCATGACCTTTATGACCTCTGACTGATGTTTATCAAGACTTATGAAGCAGAACGTTCAAGAGGAATAATATCTAAATTATATAAATACATTTCTAATCTGGACAAATACTAAATATATGAAACACAAATGATAAACAGAAGCTCATGTTTTGACAGATGAAGAGTGGGAGGAGCTCATGTTTTGACAGATGAAGAGTGGGAGGAGCTCACGTTTTGACAGATGAAGAGTGGGAGGAGCTCACGTTTTGACAGATGAAGAGTGGGAGGAGCTCACGTTTTGACAGATGAAGAGTGGGAGGAGCTCACGTTTTGACAGATGAAGAGTGGGAGGAGCTCACGTTTTGACAGATGAAGAGTGGGAGGAGCTCATGTTTTGACAGATGAAGAGTGGGAGGAGCTCATGTTTTGACAGATGAAGAGTGGGAGGAGCTCATGTTTTGACAGATGAAGAGTGGGAGGAGCTCACGTTTTGACGGATGAAGAGTGGGAGGAGCTCATGTTTTGACAGATGAAGAGTGGGAGGAGCTCATGTTTTGACAGATGAAGAGTGGGAGGAGCTCACGTTTTGACGGATGAAGAGTGGGAGGAGCTCATGTTTTGACAGATGAAGAGTGGGAGGAGCTCACGTTTTGACAGATGAAGAGTGGGAGGAGCTCATGTTTTGACAGATGAAGAGTGGGAGGAGCTCACGTTTTGACAGATGAAGAGTGGGAGGAGCTCATGTTTTGACAGATGAAGAGTGGGAGGAGCTCACGTTTTGACAGATGAAGAGTGGGAGGAGCTCATGTTTTGACAGATGAAGAGTGGGAGGAGCTCATGTTTTGACAGATGAAGAGTGGGAGGAGCCACATTCACCTACGTTCTTCATAACTCCAGGTCAAAGGTCTCATTCTTCACAAATGCAACTGTTGGAGAAACAGCGCCATCAGGAGGCGAACCACTGTCACATGACCTGGGACTGTTGTTTCTTGTGGGTCGTGGGGGTGAGAGACGGGAGGACATACAGTCAATGTGCTGTGCCTTCATTTAATCTGATTTGTTTTCCAGACTCACCTGAGGACCGTGTCATGTGACCCTGTTGCCATGGAGATGCTGGTCCGTCTCTCCACTCACCTGGAGCAGGTGTGGGAGGAGCTTAGAGCCTCTTTCGACCAATCGTTGTGTCTGCTGTCGTACGCCAAGAGCGCTCTGCTTTAGTATAATAAAAGTGTTTTACTCGTGTCATTTTCAAACAATAAAACTTTATTGTTCAGCGGCGCAAAAAGCTACAGCAGATCATTAAACACACTTAGAATGATTACACATTTGTTTCCATGACAACAGCCAGGTTCCTCCCACTCTGGTCTTCACACAAACGCCGCCGTGTCACGCTCACATCGGTTTGGATGAAATGTCGCAACACAAAAATACTGGAATAATTCAGTGCTCGTCTCGTTTGTGGCGCTCGTTAGACTCGTCTCGTTTGTGGCGCTCGTTAGACTCGTCTCGTTTGTGGCGCTCGTTAGACTCGTCTCGTTTGTGGCGCTCGTTAGACTCGTCTCGTTTGTGGCGGGAAAAGAACAAATGCAGAAACGGCTGTGATTTTGGCACAAAAAGTAAAATAAATAAATCCTTGAGTCGTGTCAGTTTCACTTCAGGAGCCGTTTTCTTCAGTTTAAGTCCCGCCCACAGTTCAGCAGGAGATATCAGATTCCATCAGCTCCATCCTGATTGGTCAGTGCTTGTTTTTAAACCACGGCCTGTCCTGCCGTGTGATTGGAGGAATAGAAAAAGGGCGTAGTTTGGTTTAGCACAAAATGCGGACGTCCGTCACACGTCCAGCACTTCCTCGGCCGTCCCGCCGCAGCGCAGGCGGTAACGCCCCGTCCTCCAGCTGATGGTCGGGTCCCAGAGCGCCGAGAGGAAGATCTGCACCGCCATCGACTCACGGATGAACCAGGCCACAGCAAAGTCCAGCTTTGAGAAGCTCGGAGGACCGCCCTGGAAGCAGAGGACCAGGTGAGGACCGTGTGGGGACCATGTGTTGACCAGGTGTGGGGGCGGTGTGGGGACCAGGTGAGGACCATGTGTTGACCAGGTGTGGGGACCATGTGTGGGGACCATGTGTGGACCAGGTGAGGACCATGTGTGGGGACCATGTGGGGGCCATGTGTGAGGACCAGGTGTAGGGGCCAGGTGTAGGGGCCAGGTGTGAGGACCAGGTGTGAGGACCAGGTGTGGACCATGTGGGGACCATGTGAGGACCAGGGGTGTGGACCAGGGGTGTGGACCAGGTGAAGAACACCATCATGTCCCATCTGACCAATCAGAGAAGAGAACACATCTGTGTTAACCAACCCAGAGGAGGAGGGGCCCAGAGGAGGGGCCGACAGTGTTGCACATGTGTATGACAGTGTTGCACACGGGACCATGTGGGGGCCATGTGTGGGGACCATGTGAGGACCATGTGTGGGGACCGTGTGAGGACCAGGTGTGTGGACCAGGTGTAGGGGCCAGGTGTGAGGACCAGGTGTGGACCATGTGAGGACCAGGGGTGTGGACCAGGGGTGTGGACCAGGTGTGGGGACCATGTGTGAGGACCAGGTGTGAGGGCCAGGTGTGGGGACCATGTGTGGACCAGGTGTAGGGGCCAGGTGTGAGGACCAGGTGTGGACCATGTGAGGACCAGGGGTGTGGACCAGGGGTGTGGACCAGGTGTGGGGACCATGTGTGAGGACCAGGTGTGAGGACCATGTGTGAGGACTATGTGGGGACCAGGTGACCAGGTGTGGGGACCATGTGTGAGGACTATGTGGGGACCAGGTGACCAGGTGTGGGGACCATGTGTGAGGACTATGTGGGGACCAGGTGACCAGGTGTGGGGACCATGTGAGGACCAGGTGTGGGGACCATGTGTGAGGACTATGTGGGGACCAGGTGACCAGGTGTGGGGACCATGTGAGGACCAGGTGTGGGGACCATGTGTGAGGACTATGTGGGGACCAGGTGACCAGGTGTGGGGACCATGTGTGAGGACTATGTGGGGACCAGGTTTTATTGCTGGACTTAATTATTTAAAGTGCTAAACAAATTTAAAATAGATGATTTAATAAAAAATATTGAGGCTCTTTGATGGTCCAACATTAAGAATCTAGAGGGTCAGACAGGGCTGTGCTTGGTCTCCTCTGGTGTTTGTCATATCAAGTTACAGATGATGTTCTATTATATTTATTATATTCAACCAAACTCAATGTGATGCATGTTCTTCTGGACAAACTCAATGTACAAAACATCCAACATTCTCTCTCACTGGCGCCCCCTTCTGTCAGTTAGCAGCAGCAGCAGCAGCAGCAGCAGCAGCAGCAGCAGCAGCAGCAGTAGTAGCAGTAGCAGTAGTAGTAGTAGTACCTGTACTCCTGTGAGCTGGATGTAGTCGCAGATGAACCAGGCCAAACAGTGACACATGAAGAACACCATCATGTCCCATCTGACCAATCAGAGAAGAGAACACATCTGTGTTAACCAACCCAGAGGAGGAGGGGCCCAGAGGAGGGGCCGACAGTATTGCACATGGGTATGACAGTGTTGCACATGTGTATGACAGTGTTGCACACGGGTATGACAGTGTTGCACATGTGTATGACGGTGTTGCACACGGGTATGACGGTGTTGCACATGTGTATGACGGTGTTGCACATGTGTATGACAGTGTTGCACACGGGTATGACAGTGTTGCACATGGGTATGACAGTGTTGCACACGGGTATGACAGTGTTGCACATGTGTATGACAGTGTTGCACACGGGTATGACGGTGTTGCACATGTGTATGACAGTGTTGCACACGGGTATGACGGTGTTGCACACGGGTATGACGGTGTTGCACACGGGTATGACGGTGTTGCACACGGGTATGACAGTGTTGCACATGTGTATGACAGTGTTGCACATGGGTATGACAGTGTTGCACACGGGTATGACAGTGTTGCACATGTGTATGACAGTGTTGCACACGGGTATGACGGTGTTGCACACGGGTATGACGGTGTTGCACACGGGTATGACAGTGTTGCACACGGGTATGACAGTGTTGCACACGGGTATGACAGTGTTGCACACGGGTATGACAGTGTTGCACATGTGTATGACGGTGTTGCACATGTGTATGGCGGTGTTGCACACGGGTATGACAGTATTGCACACGGGTATGACAGTGTTGCACACGGGTATGACAGTGTTGCACATGTGTATGACAGTGTTGCACACGGGTATGACGGTGTTGCACACGGGTATGACAGTGTTGCACATGTGTATGACAGTGTTGCACACGGGTATGACAGTGTTGCACATGTGTATGACAGTGTTGCACACGGGTATGACGGTGTTGCACATGTGTATGACAGTGTTGCACACGGGTATGACGGTGTTGCACACGGGTATGACGGTGTTGCACACGGGTATGACAGTGTTGCACATGTGTATGACAGTGTTGCACACGGGTATGACAGTGTTGCACACGGGTATGACGGTGTTGCACATGTGTATGACGGTGTTGCACACGGGTATGACGGTGTTGCACACGGGTATGACAGTGTTGCACACGGGTATGACGGTGTTGCACATGTGTATGGCGGTGTTGCACACGGGTATGACAGTATTGCACACGGGTATGACAGTGTTGCACACGGGTATGACAGTGTTGCACACGGGTATGACAGTGTTTGTTGTAGAGTGTGACAGCAGCAGAAGGAAAGACTGAAACGTCTCCTTCACACAGCGAGGGTGGATCAGTCAGTGAAGCTGCTCTCCAGAGGGGACAGAGTGTCCTGCAGGGGACAGAGTGTCCTGCAGGGGACAGAGTGTCCTGCAGGGGGGGACACTCATGGTCCAGCATAGATGTGAGTTTAGCCAGGACCCTTCTGTCCCCCACCTCCTGCACCGAGTCCAGAGGACAGCCCAGGACGGAGCTTTGTCCAGCTTCTTCCTCTCCCTCTGTGTGATGACCACACCTACAGGAGCTGATGCACCACAGAGGAGGAGAAGGTCTTCAGGAGTGGCCCCGTCACTCTCTCAATGTCCCGTCCCTGGATGTTCACTGGTGAGGCCTCTCCTTGGTCTTCTGCGTTGATGAGGAGGTGGTTCCACAAAGTCCTGCTCCAGTCCTCTGTCCTCCACATCATCGTCGTCCGTGATGAGTCCGATGATGGCAGAGTGGTCAGAGAACTTCTGCAGGACACAGCTGTCCATGTCATGTCTGAAGTCTGCAGTGTAGAGGGTGAAGAGAAAGGGCGCGAGGACAGTGCCCTGGGGCGCCCCCACACTGCAGGTCCCCCACCATCTGGACAGGGAGGACTGTGAAGCCTGAGATGGTTTTCAGGCTTCCACTACTTACTACTTACTACTTCTACTAGTACTAGTACTAGTACTAGTAGTAGTAGTAGTAGTAGTAGTACTAGTACTAGTACTAGTACTAGTAGTAGTAGTAGTAGTACTAGTACTAGTACTAGTAGTACTAGTACTAGTACTAGTACTAGTACTACTAGTACTAGTACTAGTAGTACTAGTACTACTAGTAGTACTACTAGTACTAGTACTACTAGTACTAGTACTACTAGTAGTACTACTAGTAGTACTACTAGTAGTACTACTAGTACTAGTACTACTAGTAGTACTACTAGTAGTACTACTAGTAGTACTAGTACTAGTACTAGTACTACTACTACTAGTAGTATTACTACTACTAGTACTACTACTAGTAGTAGTAGTACTAGTACTAGTACTACTAGTACTAGTACTACTAGTACTAGTACTACTAGTAGTACTACTAGTACTAGTACTACTAGTAGTACTACTAGTACTATCTGCAGTATTTACCTGAAGATGTAGTGCGCTGCCCAGCCAATGATGAGACTGGCAAGAAAACACTCTGAGACCGGCTCCAGAACTGTCCCAGGAAGCATCATGATCCTCAACTTAGTCCACCTGAGAAGACAAAACCAGGACTAAAGCAGGTCCCAGTGAATGGCCCAATCAGAGTGTGTGCTGACGGTCACCTGATCATTCTGGACTGGAACTGTGCAATGGAGTAAGACCCAGAGTTCTGCATCGCCACCTGCGTCGCCATCGAGAACTTCCAGCCTCTGAAGAAGAAGAGTCTTTTTGCTCAATAATATCCACCTGTTTAACCCGGTCCAGGTCCCGGTCCCGGTCCAGGTCCCGGTCCAGGTCCAGGTCCCGGTCCAGGTCCCGGTCCAGGTCCCGGTCCAGGTCCCGGTCCAGGTCCAGGTCCCGGTCCAGGTCCAGGTCCAGTACCTGTCAGCGATGGCCTTGGCCATGAAGTAATCCTCTGCGATGTACTGAGCGAAGGCCACGAGTCCTCCAGCCTGATCCAGGACGTCTTTCCTCATGAGACACGACATTCCAGTCACACACTTGATCCCAGTGACGTTCGCCGAGATGTAGGAGCGCGGGTGAGACGTCCCGAAGTACACCTGAGGACACACGGGAGGACACACGGGAGAGTCAAAGTACACCTGAGGGACACACGGGAGAGTCAAAGTACACCTGAGGGACACACGGGAGAGTCAAAGTACACCTGAGGGACACACGGGAGAGTCAAAGTACACCTGAGGGACACACGGGAGAGTCAAAGTACACCTGAGGGACACACGGGAGAGTCAAAGTACACCTGAGGGACACACGGGAGAGTCAAAGTACACCTGAGGGACACACGGGAGAGTCAAAGTACACCTGAGGGACACACGGGAGAGTCAAAGTACACCTGAGGGACACACGGGAGAGTCAAAGTACACCTGAGGGACACACGGGAGAGTCAAAGTACACCTGAGGAGGACACGTGTGTGTTACCTGCTCAAGTGTTGCGGCGAAGCCTTGGCGGTCAGCGACGTACGGCAGTCCGTGCACCAGACCCACCTTCTCTGTCATCTGATTAGTCAGATCTGTGAGTGTGTCCGCTTTCACTGAGGAGAGAGAGCGGCCCACATTACTGCAGTGGCCCACATCCACACACTGCGGCGGCCCACATTCACACACTGCGGCGGCCCACATCCACACACTGCGGCGGCCCACATCCAAACACTGCGGCGGCCCACATTCACACACTGCGGCGGCCCACATCCACACACTGCGGCGGCCCACATTCACACACTGCGGCGGCCCACATCCATACACTGTAGTGGCCCACATTCACACACTGCGGCGGCCCACACTGCAGTGGCCCATATTCACACACTGCGGCGGCCCACATCCATACACTGCGGCGGCCCACATTCACACACTGCAGTGGCCCACATTGCACTGGTGGGCTTAACGTTCTGATTTCGGGGAACCAACAGTCCCTTCTCACCATAGGCCCGGCTAGTTCTGGTTGCTTTAAAAACACGGAGCTCCACTTCCTGTTCCATTCGTTCTAATGGAGTCTCATTAAAATAAATGAATAATGAAGAGTTCTAGAGTGATAATCCCAGTCACATGTTCAGACCTGTACGTCCCATGTGACCTAGTGCTAATGCTAATGCTAACGCTAACGTATAATAATGTTCATAAACACAGAGCATCTCCGCTCAAACCAGGACTAAACCGGGACTAAACCAGGTCTAAACCAGGTCTAAACCAGGTCTAAACCAGGTCTAAACCAGGTCTAAACCAGGTCTAAACCAGGTCTAAACCAGGTCTAAACCAGGTCTAAACCAGGTCTAAAGCAGGACTAAAGCAGGTCTGAGTCACACCTCGGATGCCGCTGTCACAGACCCACACCAGGCTGTACTTGGCTCCTTCGTACCCGGGCATCAGGTTGTTAATCTTGGGGTTGATGCCCACCTTTTTTCCTCCTGGAACATAAAGCAGCATGTTAGCACGTTAGCTGCTATATGTTAGCACGTTAGCCGCGATATGTTAGCAGCTATATGTTAGCACGTTAGCTGCTAGATTGTAGCACGTTAGCTGCTAGATGTTAGCACGTTAGCTGCTAGATGTTAGCACGTTAGCAGCTAGATGGTAGCACGTTAGCAGCTAGATGGTAGCACGTTAGCAGCTAGATGGTAGCACGTTAGCTGCTAGATGGTAGCACGTTAGCAGCTAGATGGTAGCACGTTAGCAGCTAGATGGTAGCACGTTAGCTGCTAGATGTTAGCACGTTAGCTGCTAGATGTTAGCACGTTAGCTGCTAGATGTTAGCATGTTAGATGCTAAATGTTAGCTTTTAGCTGTTAGCCCAGAAACAGAACACAGGAGCTGGTGCAGGTTTAAGACATTTAGGAGACATGTTGGACATTTACCAATGAAAAGACGAGCGTCCACTCCTGGATACTTCCCCAGCAGCTTCTTGCACACGTCCACCGCCGGGTCGTCCTGGTCCTGGATGCACAGCAGGATCTCGTACTGAAAGCAGACGATAGAAATGACTCCCTCCACCCGACCAAAGACCTGCTCCACCCGACCAAAGATCTGCTCCACCCGACCAAAGACCTGCTCCACCCGACCAAAGACCTGCTCCACCCGACCAAAGACCTGCTCCACCCGACCAAAGATCTGCTCCACCCGACCAAAGACCTGGTCTCCAGGTTGGACACCAGGTCTGACCTTTGACCTCTGACACTGACCTTGGGGTAGTCCAGGGTGAAGAAGGTCTCCAGGTTGGACACCAGGTCTGACCTTTGACCTCTGACACTGACCTTGGGGTAGTCCAGGGTGAAGAAGGTCTCCAGGTTGGACACCAGGTCTGACCTTTGACCTCTGACACTGACCTTGGGGTAGTCCAGGGTGAAGAAGGTCTCCAGGTTGGGCACCAGGTCTGACCTTTGACCTCTGACACTGACCTTGGGGTAGTCCAGGGTGAAGAAGGTCTCCAGGTTGGACACCAGGTCTGACCTTTGACCTCTGACACTGAGCTTGGGGTAGTCCAGGGTGAAGAAGGTCTCCAGGTTGGACACCAGGTCTGACCTTTGACCTCTGACACTGACCTTGGGGTAGTCCAGGGTGAAGAAGGTCTCCAGGTTGGACACCAGGTCTGACCTTTGACCTCTGACACTGACCTTGGGGTAGTCCAGGGTGAAGAAGGTCTCCAGGTTGGGCACCAGGTCTGACCTTTGACCTCTGACACTGAGCTTGGTGTAGTCCAGGGTGAAGAAGGTCTCCAGGTTGGGCACCAGGTCTGACCTTTGACCTCTGACACTGAGCTTGGGGTAGTCCAGGGTGAAGAAGGTCTCCAGGTTGGGCACCAGGTCTGACCTTTGACCTCTGACACTGAGCTTGGGGTAGTCCAGGGTGAAGAAGGTCTCCAGGTTGGACACCAGGTCTGACCTTTGACCTCTGACACTGACCTTGGGGTAGTCCAGGGTGAAGAAGGTCTCCAGGTTGGACACCAGGTCTGACCTTTGACCTCTGACACTGACCTTGGGGTAGTCCAGGGTGAAGAAGGTCTCCAGGTTGGGCACCAGGTCTGACCTTTGACCTCTGACACTGAGCTTGGTGTAGTCCAGGGTGAAGAAGGTCTCCAGGTTGGGCACCAGGTCTGACCTTTGACCTCTGACACTGAGCTTGGGGTAGTCCAGGGTGAAGAAGGTCTCCAGGTTGGGCACCAGGTCTGACCTTTGACCTCTGACACTGACCTTGGGGTAGTCCAGGGTGAAGAAGGTCTCCAGGTTGGACACCAGGTCTGACCTTTGACCTCTGACACTGACCTTGGGGTAGTCCAGGGTGAAGAAGGTCTCCAGGTTGGACACCAGGTCTGACCTTTGACCTCTGACACTGAGCTTGGGGTAGTCCAGGGTGAAGAAGGTCTCCAGGTTGGACACCAGGTCTGACCTTTGACCTCTGACACTGACCTTGGGGTAGTCCAGGGTGAAGAAGGTCTCCAGGTTGGACACCAGGTCTGACCTTTGACCTCTGACACTGACCTTGGGGTAGTCCAGGGTGAAGAAGGTCTCCAGGTTGGACACCAGGTCTGACCTTTGACCTCTGACACTGACCTTGGGGTAGTCCAGGGTGAAGAAGGTCTCCAGGTTGGACACCAGGTCTGACCTTTGACCTCTGACACTGACCTTGGGGTAGTCCAGGGTGAAGAAGGTCTCCAGGTTGGACACCAGGTCTGACCTTTGACCTCTGACACTGACCTTGGGGTAGTCCAGGGTGAAGAAGGTCTCCAGGTTGGACACCAGGTCTGACCTTTGACCTCTGACACTGACCTTGGGGTAGTCCAGGGTGAAGAAGGTCTCCAGGTTGGACACCAGGTCTGACCTTTGACCTCTGACACTGACCTTGGGGTAGTCCAGGGTGAAGAAGGTCTCCAGGTTGGACACCAGGTTTGGGTCGACTCCTTTCAGGGGCTTGAGCAGAGAAACACCGTTGAACTGAGGAAACGTCTGCTTCACTTCTGGATGTTTCACATTGAGATGAAGCCTCCTGAGAAGAGAGACCAGGATCAGAACCAGGATCAGAACCAGGACCAGGATCAGAACCAGGACCAGGACCAGGATCAGAACCAGGATCAGAACCAGAACCAGAACCAGGACCAGGATCAGAACCAGGATCAGAACCAGGACCAGGATCAGAACCAGAACCAGAACCAGGACCGGCCTCCTGCTGGTGCCTGGACTGTGTCAGGTTAGCTTTTGTTTACGGTCTAAACAGTTTAATAAACAGTATTTACTTTGTGACATCAACAATGAAATGAAACCGTTTATGGTCCTTTAGCTCCGCGGCTAAAGCTAACGGCAGCGGTGACCACAGAAAACGCCCCTTGATGAACCGGTGAACCGCGCGCGTTACACCGGGTTAATACCGGGTTAATACCGGGTTTACACCGGGTTTACACCGGGTTTACGTTCGCACGGCCCTGGGGATGAAGTCTGGGTGAAAGTGTACCGACTCAAAACAAGTCTGGACACAGGAACACGTCAGAAAAGAGCCCGTTAGCCGTTAGCCGTTAGCATACAAGCTACTCACACATAAATGATGGACATGAAGTGCATGAGCCACAGCACCACGAACAGCAGGAGGCCGAACACCGCCAGGGCCTGAAGGGCGAGCTCCAGGGCCGCCATGGTGCTCCCGAACCCGGCCTCAGAGCTCCACACGACCCGGCCTCAGAGCTCCACACGACCCGGCCTCAGAGCTCCACACGACCCGGCCTCAGAGCTCCACACGACCCGGCCTCAGAGCTCCACACAGCGGACTCAGAGCTCCACACGACCCGGCCTCAGAGCTCCACACGACCCGGCCTCAGAGCTCCACACAGCGGCCACAGAGCTCCACACGCCGGCGGAGAGAGCGTAACAGGCGGCCTAATGGAGCCCGGAGAGAGAGCATCAGAACCGGACTCAGAGCTCCACTAACACCGGTGGAGAGAGCGTAACAAGCGGCCTAATGGAGCCCAAAGCGAGAGCGTCAGGACCGGACACAGAGCTCCTCAGCAGCCCCCTTCACAGCTCCAGTCACACCGGCCTCATGGGTCCACTCAGCCCGGGGAGCGAGCGCGCTGTGTGCCGGCTTTAGGCTCCGGGGGTCGGTGTGACAGTCAGCTGACCTGCGCTTCCGCCGGAGCTGGAGAGAAACACATGAGAAACCAATTTATGACGTTTTAATAATAAGTTGTATTGAAGTTAAACAAATGGATTGATTCAATTGAATCTGTTTTAATGTATTTATTTTTGATCAAGTTTTTTTTTATTGTGCAATTTGTCACTGAAAACATGACAAAAAAGCTCTAGAAAACACACACACACACACACACAATAACACACACACACACACACACACACACACAATAACACACACACACACACACAATAACACACACACACACACTAACACACACACACACAATAACACACACACACACACACACACACACACACACAATAACACACACACACACACACACAATAACACACACACACACACACACACACAATAACACACACACACACAATAACACACACACACACACACAATAACACACACACACACAATAACACACACACACAATAACACACACACACAATAACACACACACACACACACACACAATAACACACACACACACACACACAATTACACACTCACACACACACACACAATAACACACACACACACACACACAATAACACACACACACACACACAATTACACACTCACACACACACACACACACAATAACACACACACACACACACACAATAACACACACACACACACACAATAACACACACACAATTACACACACACACACACAATAACACACACACACACACACACAATAACACACACACACACACACAATAACACACACACACACACACACACACAATAACACACACACAATAACACACACACACACACAATAACACACACACACACACACAATAACACACACACACACACACACACAATAACACACACACACACGCACAATAACACACACACACACAATAACACACACAATAACACACACACACAATAACACACACACACAATAACACACACACACACACACACAATAACACACACACACACACACACAATAACACACACACACACACACACAATAACACACACACACACAATAACACACACGCACACACTAACACACAAACACACAGACACACACACACACTAACACACACACGCAAACACACACACACACACAAACACACACACACGTAAACACACAGACACACACACAAACACACACGCACACACACACACACAATAACACACACACACACAATAACACACACACACAGACACACACACACACAATAACACACACACACACACACTAACACACACAATAACACACACACACACACAATAACATACACACACACTAACACACACATACACACAAAAACACACACACACAAAAAACACACACACACACACATACACCCACAAACTAACACACACACAAAAAACACACACACTCACACATACACCCACAAACTAACACACACAGACACACACACACACACACACACACAATAACACACACACACACAAAATAACACACACGCACACACTAACACTCACACACACACACAATAACACACACACACAGACACACACACACAGACACACACACACACGCACACAATAACAGGACCCTAAAGACACACCTCAGATTGACCAAACTATTTCAAGCGTCAGACCAAATAACTTAAGGAAAATAACAATCACAAATGACACAAATATACAAATGAATAAACACGTAAAATGTGGACTGCTAAACATTAGAGCAATTTCCTCCAAATCGCTCTTAGTTCATGAATTAATTAGTGACTATAACATAGATCTTCAGCTCCAACTGAAACGTGGCTTCAACAAGACGACTACGTCAGACTAAATGAGTCCACCCCACCCACCCATGTTAACCCCACACACCCATGTTAACCCCACCCACTCATGTTAACCCCACACACCCATGTTAACCCCACCCACCCATGTAAACCCCACCCACCCATGTTAACCCCACACACCCATGTTAACCCCACCCACCCATGTAAACCCCACCCACTCATGTTAACCCCACCCACCCATGTAAACCCCACCCACCCATGTTAACCCCACCCACCCATGTTAACCCCACACACCCATGTTAACCCCACCCACCCATGTTAACCCCACACACCCATGTTAACCCCACCCACCCATGTAAACCCCACCCACCCATGTTAACCCCACACACCCATGTTAACCCCACCCACCCATGTAAACCCCACCCACCCATGTTAACCCCACCCACCCATGTTAACCCTGCCCACCCATGTTAACCCCACCCACCCATGTAAACCCCACCCACCCATGTTAACCCCACCCACCCATGTTAACCCCACCCACCCATGTAAACCCCACCCACCCATGTTAACCCCACCCACCCATGTTAACCCCACCCACCCATGTTAACCCCACCCACCCATGTTAACCCTGCCCACCCATGTTAACCCCACCCACCCATGTAAACCCCACCCACCCATGTTAACCCCACCCACCCATGTTAACCCCACCCACCCATGTTAACCCCACCCACCCATGTTAACCCCACCCACCCATGTTAACCCTGCCCACCCATGTTAACCCCACCCACCCATGTTAACCCCACCCATGTTAACCCCACCCATGTTAACCCCGCCCACCCATGTTAACCCCACCCATGTTAACCCCGCCCACCCATGTTAACCCCGCCCACCCATGTTAACCCCACCCACCCATGTTAACCCCACCCACCAACCCCGCCCACCCATGTTAACCCCGCCCACCCATGTTAACCCCGCCCACCCATGTTAACCCCACCCACCCATGTAAACCCCACCCACCCATGTAAACCCCACCCACCCATGTTAACCCCACCCACCCATGTAAACCCCACCCACCCATGTTACCTGTCACACCTCCAGGAGCACAGAGGTGGTGGTGTGGCAGTGATCTCACACTCAAGCGACTCATGAGCCCTAAAACTAACAATGCATGTCACTCATTTAAAGCCTCATGTGTCAATCACATGTCCAAATATGAAAAACCAAAAGGAGTTTTGTTCATAGTTATCTACCGACCTCCTGGTCCCTACTCAGAGTTTTTAACAGAGTTTTCTGACTTTATATCAAACTTAGTGTTAGCCTGGGATAAAATAGTTATAGTTGGAGACTTTAATATCCACGTGAACATGAGTGATGACGCTCTCAGTAATGCCTTCAGCGCCTTGTTAGACAGCATTGGTTTCACTCAGAATGTAAATAAAGCGACTCACACTCACAAGAACACTCTGGATCTTGTCCTAACGTATGGAACAGAGATTAGTGACCTCATTGTCCTCCCTCAAAACCCTATATTGTCAGATCATTTCATAATTACCTTTCAGTTTATTCTTAAAGATCATCCAGTCCCACAAAATAAAGTTATAATGAAAAGGACAAAATCTGAAAAATCTATCTCAAAATTCAAAGAAATAAGAGCCAATATTCAGTGACATGTCATGTGATCCTGTCATGTGATCGTGTCATGTGATCATGTCATGTGATCATGTCATGTGATCATGTCATGTGATCATGTCATGTGATCATGTCATGTGATCACGTCATGTGATCACGTCATGTGATCATGTCATGTGATCCTGTCATGTGATCATGTCATGTGATCACGTCATGTGATCACGTCATGTGATCATGTCATGTGATCCTGTCATGTGATCATGTCATGTGATCACGTCATGTGATCGTGTTATGTGATCACGTCATGTGATCACGTCATGTGATCACGTCATGTGATCACGTCATGTGATCACGTCATGTGATCATGTCATCACGTCATGTGATCACGTCATGTGATCCTGTCATGTGATCATGTCATGTGATCACGTCATGTGATCGTGTCATGTGATCACGTAATGTGATCACGTCATGTGATCGTGTCATGTGATCGTGTCATGTGATCACGTCATGTGATCACGTCATGTGATCATGTCATGTGATCATGTCATGTGATCACGTCATGTGATCATGTCATCACGTCATGTGATCATGTCATGTGATCACGTCATGTGATCATGTCATGTGATCATGTCATGTGATCACGTCATGTGATCATGCCATCACGTCATGTGATCATGTCATGTGATCACGTCATGTGATCATGTCATCACTTCATGTGATCATGTCATGTGATCATGTCATGTGATCATGTCATGTGATCACGTCATGTGATCACGTCATGTGATCATGTCATGTGATCCTGTCATGTGATCATGTCATGTGATCACGTCATGTGATCACGTCATGTGATCATGTCATGTGATCCTGTCATGTGATCATGTCATGTGATCACGTCATGTGATCGTGTTATGTGATCACGTCATGTGATCACGTCATGTGATCACGTCATGTGATCATGTCATCACGTCATGTGATCACGTCATGTGATCCTGTCATGTGATCATGTCATGTGATCACGTCATGTGATCGTGTCATGTGATCACGTAATGTGATCACGTCATGTGATCGTGTCATGTGATCGTGTCATGTGATCACGTAATGTGATCACGTCATGTGATCGTGTCATGTGATCGTGTCATGTGATCACGTCATGTGATCACGTCATGTGATCATGTCATGTGATCATGTCATGTGATCACGTCATGTGATCATGTCATCACGTCATGTGATCATGTCATGTGATCACGTCATGTGATCATGTCATGTGATCATGTCATGTGATCACGTCATGTGATCATGCCATCACGTCATGTGATCATGTCATGTGATCACGTCATGTGATCATGTCATCACGTCATGTGATCATGTCATGTGATCATGTCATGTGATCACGTCATGTGATCACGTCATGTGATCATGTCATGTGATCACGTCATGTGATCACGTCATGTGATCACGTCATGTGATCACGTCATGTGATCATGTCATGTGATCACGTCATGTGATCATGTCATGTGATCATGTCATGTGATCATGTCATGTCATCATGTCATGTGATCACGTCATGTGATCGTGTCATGTGATCACGTCATGTGATCACGTCATGTGATCACGTCATGTGATCACGTCATGTGATCATGTCATGTGATCACGTCATGTGATCATGTCATGTGATCACGTCATGTGATCACGTCATGTGATCGTGTCATGTGATCACGTCATGTGATCACGTCATGTGATCACGTCATGTGATCATGTCATGTGATCATGTCATGTGATCACGTCATGTGATCATGTCATCACGTCATGTGATCATGTCATGTGATCACGTCATGTGATCATGTCATGTGATCATGTCATGTGATCACGTCATGTGATCATGTCATCACGTCATGTGATCATGTCATGTGATCACGTCATGTGATCATGTCATCACGTCATGTGATCATGTCATGTGATCATGTCATGTGATCACGTCATGTGATCACGTCATGTGATCATGTCATGTGATCACGTCATGTGATCACGTCATGTGATCATGTCATGTGATCACGTCATGTGATCATGTCATGTGATCATGTCATGTGATCACGTCATGTGATCATGTCATGTGATCACGTCATGTGATCATGTCATGTGATCATGTCATGTGATTGTGTCATGTGATCACGTCATGTGATCATGTCATATGATCATGTCATGTGATCACGTCATGTGATCACGTCATGTGATCATGTCATATGATCATGTCATGTGATCACGTCATGTGATCATGTCATGTGATCATGTCATGTGATCACGTCATGTGATCACGTCATGTGATCACGTCATGTGATCATGTCATGTGATCATGTCATGTGATCACGTCATGTGATCATGTCATGTGATCACGTCATGTGATCATGTCATGTGATCATGTCATGTGATCCTGCTGAGAACAGTTTTAGTCCCAGTTTAAGTGATCAATTTGTCGACTTGACCATGAATTCTCTGAAGTCTGCTCTTGATGTTGTCGCTCCGTTAAAACAGAAGGTCATTAGGTCAAAGCGCCTCCTCCTGGTACAACCAAGAACTGCGTTCACATAAACAAAGAGTTAGAAAGTTAGAGGGATTATTTTGTCGCTCACACAGAAGAATCCCTAAAAGCAGGAAAAGTTGCTCCTGTCCTGTCAGCAGCTCTGTGTGAGGCCAGAACCAGAGACTATTCACTTCTAATAGAAGTCAACAAAAGTAACACTAAATTCCTTTTCAGCGCTGTAGCTAGGCTAACAAACTGTCACAGCAGTAGAGCCCTCACTCCCAGCTACACTCAGCTCTGATGATTTCCTCCTATTTTTTAACAATAAAATAAAAACAATCAGAGATAAATTAGATGAAATTACTCCCTCTATTTGCCCTGAACGAGCCCAAGCTGTAAATCTAACGTCCCAGATAAATCCAGTTGTAAACTTAGAAAGGTTCACAGCTGTTGATCAAGAGAGAGAACTTCAGCCCTTATGTCCTCTAAAAGCTCCACTTGTGTCCTAGACCCCATTCCAAGCTCCTCAAAGACATTCTCCCCCTAATTATAGACTCTATTCTTAATATAATAAATAGTTCAGTAGAAAGTGTTTATGTTCCACGTCCTTCAAACATGACGTCATTAAACCTCTTCTGAAAAAGACTCATCTAGATCCCGACCTATTGGTAAACTACAGACCTATTTATAACCCACCACAGCAGGGTTCAGAGCCCACCACAGCAGGGTCCAGAGCCCACCACAGCAGGGTTCAGAGCCCACCACAGCAGGGTTCAGAGCCCACCACAGCAGGGTCCAGAGCCCACCACAGCAGGGTTCAGAGCCCACCACAGCAGGGTTCAGAGCCCACTACAGCAGGGTTCAGAGCCGCTGATGATGGACTGGTCTCAGTCCTGGTTCTGTTGGACCTCAGCGCAGCGTTTGACCATCGACCACAACATTCTACTGCAGAGGTTAGAATGTGATGTAGGTGTTGGAGGCCCCGCCCTCAGAGGCCCCGCCCTCAGAGGCCCCGCCCTCAGCTGGTTTAAATCCTATCTATCTGATAGGTTCCAATTTGTTAATGTAAACAAGAGCTCCTCACCTGCTCTAAAGTAATTTACGGTGTGCCACAGGGATCAGTACTCGGTCCAATTCTGTTTACTCTTTACATGCTGCCGTTAGGTCACATGATCAGGTCACATGGCATTAACTTCCACTGCTCTGCAGACGACACTCAGCTGTATTTATCAATGAAACCTGATCAGAGCGATCAAGTAGACAGACTTAGTGCTTGTGTGAAGGAGATAAAAACCTGGATGACACTAAACTACCTGCTTCTTAACCCTGAACAAACCGAGGTCATTGTGCTGGTCCTAAGCATCTACGAGACGCTCTATCTGAGCAGATAGTCACACTGGACAATGTCAGTGTAGCCTCCAGTTCTACTGTAAGAAACCTTGGAGTCTTATTTGACCAGGAGCTCTCATTTAAAGCTCATATAAATCAAGCTTGTAAAACAGACTATTTCCATTTGCGCAACATCGCCAAAATCAGAAGAATCCTGCCTAAAAGTGATGCCGAAAAACTTATCCATGCATTTGTAACGACTAGATTAGACTGTAACTCCCTGCTTGCAGCGTGTCCTAAAAGCTCCATAAAAAGCTTTCAACTGGTTCAAAATGCAGCAGCAAGATTACTAACAGGAACTAAAAGAAGAGAGCACATTACACCGGTGCTGGAGTCTCTTCACTGGCTCCTGTCCAGTTTAGAATCAAATTCAAAATTCTACTCTTGACCTACAAAGCCATAAATGACATGGCCCCATCCTACCTCAAAGATGCTATAGAACCATATCATCCAAACAGAGCTCTTCGCTCTCAACATGCTGACCTTCTGGTGGTGCCAAGAGTCTCTAAAAGTACTGTAGGAGGTAGAGCCTTCTAGTGGTGCCAAGAGTCTCTAAAAGTACAGTAGGAGGTAGAGCCTTCTGGTGGTGCCAAGAGTCTCTAAAAGTACTGTAGAAGGTAGAGCCTTCTGGTGGTGCCAAGAGTCTCTAAAAGTACTGTAGGAGGTAGAGCCTTCTAGTGGTGCCAAGAGTCTCTAAAAGTACAGTAGGAGGTAGAGCCTTCTGGTGGTGCCAAGAGTCTCTAAAAGTACTGTAGAAGGTAGAGCCTTCTGGTGGTGCCAAGAGTCTCTAAAAGTACTGTAGGAGGTAGAGCCTTCTAGTGGTGCCAAGAGTCTCTAAAAGTACTGTAGGAGGTAGAGCCTTCTAGTGGTGCCAAGAGTCTCTAAAAGTACAGTAGGAGGTAGAGCCTTCTGGTGGTGCCAAGAGTCTCTAAAAGTACTGTAGGAGGTAGAGCCTTCTAGTGGTGCCAAGAGTCTCTAAAAGTACAGTAGGAGGTAGAGCCTTCTGGTGGTGCCAAGAGTCTCTAAAAGTACTGTAGGAGGTAGAGCGTTTAGCTACCAAGCTCCTGTGTTATGGAATCAGCTCCCGGCCCATGTTAAATCTGCTGACACAGTCTCTTCATTTAAGTCCAGGCTTAAAACGTTCCTCTTTAAATCTCTTATGGTCAGACTAGTTAGGAACAGAAACATAAACCCACAGCTTCAGCTACGCTGCCCTAGGAGTAACTATGCTGGGGGAAGTATGACAGCTTGAGCACTATCCTCTTCTTCTTCTGACTACTTATGCTATCAAACAATATTTATTTTTTAATTCCACTTCCAAACTGTTCACCGCCTTCTTTGTCTTTGTCTCACACCTGAGGACCTGTGGACCCAGATGTCCCTCTCCTGGTGAAGTGTCCCTGCCCCGTGTGGACGGTCCCTCATCTGCCTGAAGAGTGGCTCCAGCTCCAGTCTCCCTCACGTCTGTGAGAGTCACATCCTACTTCACTGGAACTAACACAGGGACATACGCTTTTGTCCCAAAGAGGTTTTTTCTGTAGTTTTTCCTGCAGAAGGAGAGTCTAAGGACAGAGGACCTGGGACATCGTCCCTCGTCCCCACAGACATTGTCTGACTCCATCACCACCACAGACATTGTTGATTCATTTCTCCCTGTGGCCCTCAGAGGCAACTGTTGTTGTGATTTTGGGCCTTACAAAAATAAATTGATTTGATTTGATTGTATAAAGCTCTAAAGACACACCTCAGAGTGTATAAAGCTCTAAAGACACACCTCAGAGTGTATAAAGCTCTAAAGACACACCTCAGAGCGGTATAAAGCTCTAAAGACACACCTCAGAATGTATAAAGCTCTAAAGACACACCTCAGAATGTATAAAGCTCTGAAGACACACCTCAGAGTTGTATAAAGCTCTAAAGACACACCTCAGAGTGTATAAAGCTCTAAAGACACACCTCAGAGCAGTATAAAGCTCTAAAGACACACCTCAGAGTGGTATAAAGCTCTAAAGACACACCTAAGAGTGGTATAAATCTCTAAAGACACACCTCAGAGTGTAAAAAGCTCTAAAGACACACCTCAGAGTGTATAAAGCTCTGAAGACACACCTCAGAGTTGTATAAAACTCTAAAGACACACCTCAGAGTGTATAAAGCTCTAAAGACACACCTCAGAGTGGTATAAAGCTCTAAAGACACACCTCAGAGTGTATAAAGCTCTAAAGACACACATCAGAGTGTATAAAGCTCTAAAGAAACACCTCAGAGCAGTATAAAGCTCTAAAGACACACCTCAGAGTGTATAAAGCTCTAAAGACACACCTCAGAGTGGTATAAAGCTCTAAAGACACACCTCAGAGTGTATAAAGCTCTAAAGACACACCTCAGAGCAGTATAAAGCTCTAAAGACACACCTCAGAGTGTATAAAGCTCTAAAGACACACCTCAGAGCAGTATAAAGCTCTAAAGACACACCTCAGAGTGTATAAAGCTCTAAAGATACACCTCAGAGTGGTATAAAGCTCTAAAGACACACCTCAGAGTGTATAAAGCTCTAAAGACACACCTCAGAGCAGTATAAAGCTCTAAAGACACACCTCAGAGTGGTATAAAGCTCTAAAGACACACCTCAGAGCAGTATAAAGCTCTAAAGACACACCTCAGAGCAGTATAAAGCTCTAAAGACACACCTCAGAGAGTATAAAGCTCTAAAGACACACCTCAGAGCAGTATAAAGCTCTAAAGACACACCTCAGAGCAGTATAAAGCTCTAAAGACACACCTCAGATTGGTATAAAGCTCTAAAGATAAATCTCAGAGTGTATAAAGCTCTAAAGACACACCTCAGAGCATTATAAATCTCTAAAGACACACCTCAGAGCAGTATAAAGCTCTAAAGACACACCTCAGAGCTGTATAAAGCTCTAAAAACACACCACAGATTGGTATATAGCTCTAAAGACACACCTCAGAGTGTTATAAAGCTCTAAAGACACACCTCAGAGCAGTATAAATCTCTAAAGACACACCTCAGAGTGGTATAAAGCTCTAAAGACACACCTCAGAGCAGTATAAATCTCTAAAGACACACCTCAGAGTGGTATAAAGCTCTAAAGACACAACTCAGAGTGTATAAAGCTCTAAAGACACACCTCAGAGCAGTATAAATCTCTAAAGACACACCTCAGATCAGTATAAAGCTCTAAAGACACACCTCAGAGTGTATAAAGCTCTAAAGACACACCTCAGAGTGGTATAAAGCTCTAAAGACACACCTCAGAGTGTTATAAAGCTCTAAAGACACAACTCAGAGTGTATAAAGCTCTAAAGACACACCTCAGAGTGTATAAAGTTCTAAAGACACACCTTAGAGTGTATAAAGCTCTAAAGACGCATTTCAGAGTGTATAAAGATCTAAAGACACACCTCAGAGCGGTATAAAGCTCTAAAAACACACCTCAGAGTGTTTTAAAGCTCTAAAGACACACCTCAGAGTGTATAAAGCTCTAAAGACACACCTCAGAGTGTTTTAAAGCTCTAAAGACACACCTCAGAGTGTTATAAAGCTCTAAAGACACACCTCAGAGTGTTATAAAGCTCTAAAGACACACCTCAGAGCATTATAAAGCTCTAAAGACACACCTCAGAGTGTATAAAGATCTAAAGACACACCTGAGAGTGTATAAAGCTCTAAAGACACACCTCAGAGCGGTATAAAGCTCTAAAGACACACCTCAGAGTGTTTTAAAGCTCTAAAGACACACCTCAGAGTGTATAAAGCTCTAAAGACACACCTCAGAGTGTTTTAAAGCTCTAAAGACACACCTCAGAGCATTATAAATCTCTAAAGACACACCTCAGAGCAGTATAAAGCTCTAAAGACACACCTCAGAGTTGTATAAAGCTCTAAAAACACACCTCAGATTGGTATATAGCTCTAAAGACACACCTCAGAGTGTATAAAGCTCTAAAAACACACCTCAGAGCAGTATAAAGCTCTAAAGACACACCTCAGAGTGTTATAAAGCTCTAAAGACACACCTCAGAGCAGTATAAATCTCTAAAGACACACCTCAGAGTGTATAAAGCTCTAAAGACACACCTCAGAGTGTATAAAGCTCTAAAAACACACCTCAGAGCAGTATAAAGCTCTAAAGACACACCTCAGAGTGGTATAAAGCTCTAAAGACACACCTCAGAGTGTTATAAAGCTCTAAAGACACACCTCAGAGCAGTATAAAGCTCTAAAGACACACCTCAGAGTGTATAAAGCTCTAAAGACACACCTCAGAGTGTATAAAGCTCTAAAGACACACCTCAGAGTGTTATAAAGCTCTAAAGACACACCTCAGAGTGGTATAAAGCTCTAAAGACACACCTCAGAGAGTATAAAGCTCTAAAGACACACCTCAGAGTAGTATAAAGCTCTAAAGACACACCTCAGAGAGTATAAAGCTCTAAAGACACACCTCAGAGTGTATAAAGCTCTAAAGACACACCTCAGAGCGGTATAAAGCTCTAAAGACACACCTCAGAGTGTTATAAAGCTCTAAAGACACACCTCAGAGTGTTTTAAAGCTCTAAAGACACACCTCAGAGTGTATAAAGCTCTAAAGACACACCTCAGAGTGTTTTAAAGCTCTAAAGACACACCTCAGAGTGTTATAAAGCTCTAAAGACACACCTCAGAGTGTATAAAGCTCTAAAGACACACCTCAGAGTGTTTTAAAGCTCTAAAGACACACCTCAGAGTGTATAAAGCTCTAAAGACACACCTCAGAGTTGTATAAAGCTCTAAAAACACACCTCAGAGCAGTATAAAGCTCTAAAGACACACCTCAGAGTGGTATATAGCTCTAAAGACACACCTCAGAGTGTATAAAGCTCTAAAGACACACCTCAGAGTGTATAAAGCTCTAAAGACGCATTTCAGAGTGTATAAAGATCTAAAGACACACCTGAGAGTGTATAAAGCTCTAAAGACACACCTCAGAGTGTATAAAGCTCTAAAGACACACCTCAGAGTGTTATAAAGCTCTAAAGACACACCTCAGAGCATTATAAATCTCTAAAGACACACCTCAGAGCAGTATAAAGCTCTAAAGACACACCTCAGAGTTGTATAAAGCTCTAAAAACACACCTCAGATTGGTATATAGCTCTAAAGACACACCTCAGAGTGTATAAAGCTCTAAAAACACACCTCAGAGCAGTATAAAGCTCTAAAGACACACCTCAGAGTGTTATAAAGCTCTAAAGACACATCTCAGAGTGTATAAAGCTCTAAAGACACACCTCAGAGCAGTATAAATCTCTAAAGACACACCTCAGAGTGGTATAAAGCTCTAAAGACACACCTCAGAGTGTTTTAAAGCTCTAAAGACACACCTCATAGTGTATAAAGCTCTAAAGACACACCTCAGAGCATTATAAATCTCTAAAGACACACCTCAGAGCAGTATAAAGCTCTAAAGACACACCTCAGAGTTGTATAAAGCTCTAAAAACACACCTCAGATTGGTATATAGCTCTAAAGACACACCTCAGAGTGTATAAAGCTCTAAAGACACACCTCAGAGTGTATAAAGCTCTAAAGACACACCTCAGAGTGTTATAAAGCTCTAAAGACACACCTCAGAGTGTTATAAAGCTCTAAAGACACACCTCAGAGTGGTATAAAGCTCTAAAGACACACCTCAGAGCAGTATAAATCTCTAAAGACACACCTCAGAGTGGTATAAAGCTCTAAAGACACACCTCAGAGAGTATATAGCTCTAAAGACACACCTCAGAGAGTATATAGCTCTAAAGACACACCTCAGAGCAGTATAAAGCTCTAAAGACACACCTCAGAGTGTATAAAGCTCTAAAGACACACCTCAGAGCAGTATAAAGCTCTAAAGACACACCTCAGAGTGTATAAAGCTCTAAAAACACACCTCAGAGTGTATATAGCTCTAAAGACACACCTCAGACTGTATAAAGCTCTAAAGACACACCTCAGAGTGTTATAAAGCTCTAAAGACACACCTCAGAGTGTTTTAAAGCTCTAAAGACACACCTCAGAGTGTATAAAGCTCTAAAGACACACCTCAGAGTGTTATAAAGCTCTAAAGACACACCTCAGAGTGTATAAAGCTCTAAAGACACACCTCAGAGTGTTTTAAAGCTCTAAAGACACACCTCAGAGTGTATAAAGCTCTAAAGACACACCTCAGAGTGTTTTAAAGCTCTAAAGACACACCTCAGAGTTGTATAAAGCTCTAAAAACACACCTCAGAGCAGTATAAAGCTCTAAAGACACACCTCAGAGTTGTATAAAGCTCTAAAAACACACCTCAGAGCAGTATAAAGCTCTAAAGACACACCTCAGAGTGTATAAAGCTCTAAAGACACACCTCAGAGTGTTATAAAGCTCTAAAGACACACTTCAGAGTGGTATAAAGCTCTAAAGACACACCTCAGAGCAGTATAAATCTCTAAAGACACACCTCAGAGTGGTATAAAGCTCTAAAGACACACCTCAGAGCAGTATTAAGCTCTAAAGACACACCTCAGAGTGTATATAGCTCTAAAGACCCAACTCAGAGTGTATAAATCTCTAAACACACACCTCAGAGAGTATAAAGCTCTAAAGACACACCTCAGAGCAGTATAAAGCTCTAAAGACACACCTCAGAGTGTATAAAGCTCTAAAGACACATCTCAGAGTGTATAAAGCTCTAAAGACACACAAAGTGTTATAAAGCTCTAAAGACACACCTCAGAGTGTATAAAGCTCTAAAGACACACTTCAACGTGTCTAAAGCTCTAAAGACACACCTCAGAGTGGTATAAAGCTCTAAAGACACACCTAAGAGTGGTATAAATCTCTAAAGACACACCTCAGAGTGTAAAAAGCTCTAAAGACACACCTCAGAGTGTATAAAGCTCTAAAGACACACCTCAGAGTGGTATAAAGCTCTAAAGACACACCTCAGAGTGTATAAAGCTCTAAAGACACACATCAGAGTGTATAAAGCTCTAAAGAAACACCTCAGAGCAGTATAAAGCTCTAAAGACACACCTCAGAGCGGTATAAAGCTCTAAAGACACACCTCAGAGTGTATAAAGCTCTAAAGACACACCTCAGAGTGGTATAAAGCTCTAAAGACACACCTCAGAGTGTATAAAGCTCTAAAGACACACCTCAGAGCAGTATAAAGCTCTAAAGACACACCTCAGAGTGTATAAAGCTCTAAAGACACACCTCAGAGTGGTATAAAGCTCTAAAGACACACCTCAGAGCAGTATAAAGCTCTAAAGACACACCTCAGAGTGTATAAAGCTCTAAAGACACACCTCAGAGTGGTATAAAGCTCTAAAGACACACCTCAGAGTGTATAAAGCTCTAAAGACACACCTCAGAGCGGTATAAAGCTCTAAAGACACACCTCAGAGTGTTTTAAAGCTCTAAATACACACCTCAGAGCATTATAAATCTCTAAAGACACACCTCAGAGCAGTATAAAGCTCTAAAGACACACCTCAGAGTTGTATAAAGCTCTAAAAACTCACCTCAGATTGGTATATAGCTCTAAAGACACACCTCAGAGTGTATAAAGCTCTAAAAACACACCTCAGAGCAGTATAAAGCTCTAAAGACACACCTCAGAGTGTATAAAGCTCTAAAGACACATCTCAGAGTGTATAAAGCTCTAAAGACACACAAAGTGTTATAAAGCTCTAAAGACACACCTCAGAGTGTATAAAGCTCTAAAGACACACCTCAGAGTGTATAAAGCTCTAAAGACACACTTCAACGTGTCTAAAGCTCTAAAGACACACCTCAGAGCAGTATAAAGCTCTAAAGACACACCTCAGAGCAGTATAAAGCTCTAAAGACACACCTCAGAGTGGTATAAAGCTCTAAAGACACACCTAAGAGTGGTATAAATCTCTAAAGACACACCTCAGAGTGTAAAAAGCTCTAAAGACACACCTCAGAGTGTATAAAGCTCTAAAGACACACCTCAGAGTGGTATAAAGCTCTAAAGACACACCTCAGAGTGTATAAAGCTCTAAAGACACACATCAGAGTGTATAAAGCTCTAAAGAAACACCTCAGAGCAGTATAAAGCTCTAAAGACACACCTCAGAGCGGTATAAAGCTCTAAAGACACACCTCAGAGTGTATAAAGCTCTAAAGACACACCTCAGAGTGGTATAAAGCTCTAAAGACACACCTCAGAGTGTATAAAGCTCTAAAGACACACCTCAGAGTGGTATAAAGCTCTAAAGACACACCTCAGAGCAGTATAAAGCTCTAAAGACACACCTCAGAGTGTATAAAGCTCTAAAGACACACCTCAGAGTGGTATAAAGCTCTAAAGACACACCTCAGAGTGTATAAAGCTCTAAAGACACACCTCAGAGCAGTATAAAGCTCTAAAGACACACCTCAGAGTGGTATAAAGCTCTAAAGACACACCTCAGAGCAGTATAAAGCTCTAAAGACACACCTCAGAGAGTATAAAGCTCTAAAGACACACCTCAGAGCAGTATAAAGCTCTAAAGACACACCTAAGAGAGTATAAAGCTCTAAAGACACACCTCAGAGCAGTATAAAGCTCTAAAGACACACCTCAGAGCAGTATAAAGCTCTAAAGACACACCTCAGATTGGTATAAAGCTCTAAAGACACACCTCAGAGTGTATAAAGCTCTAAAGACACACCTCAGAACATTATAAATCTCTAAAGACACACCTCAGAGCAGTATAAAGCTCTAAAGACACACCTCAGAGCTGTATAAAGCTCTAAAAACACACCACAGATTGGTATATAGCTCTAAAGACACACCTCAGAGTGTTATAAAGCTCTAAAGACACACCTCAGAGTGGTATAAAGCTCTAAAGACACACCTCAGAGTGTATAAAGCTCTAAAGACACACCTCAGAGCAGTATAAAGCTCTAAAGACACACCTCAGAGCAGTATAAAGCTCTAAAGACACACCTCAGAGTGTATAAAGCTCTAAAGACACACCTCAGAGTGGTATAAAGCTCTAAAGACACACCTCAGAGTGTTATAAAGCTCTAAAGACACACCTCAGAGTGTATAAAGCTCTAAAGACACACCTCAGAGTGTATAAAGTTCTAAAGACACACCTTAGAGTGTATAAAGCTCTAAAGACGCATTTCAGAGTGTATAAAGCTCTAAAGACACACCTCAGAGCGGTATAAAGCTCTAAAGACACACCTCAGAGTGTTTTAAAGCTCTAAAGACACACCTCAGAGTGTATAAAGCTCTAAAGACACACCTCAGAGTGTTTTAAAGCTCTAAAGACACACCTCAGAGTGTTATAAAGCTCTAAAGACACACCTCAGAGTGTTATAAAGATCTAAAGACACACCTGAGAGTGTATAAAGCTCTAAAGACACACCTCAGAGCGGTATAAAGCTCTAAAGACACACCTCAGAGTGTTTTAAAGCTCTAAAGACACACCTCAGAGTGTATAAAGCTCTAAAGACACACCTCAGAGTGTTTTAAAGCTCTAAATACACACCTCAGAGCATTATAAATCTCTAAAGACACACCTCAGAGCAGTATAAAGCTCTAAAGACACACCTCAGAGTTGTATAAAGCTCTAAAAACTCACCTCAGATTGGTATATAGCTCTAAAGACACACCTCAGAGTGTATAAAGCTCTAAAAACACACCTCAGAGCAGTATAAAGCTCTAAAGACACACCTCAGAGTGTTATAAAGCTCTAAAGACACACCTCAGAGCAGTATAAATCTCTAAAGACACACCTCAGAGTGGTATAAAGCTCTAAAAACACACCTCAGAGTGTTTTAAAGCTCTAAAGACACACCTCAGAGCATTATAAATCTCTAAAGACACACCTCAGAGCAGTATAAAGCTCTAAAGACACACCTCAGAGTTGTATAAAGCTCTAAAAACACACCTCAGATTGGTATATAGCTCTAAAGACACACCTCAGAGTGTATAAAGCTCTAAAGACACACCTCAGAGTGTATAAAGCTCTAAAAACACACCTCAGAGCAGTATAAAGCTCTAAAGACACACCTCAGAGTGGTATAAAGCTCTAAAGACACACCTCAGAGTGTTATAAAGCTCTAAAGACACACCTCAGAGCAGTATAAAGCTCTAAAGACACACCTCAGAGTGTATAAAGCTCTAAAGACACACCTCAGAGTGGTATAAAGCTCTAAAGACACACCTCAGAGAGTATAAAGCTCTAAAGACACACCTCAGAGTAGTATAAAGCTCTAAAGACACACCTCAGAGTTGTATAAAGCTCTAAAGACACACCTCAGAGTGTATAAAGCTCTAAAAACACACCTCAGAGTGTATATAGCTCTAAAGACACACCTCAGAGTGTATAAAGCTCTAAAGACACACCTCAGAGCGGTATAAAGCTCTAAAGACACACCTCAGAGTGTTTTAAAGCTCTAAAGACACACCTCAGAGTGTATAAAGCTCTAAAGACACACCTCAGAGTGTTTTAAAGCTCTAAAGACACACCTCAGAGTGTTATATAGCTCTAAAGACACACCTCAGAGTGTATAAAGCTCTAAAAACACACCTCAGAGCAGTATAAAGCTCTAAAGACACACCTCAGAGTGTATAAAGCTCTAAAGACACATCTCAGAGTGTATAAAGCTCTAAAGACACACAAAGTGTTATAAAGCTCTAAAGACACACCTCAGAGTGTATAAAGCTCTAAAGACACACCTCAGAGTGTATAAAGCTCTAAAGACACACTTCAACGTGTCTAAAGCTCTAAAGACACACCTCAGAGCAGTATAAAGCTCTAAAGACACACCTCAGAGCAGTATAAAGCTCTAAAGACACACCTCAGAGTGGTATAAAGCTCTAAAGACACACCTAAGAGTGGTATAAATCTCTAAAGACACACCTCAGAGTGTAAAAAGCTCTAAAGACACACCTCAGAGTGTATAAAGCTCTAAAGACACACCTCAGAGTGGTATAAAGCTCTAAAGACACACCTCAGAGTGTATAAAGCTCTAAAGACACACATCAGAGTGTATAAAGCTCTAAAGAAACACCTCAGAGCAGTATAAAGCTCTAAAGACACACCTCAGAGCGGTATAAAGCTCTAAAGACACACCTCAGAGTGTATAAAGCTCTAAAGACACACCTCAGAGTGGTATAAAGCTCTAAAGACACACCTCAGAGTGTATAAAGCTCTAAAGACACACCTCAGAGTGGTATAAAGCTCTAAAGACACACCTCAGAGCAGTATAAAGCTCTAAAGACACACCTCAGAGTGTATAAAGCTCTAAAGACACACCTCAGAGTGGTATAAAGCTCTAAAGACACACCTCAGAGTGTATAAAGCTCTAAAGACACACCTCAGAGCAGTATAAAGCTCTAAAGACACACCTCAGAGTGGTATAAAGCTCTAAAGACACACCTCAGAGCAGTATAAAGCTCTAAAGACACACCTCAGAGAGTATAAAGCTCTAAAGACACACCTCAGAGCAGTATAAAGTTCTAAAGACACACCTAAGAGAGTATAAAGCTCTAAAGACACACCTCAGAGCAGTATAAAGCTCTAAAGACACACCTCAGAGCAGTATAAAGCTCTAAAGACACACCTCAGATTGGTATAAAGCTCTAAAGACACACCTCAGAGTGTATAAAGCTCTAAAGACACACCTCAGAACATTATAAATCTCTAAAGACACACCTCAGAGCAGTATAAAGCTCTAAAGACACACCTCAGAGCTGTATAAAGCTCTAAAAACACACCACAGATTGGTATATAGCTCTAAAGACACACCTCAGAGTGTTATAAAGCTCTAAAGACACACCTCAGAGTGGTATAAAGCTCTAAAGACACACCTCAGAGTGTATAAAGCTCTAAAGACACACCTCAGAGCAGTATAAAGCTCTAAAGACACACCTCAGAGCAGTATAAAGCTCTAAAGACACACCTCAGAGTGTATAAAGCTCTAAAGACACACCTCAGAGTGGTATAAAGCTCTAAAGACACACCTCAGAGTGTTATAAAGCTCTAAAGACACACCTCAGAGTGTATAAAGCTCTAAAGACACACCTCAGAGTGTATAAAGTTCTAAAGACACACCTTAGAGTGTATAAAGCTCTAAAGACGCATTTCAGAGTGTATAAAGCTCTAAAGACACACCTCAGAGCGGTATAAAGCTCTAAAGACACACCTCAGAGTGTTTTAAAGCTCTAAAGACACACCTCAGAGTGTATAAAGCTCTAAAGACACACCTCAGAGTGTTTTAAAGCTCTAAAGACACACCTCAGAGTGTTATAAAGCTCTAAAGACACACCTCAGAGTGTTATAAAGATCTAAAGACACACCTGAGAGTGTATAAAGCTCTAAAGACACACCTCAGAGCGGTATAAAGCTCTAAAGACACACCTCAGAGTGTTTTAAAGCTCTAAAGACACACCTCAGAGTGTATAAAGCTCTAAAGACACACCTCAGAGTGTTTTAAAGCTCTAAATACACACCTCAGAGCATTATAAATCTCTAAAGACACACCTCAGAGCAGTATAAAGCTCTAAAGACACACCTCAGAGTTGTATAAAGCTCTAAAAACTCACCTCAGATTGGTATATAGCTCTAAAGACACACCTCAGAGTGTATAAAGCTCTAAAAACACACCTCAGAGCAGTATAAAGCTCTAAAGACACACCTCAGAGTGTTATAAAGCTCTAAAGACACACCTCAGAGCAGTATAAATCTCTAAAGACACACCTCAGAGTGGTATAAAGCTCTAAAAACACACCTCAGAGTGTTTTAAAGCTCTAAAGACACACCTCAGAGCATTATAAATCTCTAAAGACACACCTCAGAGCAGTATAAAGCTCTAAAGACACACCTCAGAGTTGTATAAAGCTCTAAAAACACACCTCAGATTGGTATATAGCTCTAAAGACACACCTCAGAGTGTATAAAGCTCTAAAGACACACCTCAGAGTGTATAAAGCTCTAAAAACACACCTCAGAGCAGTATAAAGCTCTAAAGACACACCTCAGAGTGGTATAAAGCTCTAAAGACACACCTCAGAGTGTTATAAAGCTCTAAAGACACACCTCAGAGCAGTATAAAGCTCTAAAGACACACCTCAGAGTGTATAAAGCTCTAAAGACACACCTCAGAGTGGTATAAAGCTCTAAAGACACACCTCAGAGAGTATAAAGCTCTAAAGACACACCTCAGAGTAGTATAAAGCTCTAAAGACACACCTCAGAGTTGTATAAAGCTCTAAAGACACACCTCAGAGTGTATAAAGCTCTAAAAACACACCTCAGAGTGTATATAGCTCTAAAGACACACCTCAGAGTGTATAAAGCTCTAAAGACACACCTCAGAGCGGTATAAAGCTCTAAAGACACACCTCAGAGTGTTTTAAAGCTCTAAAGACACACCTCAGAGTGTATAAAGCTCTAAAGACACACCTCAGAGTGTTTTAAAGCTCTAAAGACACACCTCAGAGTGTTATAAAGCTCTAAAGACACACCTCAGAGTGTATAAAGCTCTAAAGACACACCTCAGAGCATTATAAATCTCTAAAGACACACCTCAGAGCAGTATAAAGCTCTAAAGACACACCTCAGAGTTGTATAAAGCTCTAAAAACACACCTCAGAGCAGTATAAAGCTCTAAAGACACACCTCAGAGTGGTATATAGCTCTAAAGACACACCTCAGAGTGTATAAAGCTCTAAAGACACACCTCAGAGTGTATAAAGCTCTAAAGACGCATTTCAGAGTGTATAAAGATCTAAAGACACACCTGAGAGTGTATAAAGCTCTAAAGACACACCTCAGAGCGGTATAAAGCTCTAAAGACACACCTCAGAGTGTTTTAAAGCTCTAAAGACACACCTCAGAGTGTATAAAGCTCTAAAGACACACCTCAGAGTGTTATAAAGCTCTAAAGACACACCTCAGAGCATTATAAATCTCTAAAGACACACCTCAGAGCAGTATAAAGCTCTAAAGACACACCTCAGAGTTGTATAAAGCTCTAAAAACACACCTCAGATTGGTATATAGCTCTAAAGACACACCTCAGAGTGTATAAAGCTCTAAAGACACACCTCAGAGTGTATAAAGCTCTAAAGACACACCTCAGAGTGTTATAAAGCTCTAAAGACACACCTCAGAGTGTTATAAAGCTCTAAAGACACACCTCAGAGTGGTATAAAGCTCTAAAGACACACCTCAGAGCAGTATAAATCTCTAAAGACACACCTCAGAGTGGTATAAAGCTCTAAAGACACACCTCAGAGAGTATATAGCTCTAAAGACACAACTCAGAGTGTATAAAGCTCTAAAGACACACCTCAGAGCAGTATAAATCTCTAAAGACACACCTCAGAGAGTATATAGCTCTAAAGACACACCTCAGAGCAGTATAAAGCTCTAAAGACACACCTCAGAGCAGTATAAAGCTCTAAAGACACACCTCAGAGTGTATAAAGCTCTAAAGACACACCTCAGAGCAGTATAAAGCTCTAAAGACACACCTCAGAGTGTATAAAGCTCTAAAAACACACCTCAGAGTGTATATAGCTCTAAAGACACACCTCAGACTGTATAAAGCTCTAAAGACACACCTCAGAGTGTTATAAAGCTCTAAAGACACACCTCAGAGTGTTTTAAAGCTCTAAAGACACACCTCAGAGTGTATAAAGCTCTAAAGACACACCTCAGAGTGTTATAAAGCTCTAAAGACACACCTCAGAGTGTATAAAGCTCTAAAGACACACCTCAGAGTGTTTTAAAGCTCTAAAGACACACCTCAGAGTGTATAAAGCTCTAAAGACACACCTCAGAGTGTTTTAAAGCTCTAAAGACACACCTCAGAGTGTATAAAGCTCTAAAGACACACCTCAGAGCAGTATAAAGCTCTAAAGACACACCTCAGAGTTGTATAAAGCTCTAAAAACACACCTCAGAGCAGTATAAAGCTCTAAAGACACACCTCAGAGTGGTATAAAGCTCTAAAGACACACCTCAGAGTGTATAAAGCTCTAAAGACACACCTCAGAGTGTTATAAAGCTCTAAAGACACACCTCAGAGTGGTATAAAGCTCTAAAGACACACCTCAGAGCAGTATAAATCTCTAAAGACACACCTCAGAGTGGTATAAAGCTCTAAAGACACACCTCAGAGCAGTATTAAGCTCTAAAGACACACCTCAGAGTGTATATAGCTCTAAAGACCCAACTCAGAGTGTATAAATCTCTAAACACACACCTCAGAGAGTATAAAGCTCTAAAGACACACCTCAGAGCAGTATAAAGCTCTAAAGACACACCTCAGAGTGTATAAAGCTCTAAAGACACATCTCAGAGTGTATAAAGCTCTAAAGACACACAAAGTGTTATAAAGCTCTAAAGACACACTTCAGAGTGGTATAAAGCTCTAAAGACACACTTCAGAGTGGTATAAAGCTCTAAAGACACACCTTAGAGTGTTATAAAGCTCTAAAGACACACCTCAGAGTGTATAAATCTCTAAAGACACACCTCAGAGTGTATAAAGCTCTAAAGACACACCTCAGAGTGTATAAAGCTCTAAAGACACACCTCAGAGTGGTATAAAGCTCTAAAGACACACCTCAGAGTGTATAAAGCTCTAAAGACACACCTCAGAGTGTATAAAGCTCTAAAGACGCACCTTAGAGTGTATAAAGCTCTAAAGACACACCTTAGAGTGTATAAAGCTCTAAAGACACACCTCAGAGTGTATAAAGCTCTAAAGACACACCTCAGAGTGTTATAAAGCTCTAAAGACACACCTCAGAGTGGTATAAAGCTCTAAAGACACACCTCAGAGAGTATAAAGCTCTAAAGACACACCTCAGAGCAGTATAAAGCTCTAAAGACACACCTCAGAGTGTATAAAGCTCTAAAGACACACCTCAGAGTGTATAAAGCTCTAAAAACACACCTCAGAGTGTATATAGCTCTAAAGACACACCTCAGAGTGTATAAAGCTCTAAAGACACACCTCAGAGCGGTATAAAGCTCTAAAGACACACCTCAGAGTGTTATAAAGCTCTAAAGACACACCTCAGAGTGTTTTAAAGCTCTAAAGACACACCTCAGAGTGTATAAAGCTCTAAAGACACACCTCAGAGTGTTTTAAAGCTCTAAAGACACACCTCAGAGTGTATAAAGCTCTAAAGACACACCTCAGAGTGGTATAAAGCTCTAAAGACACACCTCAGAGTGTTTTAAAGCTCTAAAGACACACCTCAGAGTGTATAAAGCTCTAAAGACACACCTCAGAGCATTATAAATCTCTAAAGACACACCTCAGAGCAGTATAAAGCTCTAAAGACACACCTCAGAGTTGTATAAAGCTCTAAAAACACACCTCAGAGCAGTATAAAGCTCTAAAGACACACCTCAGAGTGGTATAAAGCTCTAAAGACACACCTCAGAGTGTATAAAGCTCTAAAGACACACCTCAGAGTGTTATAAAGCTCTAAAGACACACCTCAGAGTGGTATAAAGCTCTAAAGACACACCTCAGAGCAGTATAAATCTCTAAAGACACAACTCAGAGTGGTATAAAGCTCTAAAGACACACCTCAGAGCAGTATAAAGCTCTAAAGACACACCTCAGAGTGTATATAGCTCTAAAGACCCAACTCAGAGTGTATAAATCTCTAAACACACACCTCAGAGAGTATAAAGCTCTAAAGACACACCTCAGAGCAGTATAAAGCTCTAAAGACACACCTCAGAGTGTATAAAGCTCTAAAGACACATCTCAGAGTGTATAAAGCTCTAAAGACACACAAAGTGTTATAAAGCTCTAAAGACACACTTCAGAGTGGTATAAAGCTCTAAAGACACACTTCAGAGTGGTATAAAGCTCTAAAGACACACCTTAGAGTGTTATAAATCTCTAAAGACACACCTCAGAGTGTATAAAGCTCTAAAGACACACCTCAGAGCAGTATAAAGCTCTAAAGACACACCTCAGAGTGTTATAAAGCTCTAAAGACACATCTCAGAGTGTATAAAGCTCTAAAGACACACCTCAGAGCAGTATAAATCTCTAAAGACACACCTCAGAGTGGTATAAAGCTCTAAAGACACACCTCAGAGTGTTTTAAAGCTCTAAAGACACACCTCATAGTGTATAAAGCTCTAAAGACACACCTCAGAGCATTATAAATCTCTAAAGACACACCTCAGAGCAGTATAAAGCTCTAAAGACACACCTCAGAGTTGTATAAAGCTCTAAAAACACACCTCAGATTGGTATATAGCTCTAAAGACACACCTCAGAGTGTATAAAGCTCTAAAGACACACCTCAGAGTGTATAAAGCTCTAAAGACACACCTCAGAGTGTTATAAAGCTCTAAAGACACACCTCAGAGTGTTATAAAGCTCTAAAGACACACCTCAGAGTGGTATAAAGCTCTAAAGACACACCTCAGAGCAGTATAAATCTCTAAAGACACACCTCAGAGTGGTATAAAGCTCTAAAGACACACCTCAGAGAGTATATAGCTCTAAAGACACACCTCAGAGAGTATATAGCTCTAAAGACACACCTCAGAGCAGTATAAAGCTCTAAAGACACACCTCAGAGTGTATAAAGCTCTAAAGACACACCTCAGAGCAGTATAAAGCTCTAAAGACACACCTCAGAGTGTATAAAGCTCTAAAAACACACCTCAGAGTGTATATAGCTCTAAAGACACACCTCAGACTGTATAAAGCTCTAAAGACACACCTCAGAGTGTTATAAAGCTCTAAAGACACACCTCAGAGTGTTTTAAAGCTCTAAAGACACACCTCAGAGTGTATAAAGCTCTAAAGACACACCTCAGAGTGTTATAAAGCTCTAAAGACACACCTCAGAGTGTATAAAGCTCTAAAGACACACCTCAGAGTGTTTTAAAGCTCTAAAGACACACCTCAGAGTGTATAAAGCTCTAAAGACACACCTCAGAGTGTTTTAAAGCTCTAAAGACACACCTCAGAGTTGTATAAAGCTCTAAAAACACACCTCAGAGCAGTATAAAGCTCTAAAGACACACCTCAGAGTTGTATAAAGCTCTAAAAACACACCTCAGAGCAGTATAAAGCTCTAAAGACACACCTCAGAGTGTATAAAGCTCTAAAGACACACCTCAGAGTGTTATAAAGCTCTAAAGACACACTTCAGAGTGGTATAAAGCTCTAAAGACACACCTCAGAGCAGTATAAATCTCTAAAGACACACCTCAGAGTGGTATAAAGCTCTAAAGACACACCTCAGAGCAGTATTAAGCTCTAAAGACACACCTCAGAGTGTATATAGCTCTAAAGACCCAACTCAGAGTGTATAAATCTCTAAACACACACCTCAGAGAGTATAAAGCTCTAAAGACACACCTCAGAGCAGTATAAAGCTCTAAAGACACACCTCAGAGTGTATAAAGCTCTAAAGACACATCTCAGAGTGTATAAAGCTCTAAAGACACACAAAGTGTTATAAAGCTCTAAAGACACACCTCAGAGTGTATAAAGCTCTAAAGACACACTTCAACGTGTCTAAAGCTCTAAAGACACACCTCAGAGTGGTATAAAGCTCTAAAGACACACCTAAGAGTGGTATAAATCTCTAAAGACACACCTCAGAGTGTAAAAAGCTCTAAAGACACACCTCAGAGTGTATAAAGCTCTAAAGACACACCTCAGAGTGGTATAAAGCTCTAAAGACACACCTCAGAGTGTATAAAGCTCTAAAGACACACATCAGAGTGTATAAAGCTCTAAAGAAACACCTCAGAGCAGTATAAAGCTCTAAAGACACACCTCAGAGCGGTATAAAGCTCTAAAGACACACCTCAGAGTGTATAAAGCTCTAAAGACACACCTCAGAGTGGTATAAAGCTCTAAAGACACACCTCAGAGTGTATAAAGCTCTAAAGACACACCTCAGAGCAGTATAAAGCTCTAAAGACACACCTCAGAGTGTATAAAGCTCTAAAGACACACCTCAGAGTGGTATAAAGCTCTAAAGACACACCTCAGAGCAGTATAAAGCTCTAAAGACACACCTCAGAGTGTATAAAGCTCTAAAGACACACCTCAGAGTGGTATAAAGCTCTAAAGACACACCTCAGAGTGTATAAAGCTCTAAAGACACACCTCAGAGCGGTATAAAGCTCTAAAGACACACCTCAGAGTGTTTTAAAGCTCTAAATACACACCTCAGAGCATTATAAATCTCTAAAGACACACCTCAGAGCAGTATAAAGCTCTAAAGACACACCTCAGAGTTGTATAAAGCTCTAAAAACTCACCTCAGATTGGTATATAGCTCTAAAGACACACCTCAGAGTGTATAAAGCTCTAAAAACACACCTCAGAGCAGTATAAAGCTCTAAAGACACACCTCAGAGTGTATAAAGCTCTAAAGACACATCTCAGAGTGTATAAAGCTCTAAAGACACACAAAGTGTTATAAAGCTCTAAAGACACACCTCAGAGTGTATAAAGCTCTAAAGACACACCTCAGAGTGTATAAAGCTCTAAAGACACACTTCAACGTGTCTAAAGCTCTAAAGACACACCTCAGAGCAGTATAAAGCTCTAAAGACACACCTCAGAGCAGTATAAAGCTCTAAAGACACACCTCAGAGTGGTATAAAGCTCTAAAGACACACCTAAGAGTGGTATAAATCTCTAAAGACACACCTCAGAGTGTAAAAAGCTCTAAAGACACACCTCAGAGTGTATAAAGCTCTAAAGACACACCTCAGAGTGGTATAAAGCTCTAAAGACACACCTCAGAGTGTATAAAGCTCTAAAGACACACATCAGAGTGTATAAAGCTCTAAAGAAACACCTCAGAGCAGTATAAAGCTCTAAAGACACACCTCAGAGCGGTATAAAGCTCTAAAGACACACCTCAGAGTGTATAAAGCTCTAAAGACACACCTCAGAGTGGTATAAAGCTCTAAAGACACACCTCAGAGTGTATAAAGCTCTAAAGACACACCTCAGAGTGGTATAAAGCTCTAAAGACACACCTCAGAGCAGTATAAAGCTCTAAAGACACACCTCAGAGTGTATAAAGCTCTAAAGACACACCTCAGAGTGGTATAAAGCTCTAAAGACACACCTCAGAGTGTATAAAGCTCTAAAGACACACCTCAGAGCAGTATAAAGCTCTAAAGACACACCTCAGAGTGGTATAAAGCTCTAAAGACACACCTCAGAGCAGTATAAAGCTCTAAAGACACACCTCAGAGAGTATAAAGCTCTAAAGACACACCTCAGAGCAGTATAAAGCTCTAAAGACACACCTAAGAGAGTATAAAGCTCTAAAGACACACCTCAGAGCAGTATAAAGCTCTAAAGACACACCTCAGAGCAGTATAAAGCTCTAAAGACACACCTCAGATTGGTATAAAGCTCTAAAGACACACCTCAGAGTGTATAAAGCTCTAAAGACACACCTCAGAACATTATAAATCTCTAAAGACACACCTCAGAGCAGTATAAAGCTCTAAAGACACACCTCAGAGCTGTATAAAGCTCTAAAAACACACCACAGATTGGTATATAGCTCTAAAGACACACCTCAGAGTGTTATAAAGCTCTAAAGACACACCTCAGAGTGGTATAAAGCTCTAAAGACACACCTCAGAGTGTATAAAGCTCTAAAGACACACCTCAGAGCAGTATAAAGCTCTAAAGACACACCTCAGAGCAGTATAAAGCTCTAAAGACACACCTCAGAGTGTATAAAGCTCTAAAGACACACCTCAGAGTGGTATAAAGCTCTAAAGACACACCTCAGAGTGTTATAAAGCTCTAAAGACACACCTCAGAGTGTATAAAGCTCTAAAGACACACCTCAGAGTGTATAAAGTTCTAAAGACACACCTTAGAGTGTATAAAGCTCTAAAGACGCATTTCAGAGTGTATAAAGCTCTAAAGACACACCTCAGAGCGGTATAAAGCTCTAAAGACACACCTCAGAGTGTTTTAAAGCTCTAAAGACACACCTCAGAGTGTATAAAGCTCTAAAGACACACCTCAGAGTGTTTTAAAGCTCTAAAGACACACCTCAGAGTGTTATAAAGCTCTAAAGACACACCTCAGAGTGTTATAAAGATCTAAAGACACACCTGAGAGTGTATAAAGCTCTAAAGACACACCTCAGAGCGGTATAAAGCTCTAAAGACACACCTCAGAGTGTTTTAAAGCTCTAAAGACACACCTCAGAGTGTATAAAGCTCTAAAGACACACCTCAGAGTGTTTTAAAGCTCTAAATACACACCTCAGAGCATTATAAATCTCTAAAGACACACCTCAGAGCAGTATAAAGCTCTAAAGACACACCTCAGAGTTGTATAAAGCTCTAAAAACTCACCTCAGATTGGTATATAGCTCTAAAGACACACCTCAGAGTGTATAAAGCTCTAAAAACACACCTCAGAGCAGTATAAAGCTCTAAAGACACACCTCAGAGTGTTATAAAGCTCTAAAGACACACCTCAGAGCAGTATAAATCTCTAAAGACACACCTCAGAGTGGTATAAAGCTCTAAAAACACACCTCAGAGTGTTTTAAAGCTCTAAAGACACACCTCAGAGCATTATAAATCTCTAAAGACACACCTCAGAGCAGTATAAAGCTCTAAAGACACACCTCAGAGTTGTATAAAGCTCTAAAAACACACCTCAGATTGGTATATAGCTCTAAAGACACACCTCAGAGTGTATAAAGCTCTAAAGACACACCTCAGAGTGTATAAAGCTCTAAAAACACACCTCAGAGCAGTATAAAGCTCTAAAGACACACCTCAGAGTGGTATAAAGCTCTAAAGACACACCTCAGAGTGTTATAAAGCTCTAAAGACACACCTCAGAGCAGTATAAAGCTCTAAAGACACACCTCAGAGTGTATAAAGCTCTAAAGACACACCTCAGAGTGGTATAAAGCTCTAAAGACACACCTCAGAGAGTATAAAGCTCTAAAGACACACCTCAGAGTAGTATAAAGCTCTAAAGACACACCTCAGAGTTGTATAAAGCTCTAAAGACACACCTCAGAGTGTATAAAGCTCTAAAAACACACCTCAGAGTGTATATAGCTCTAAAGACACACCTCAGAGTGTATAAAGCTCTAAAGACACACCTCAGAGCGGTATAAAGCTCTAAAGACACACCTCAGAGTGTTTTAAAGCTCTAAAGACACACCTCAGAGTGTATAAAGCTCTAAAGACACACCTCAGAGTGTTTTAAAGCTCTAAAGACACACCTCAGAGTGTTATATAGCTCTAAAGACACACCTCAGAGTGTATAAAGCTCTAAAAACACACCTCAGAGCAGTATAAAGCTCTAAAGACACACCTCAGAGTGTATAAAGCTCTAAAGACACATCTCAGAGTGTATAAAGCTCTAAAGACACACAAAGTGTTATAAAGCTCTAAAGACACACCTCAGAGTGTATAAAGCTCTAAAGACACACCTCAGAGTGTATAAAGCTCTAAAGACACACTTCAACGTGTCTAAAGCTCTAAAGACACACCTCAGAGCAGTATAAAGCTCTAAAGACACACCTCAGAGCAGTATAAAGCTCTAAAGACACACCTCAGAGTGGTATAAAGCTCTAAAGACACACCTAAGAGTGGTATAAATCTCTAAAGACACACCTCAGAGTGTAAAAAGCTCTAAAGACACACCTCAGAGTGTATAAAGCTCTAAAGACACACCTCAGAGTGGTATAAAGCTCTAAAGACACACCTCAGAGTGTATAAAGCTCTAAAGACACACATCAGAGTGTATAAAGCTCTAAAGAAACACCTCAGAGCAGTATAAAGCTCTAAAGACACACCTCAGAGCGGTATAAAGCTCTAAAGACACACCTCAGAGTGTATAAAGCTCTAAAGACACACCTCAGAGTGGTATAAAGCTCTAAAGACACACCTCAGAGTGTATAAAGCTCTAAAGACACACCTCAGAGTGGTATAAAGCTCTAAAGACACACCTCAGAGCAGTATAAAGCTCTAAAGACACACCTCAGAGTGTATAAAGCTCTAAAGACACACCTCAGAGTGGTATAAAGCTCTAAAGACACACCTCAGAGTGTATAAAGCTCTAAAGACACACCTCAGAGCAGTATAAAGCTCTAAAGACACACCTCAGAGTGGTATAAAGCTCTAAAGACACACCTCAGAGCAGTATAAAGCTCTAAAGACACACCTCAGAGAGTATAAAGCTCTAAAGACACACCTCAGAGCAGTATAAAGTTCTAAAGACACACCTAAGAGAGTATAAAGCTCTAAAGACACACCTCAGAGCAGTATAAAGCTCTAAAGACACACCTCAGAGCAGTATAAAGCTCTAAAGACACACCTCAGATTGGTATAAAGCTCTAAAGACACACCTCAGAGTGTATAAAGCTCTAAAGACACACCTCAGAACATTATAAATCTCTAAAGACACACCTCAGAGCAGTATAAAGCTCTAAAGACACACCTCAGAGCTGTATAAAGCTCTAAAAACACACCACAGATTGGTATATAGCTCTAAAGACACACCTCAGAGTGTTATAAAGCTCTAAAGACACACCTCAGAGTGGTATAAAGCTCTAAAGACACACCTCAGAGTGTATAAAGCTCTAAAGACACACCTCAGAGCAGTATAAAGCTCTAAAGACACACCTCAGAGCAGTATAAAGCTCTAAAGACACACCTCAGAGTGTATAAAGCTCTAAAGACACACCTCAGAGTGGTATAAAGCTCTAAAGACACACCTCAGAGTGTTATAAAGCTCTAAAGACACACCTCAGAGTGTATAAAGCTCTAAAGACACACCTCAGAGTGTATAAAGTTCTAAAGACACACCTTAGAGTGTATAAAGCTCTAAAGACGCATTTCAGAGTGTATAAAGCTCTAAAGACACACCTCAGAGCGGTATAAAGCTCTAAAGACACACCTCAGAGTGTTTTAAAGCTCTAAAGACACACCTCAGAGTGTATAAAGCTCTAAAGACACACCTCAGAGTGTTTTAAAGCTCTAAAGACACACCTCAGAGTGTTATAAAGCTCTAAAGACACACCTCAGAGTGTTATAAAGATCTAAAGACACACCTGAGAGTGTATAAAGCTCTAAAGACACACCTCAGAGCGGTATAAAGCTCTAAAGACACACCTCAGAGTGTTTTAAAGCTCTAAAGACACACCTCAGAGTGTATAAAGCTCTAAAGACACACCTCAGAGTGTTTTAAAGCTCTAAATACACACCTCAGAGCATTATAAATCTCTAAAGACACACCTCAGAGCAGTATAAAGCTCTAAAGACACACCTCAGAGTTGTATAAAGCTCTAAAAACTCACCTCAGATTGGTATATAGCTCTAAAGACACACCTCAGAGTGTATAAAGCTCTAAAAACACACCTCAGAGCAGTATAAAGCTCTAAAGACACACCTCAGAGTGTTATAAAGCTCTAAAGACACACCTCAGAGCAGTATAAATCTCTAAAGACACACCTCAGAGTGGTATAAAGCTCTAAAAACACACCTCAGAGTGTTTTAAAGCTCTAAAGACACACCTCAGAGCATTATAAATCTCTAAAGACACACCTCAGAGCAGTATAAAGCTCTAAAGACACACCTCAGAGTTGTATAAAGCTCTAAAAACACACCTCAGATTGGTATATAGCTCTAAAGACACACCTCAGAGTGTATAAAGCTCTAAAGACACACCTCAGAGTGTATAAAGCTCTAAAAACACACCTCAGAGCAGTATAAAGCTCTAAAGACACACCTCAGAGTGGTATAAAGCTCTAAAGACACACCTCAGAGTGTTATAAAGCTCTAAAGACACACCTCAGAGCAGTATAAAGCTCTAAAGACACACCTCAGAGTGTATAAAGCTCTAAAGACACACCTCAGAGTGGTATAAAGCTCTAAAGACACACCTCAGAGAGTATAAAGCTCTAAAGACACACCTCAGAGTAGTATAAAGCTCTAAAGACACACCTCAGAGTTGTATAAAGCTCTAAAGACACACCTCAGAGTGTATAAAGCTCTAAAAACACACCTCAGAGTGTATATAGCTCTAAAGACACACCTCAGAGTGTATAAAGCTCTAAAGACACACCTCAGAGCGGTATAAAGCTCTAAAGACACACCTCAGAGTGTTTTAAAGCTCTAAAGACACACCTCAGAGTGTATAAAGCTCTAAAGACACACCTCAGAGTGTTTTAAAGCTCTAAAGACACACCTCAGAGTGTTATAAAGCTCTAAAGACACACCTCAGAGTGTATAAAGCTCTAAAGACACACCTCAGAGCATTATAAATCTCTAAAGACACACCTCAGAGCAGTATAAAGCTCTAAAGACACACCTCAGAGTTGTATAAAGCTCTAAAAACACACCTCAGAGCAGTATAAAGCTCTAAAGACACACCTCAGAGTGGTATATAGCTCTAAAGACACACCTCAGAGTGTATAAAGCTCTAAAGACACACCTCAGAGTGTATAAAGCTCTAAAGACGCATTTCAGAGTGTATAAAGATCTAAAGACACACCTGAGAGTGTATAAAGCTCTAAAGACACACCTCAGAGCGGTATAAAGCTCTAAAGACACACCTCAGAGTGTTTTAAAGCTCTAAAGACACACCTCAGAGTGTATAAAGCTCTAAAGACACACCTCAGAGTGTTATAAAGCTCTAAAGACACACCTCAGAGCATTATAAATCTCTAAAGACACACCTCAGAGCAGTATAAAGCTCTAAAGACACACCTCAGAGTTGTATAAAGCTCTAAAAACACACCTCAGATTGGTATATAGCTCTAAAGACACACCTCAGAGTGTATAAAGCTCTAAAGACACACCTCAGAGTGTATAAAGCTCTAAAGACACACCTCAGAGTGTTATAAAGCTCTAAAGACACACCTCAGAGTGTTATAAAGCTCTAAAGACACACCTCAGAGTGGTATAAAGCTCTAAAGACACACCTCAGAGCAGTATAAATCTCTAAAGACACACCTCAGAGTGGTATAAAGCTCTAAAGACACACCTCAGAGAGTATATAGCTCTAAAGACACAACTCAGAGTGTATAAAGCTCTAAAGACACACCTCAGAGCAGTATAAATCTCTAAAGACACACCTCAGAGAGTATATAGCTCTAAAGACACACCTCAGAGCAGTATAAAGCTCTAAAGACACACCTCAGAGCAGTATAAAGCTCTAAAGACACACCTCAGAGTGTATAAAGCTCTAAAGACACACCTCAGAGCAGTATAAAGCTCTAAAGACACACCTCAGAGTGTATAAAGCTCTAAAAACACACCTCAGAGTGTATATAGCTCTAAAGACACACCTCAGACTGTATAAAGCTCTAAAGACACACCTCAGAGTGTTATAAAGCTCTAAAGACACACCTCAGAGTGTTTTAAAGCTCTAAAGACACACCTCAGAGTGTATAAAGCTCTAAAGACACACCTCAGAGTGTTATAAAGCTCTAAAGACACACCTCAGAGTGTATAAAGCTCTAAAGACACACCTCAGAGTGTTTTAAAGCTCTAAAGACACACCTCAGAGTGTATAAAGCTCTAAAGACACACCTCAGAGTGTTTTAAAGCTCTAAAGACACACCTCAGAGTGTATAAAGCTCTAAAGACACACCTCAGAGCAGTATAAAGCTCTAAAGACACACCTCAGAGTTGTATAAAGCTCTAAAAACACACCTCAGAGCAGTATAAAGCTCTAAAGACACACCTCAGAGTGGTATAAAGCTCTAAAGACACACCTCAGAGTGTATAAAGCTCTAAAGACACACCTCAGAGTGTTATAAAGCTCTAAAGACACACCTCAGAGTGGTATAAAGCTCTAAAGACACACCTCAGAGCAGTATAAATCTCTAAAGACACACCTCAGAGTGGTATAAAGCTCTAAAGACACACCTCAGAGCAGTATTAAGCTCTAAAGACACACCTCAGAGTGTATATAGCTCTAAAGACCCAACTCAGAGTGTATAAATCTCTAAACACACACCTCAGAGAGTATAAAGCTCTAAAGACACACCTCAGAGCAGTATAAAGCTCTAAAGACACACCTCAGAGTGTATAAAGCTCTAAAGACACATCTCAGAGTGTATAAAGCTCTAAAGACACACAAAGTGTTATAAAGCTCTAAAGACACACTTCAGAGTGGTATAAAGCTCTAAAGACACACTTCAGAGTGGTATAAAGCTCTAAAGACACACCTTAGAGTGTTATAAAGCTCTAAAGACACACCTCAGAGTGTATAAATCTCTAAAGACACACCTCAGAGTGTATAAAGCTCTAAAGACACACCTCAGAGTGTATAAAGCTCTAAAGACACACCTCAGAGTGGTATAAAGCTCTAAAGACACACCTCAGAGTGTATAAAGCTCTAAAGACACACCTCAGAGTGTATAAAGCTCTAAAGACGCACCTTAGAGTGTATAAAGCTCTAAAGACACACCTTAGAGTGTATAAAGCTCTAAAGACACACCTCAGAGTGTATAAAGCTCTAAAGACACACCTCAGAGTGTTATAAAGCTCTAAAGACACACCTCAGAGTGGTATAAAGCTCTAAAGACACACCTCAGAGAGTATAAAGCTCTAAAGACACACCTCAGAGCAGTATAAAGCTCTAAAGACACACCTCAGAGTGTATAAAGCTCTAAAGACACACCTCAGAGTGTATAAAGCTCTAAAAACACACCTCAGAGTGTATATAGCTCTAAAGACACACCTCAGAGTGTATAAAGCTCTAAAGACACACCTCAGAGCGGTATAAAGCTCTAAAGACACACCTCAGAGTGTTATAAAGCTCTAAAGACACACCTCAGAGTGTTTTAAAGCTCTAAAGACACACCTCAGAGTGTATAAAGCTCTAAAGACACACCTCAGAGTGTTTTAAAGCTCTAAAGACACACCTCAGAGTGTATAAAGCTCTAAAGACACACCTCAGAGTGGTATAAAGCTCTAAAGACACACCTCAGAGTGTTTTAAAGCTCTAAAGACACACCTCAGAGTGTATAAAGCTCTAAAGACACACCTCAGAGCATTATAAATCTCTAAAGACACACCTCAGAGCAGTATAAAGCTCTAAAGACACACCTCAGAGTTGTATAAAGCTCTAAAAACACACCTCAGAGCAGTATAAAGCTCTAAAGACACACCTCAGAGTGGTATAAAGCTCTAAAGACACACCTCAGAGTGTATAAAGCTCTAAAGACACACCTCAGAGTGTTATAAAGCTCTAAAGACACACCTCAGAGTGGTATAAAGCTCTAAAGACACACCTCAGAGCAGTATAAATCTCTAAAGACACAACTCAGAGTGGTATAAAGCTCTAAAGACACACCTCAGAGCAGTATAAAGCTCTAAAGACACACCTCAGAGTGTATATAGCTCTAAAGACCCAACTCAGAGTGTATAAATCTCTAAACACACACCTCAGAGAGTATAAAGCTCTAAAGACACACCTCAGAGCAGTATAAAGCTCTAAAGACACACCTCAGAGTGTATAAAGCTCTAAAGACACATCTCAGAGTGTATAAAGCTCTAAAGACACACAAAGTGTTATAAAGCTCTAAAGACACACTTCAGAGTGGTATAAAGCTCTAAAGACACACTTCAGAGTGGTATAAAGCTCTAAAGACACACCTTAGAGTGTTATAAATCTCTAAAGACACACCTCAGAGTGTATAAAGCTCTAAAGACACACCTCAGAGTGGTATAAAGCTCTAAAGACACACCTCAGAGTGTATAAAGCTCTAAAGACACACCTCAGAGTGTATAAAGCTCTAAAGACACACCTTAGAGTGTATAAAGCTCTAAAGACACACCTCAGAGTGTATAAAGCTCTAAAGACGCATTTCAGAGTGTATAAAGATCTAAAGACACACCTGAGAGTGTATAAAGCTCTAAAGACACACCTCAGAGCGGTATAAAGCTCTAAAGACACACCTCAGAGTGTTTTAAAGCTCTAAAGACACACCTCAGAGTGTTATAAAGCTCTAAAGACACACCTCAGAGTGTAATAAAGCTCTAAAGACACACCTCAGAGTGTATAAAGCTCTAAAGACACACCTCAGAGCATTATAAATCTCTAAAGACACACCTCAGAGCAGTATAAAGCTCTAAAGACACACCTCAGAGTTGTATAAAGCTCTAAAAACACACCTCAGATTGGTATATAGCTCTAAAGACACACCTCAGAGTGTATAAAGCTCTAAAGACACACCTCAGAGTGTATAAAGCTCTAAAGACACACCTCAGAGCAGTATAAATCTCTAAAGACACACCTCAGAGTGTTATAAAGCTCCAAAGACACACCTAAGAGTGTATAAAGCTCTAAAGACACACCTCAGAGCAGTATAAAGCTCTAAAGACACACCTCAGAGCAGTATAAAGCTCTAAAGACACACCTCAGATTGGTATAAAGCTCTAAAGACACAACTCAGAGTGTATAAAGCTCTAAAGACACACCTCAGAGCAGTATAAAGCTCTAAAGATAAATCTCAGAGTGTATAAAGCTCTAAAGACACACCTCAGAGTGTAAAAAGCTCTAAAGACACACCTCAGAGTGTATAAAGCTCTAAAGACACACCTCAGAGTGGTATAAAGCTCTAAAGACACACCTCAGAGTGTTATAAAGCTCTAAAGACACACCTTAGAGTGTATAAAGCTCTAAAGACACACCTCAGAGTGTTATAAAGCTCTAAAGACACACCTCAGAGTGGTATAAAGCTCTAAAGACACACCTCAGAGTGTTATAAAGCTCTAAAGACACACCTTAGAGTGTATAAAGCTCTAAAGACACACCTCAGAGTGGTATAAAGCTCTAAAGACACACCTCAGAGCAGTATAAATCTCTAAAGACACACCTCAGAGTGGTATAAAGCTCTAAAGACACACCTCAGAGTGTATATAGCTCTAAAGACACAACTCAGAGTGTATAAAGCTCTAAAGACACACCTCAGAGCAGTATAAATCTCTAAAGACACACCTCAGAGCAGTATAAAGCTCTAAAGACACACCTCAGAGTGTATAAAGCTCTAAAGACACACCTCAGAGTGGTATAAAGCTCTAAAGACACACCTCAGAGTGTTATAAAGCTCTAAAGACACAACTAAGAGTGTTATAAAGCTCTAAAGACACACCTCAGAGTGTTATAAAGCTCTAAAGACACACCTCAGAGCAGTATAAAGCTCTAAAGACACACCTCAGAGTGTTATAAAGCTCTAAAGACACACCTAAGAGTGTTATAAAGCTCTAAAGACACACCTCAGAGTGGTATAAAGCTCTAAAGACACACAGAGTGGTATAAAGCTCTGAAGACACACCTCAGAGTTGTATAAAGCTCTAAAGACACACCTCAGAGTGTTATAAAGCTCTAAAGACACACTTCAACGTGTCTAAAGCTCTAAAGACACACCTCAGAGTGTAAAAAGCTCTAAAGACACACCTCAGAGTGTATAAAGCTCTAAAGACACACCTCAGAGTGGTATAAATCTCTAAAGACACACCTCAGAGTGTAAAAAGCTCTAAAGACACACCTCAGAGTGTATAAAGCTCTAAAGACACATCTCAGAGTGGTATAAAGCTCTAAAGACACGCCTCAGAGTGTATAAAGCTCTAAAGACACACCTCAGAGTGGTGTAAATCTCTAAAGACACACCTCAGAGTGTATAAAGCTCTAAAAACACACCTCAGAGTGTATAAAAATCTAAAGAAACACCTCAGAGTGGTATAAAGCTCTAAAGACACACCTCAGAGTGGTATAAATCTCTAAAGACACACCTCAGAGTGTATAAAGCTCTAAAGACACAACTCAGAGTGTATAAAGCTCTAAAGACACACCTCAGAGCATTATAAATCTCTAAAGACACACCTCAGAGCAGTATAAAGCTCTAAAGACACACCTCAGAGTTGTATAAAGCTCTAAAAACACACCTCAGATTGGTATATAGCTCTAAAGACACACCTCAGAGTGTATAAAGCTCTAAAGACACACCTCAGAGTGTATAAAGCTCTAAAGACACACCTCAGAGTGTTATAAAGCTCTAAAGACACACCTCAGAGTGTTATAAAGCTCTAAAGACACACCTCAGAGTGGTATAAAGCTCTAAAGACACACCTCAGAGCAGTATAAATCTCTAAAGACACACCTCAGAGTGGTATAAAGCTCTAAAGACACACCTCAGAGAGTATATAGCTCTAAATACACAACTCAGAGTGTATAAAGCTCTAAAGACACACCTCAGAGTGTTATAAAGCTCTAAAGACACACCTCAGAGTGTTATAAAGCTCTAAAGACACACCTCAGAGTGGTATAAAGCTCTAAAGACACACCTCAGAGAGTATATAGCTCTAAAGACACAACTCAGAGTGTATAAAGCTCTAAAGACACACCTCAGAGAGTATATAGCTCTAAAGACACAACTCAGAGTGTATAAAGCTCTAAAGACACACCTCAGAGTGTATAAAGCTCTAAAGACACACCTCAGAGAGTATATAGCTCTAAAGACACAACTCAGAGTGTATAAAGCTCTAAAGACACACCTCAGAGTGTATAAAGCTCTAAAGACACACCTCAGAGTGTATAAAGCTCTAAAGACACACCTCAGAGTGTATAAAGCTCTAAAAACACACCTCAGAGTGTATATAGCTCTAAAGACACACCTCAGAGTGTATAAAGCTCTAAAGACACACCTCAGAGCGGTATAAAGCTCTAAAGACACACCTCAGAGTGTATAAAGCTCTAAAGACACACCTCAGAGTGTTTTAAAGCTCTAAAGACACACCTCAGAGTGTATAAAGCTCTAAAGACACACCTCAGAGTGTTATAAAGCTCTAAAGACACACCTCAGAGTGTATAAAGCTCTAAAGACACACCTCAGAGTGTTTTAAAGCTCTAAAGACACACCTCAGAGTGTATAAAGCTCTAAAGACACACCTCAGAGCATTATAAATCTCTAAAGACACACCTCAGAGCAGTATAAAGCTCTAAAGACACACCTCAGAGTTGTATAAAGCTCTAAAAACACACCTCAGAGCAGTATAAAGCTCTAAAGACACACCTCAGAGTGGTATATAGCTCTAAAGACACACCTCAGAGTGTATAAAGCTCTAAAAACACACCTCAGAGCAGTATAAAGCTCTAAAGACACACCTCAGAGTGTATAAAGCTCTAAAGACACACCTCAGAGTGTAAAAAGCTCTAAAGACACACCTCAGAGTGTATAAAGCTCTAAAGACACACCTCAGAGTGGTATAAATCTCTAAAGACACACCTCAGAGTGGTATAAAGCTCTAAAGACACACCTCAGAGCAGTATAAAGCTCTAAAGACACACCTCAGAGTGTATAAAGCTCTAAAGACACATCTCAGAGTGTATAAAGCTCTAAAGACACACAAAGTGTTATAAAGCTCTAAAGACACACTTCAGAGTGGTATAAAGCTCTAAAGACACACTTCAGAGTGGTATAAAGCTCTAAAGACACACCTTAGAGTGTTATAAAGCTCTAAAGACACACCTCAGAGTGTATAAATCTCTAAAGACACACCTCAGAGTGTATAAAGCTCTAAAGACACACCTCAGAGTGTATAAAGCTCTAAAGACACACCTCAGAGTGGTATAAAGCTCTAAAGACACACCTCAGAGTGTATAAAGCTCTAAAGACACACCTCAGAGTGTATAAAGCTCTAAAGACGCACCTTAGAGTGTATAAAGCTCTAAAGACACACCTCAGAGTGTATAAAGCTCTAAAGACACACCTCAGAGTGTTATAAAGCTCTAAAGACACACCTTAGAGTGTATAAAGCTCTAAAGAAACACCTCAGAGTGTATAAAGCTCTAAAGACACACCTCAGAGCGGTATAAAGCTCTAAAGACACACCTCAGAGTGTATAAAGCTCTAAAGACACACCTCAGAGTGTTATAAAGCTCTAAAGACACACCTCAGAGCAGTATAAAGCTCTAAAGACACACCTCAGAGTGTTATAAAGCTCCAAAGACACACCTAAGAGTGTATAAAGCTCTAAAGACACACCTCAGAGCAGTATAAAGCTCTAAAGACACACCTCAGAGTGGTATAAAGCTCTAAAGACACACCTCAGAGCAGTATAAAGCTCTAAAGACACAACTCAGAGTGTATAAAACTCTAAAGACACACCTCAGAGCAGTATAAAGCTCTAAAGATAAATCTCAGAGTGTATAAAGCTCTAAAGACACACCTCAGAGTGTAAAAAGCTCTAAAGACACACCTCAGAGTGTATAAAGCTCTAAAGACACACCTCAGAGTGGTATAACGCTCTAAAGACACACCTCAGAGTGTTATAAAGCTCTAAAGACACACCTTAGAGTGTATAAAGCTCTAAAGACACACCTCAGAGTGTTATAAAGCTCTAAAGACACACCTCAGAGCAGTATAAATCTCTAAAGACACACCTCAGAGTGGTATAAAGCTCTAAAGACACACCTCAGAGTGTTATAAAGCTCTAAAGACACACCTTAGAGTGTATAAAGCTCTAAAGACACACCTCAGAGTGGTATAAAGCTCTAAAGACACACCTCAGAGCAGTATAAATCTCTAAAGACACACCTCAGAGTGGTATAAAGCTCTAAAGACACACCTCAGAGTGTATATAGCTCTAAAGACACAACTCAGAGTGTATAAAGCTCTAAAGACACACCTCAGAGCAGTATAAATCTCTAAAGACACACCTCAGAGTGTATAAAGCTCTAAACACACACCTCAGAGTGGTATAAAGCTCTAAAGACACACCTCAGAGTGTTATAAAGCTCTAAAGACACACCTAAGAGTGTTATAAATCTCTAAAGACACACCTCAGAGTGTTATAAAGCTCTAAAGACACACCTCAGAGCAGTATAAAGCTCTAAAGACACACCTCAGAGTGTTATAAAGCTCTAAAGACACACCTAAGAGTGTTATAAAGCTCTAAAGACACACCTCAGAGTGGTATAAAGCTCTGAAGACACACCTCAGAATTGTATAAAGCTCTAAAGACACACCTCAGAGTGTTATAAAGCTCTAAAGACACACTTCAACGTGTCTAAAGCTCTAAAGACACACCTCAGAGTGGTATAAATCTCTAAAGACACACTTCAGAGTGTATAAAGCTCTAAAGACACACCTCAGAGTGTAAAAAGCTCTAAAGACACACCTCAGAGTGTATAAAGCTCTAAAGACACACCTCAGAGTGGTATAAATCTCTAAAGACACACCTCAGAGTGTAAAAAGCTCTAAAGACACACCTCAGAGTGGTGTAAATCTCTAAAGACACACCTCAGAGTGTATAAAGCTCTAAAGACACACCTCAGAGTGTATAAAGCTCTAAAAACACACCTCAGAGTGTATAAAGCTCTAAAGAAACACCTCAGAGTGGTATAAAGCTCTAAAGACACACCTCAGAGTGGTATAAATCTCTAAAGACACACCTCAGAGTGTATAAAGCTCTAAAGACACAACTCAGAGTGTATAAAGCTCTAAAGACACAACTCAGAGTGTATAAAGCTCTAAAGACACAACTCAGAGTGTATAAAGCTCTAAAGACACACCTCAGAGTGTATAAAGCTCTAAAGACACAACTCAGAGTGTATAAAGCTCTAAAGACACACCTCAGAGTGTATAAAGCTCTAAAGACACACATCAGCGTGTATAAAGCTCTAAAGACACAACTCAGAGTGTATAAAGCTCTAAAGACACACCTCAGAGCGGTATAAAGCTCTAAAGACACACCTCAGAGTGTATAAAGCTCTAAAGACACACCTCAGAGTGGTATAAAGCTCTAAAGACACACCTCAGAGTGTATAAAGCTCTAAAGACACACCTCAGAGTGTATAAAGCTCTAAAGACACACCTCAGAGCAGTATAAAGCTCTAAAGACACACCTCAGAGTGGTATAAAGCTCTAAAGACACACCTCAGAGTGTATAAAGCTCTAAAGACACACCTCAGAGCGGTATAAAGCTCTAAAGACACACCTCAGAGTGTTATAAAGCTCTAAAGACACACCTCAGAGTGTTTTAAAGCTCTAAAGACACACCTCAGAGTGTATAAAGCTCTAAAGACACACCTCAGAGTGTTTTAAAGCTCTAAAGACACACCTCAGAGTGTATAAAGCTCTAAAGACACACCTCAGAGTGTTATAAAGCTCTAAAGACACACCTCAGAGTGTATAAAGCTCTAAAGACACACCTCAGAGTGTTTTAAAGCTCTAAAGACACACCTCAGAGTGTATAAAGCTCTAAAGACACACCTCAGAGCATTATAAATCTCTAAAGACACACCTCAGAGCAGTATAAAGCTCTAAAGACACACCTCAGAGTTGTATAAAGCTCTAAAAACACACCTCAGAGCAGTATAAAGCTCTAAAGACACACCTCAGAGTGGTATATAGCTCTAAAGACACACCTCAGAGTGTATAAAGCTCTAAAAACACACCTCAGAGCAGTATAAAGCTCTAAAGACACACCTCAGAGTGGTATAAAGCTCTAAAGACACACCTCAGAGTGTATAAAGCTCTAAAGACACACCTCAGAGTGTTATAAAGCTCTAAAGACACACCTCAGAGTGGTATAAAGCTCTAAAGACACACCTCAGAGCAGTATAAATCTCTAAAGACACACCTCAGAGTGGTATAAAGCTCTAAAGACACACCTCAGAGCAGTATAAATCTCTAAAGACACACCTCAGAGCAGTATAAAGCTCTAAAGACACACCTCAGAGTGTATAAAGCTCTAAACACACACCTCAGAGTGGTATAAAGCTCTAAAGACACACCTCAGAGTGTTATAAAGCTCTAAAGACACACCTAAGAGTGTTATAAAGCTCTAAAGACACACCTCAGAGTGTTATAAAGCTCTAAAGACACACCTCAGAGCAGTATAAAGCTCTAAAGACACACCTCAGAGTGTTATAAAGCTCTAAAGACACACCTCAGAGTGGTATAAAGCTCTGAAGACACACCTCAGAATTGTATAAAGCTCTAAAGACACACCTCAGAGTGTTATAAAGCTCTAAAGACACACTTCAACGTGTCTAAAGCTCTAAAGACACACCTCAGAGTGGTATAAATCTCTAAAGACACACTTCAGAGTGTATAAAGCTCTAAAGACACACCTCAGAGTGTAAAAAGCTCTAAAGACACACCTCAGAGTGTATAAAGCTCTAAAGACACACCTCAGAGTGGTGTAAATCTCTAAAGACACACCTCAGAGTGTATAAAGCTCTAAAGACACAACTCAGAGTGTATAAAGCTCTAAAGACACAACTCAGAGTGTATAAAGCTCTAAAGACACAACTCAGAGTGTATAAAGCTCTAAAGACACACCTCAGAGTGTATAAAGCTCTAAAGACACAACTCAGAGTGTATAAAGCTCTAAAGACACACCTCAGAGTGTATAAAGCTCTAAAGACACACATCAGCGTGTATAAAGCTCTAAAGACACAACTCAGAGTGTATAAAGCTCTAAAGACACACCTCAGAGCGGTATAAAGCTCTAAAGACACACCTCAGAGTGTTATAAAGCTCTAAAGACACACCTCAGAGTGTTTTAAAGCTCTAAAGACACACCTCAGAGTGTATAAAGCTCTAAAGACACACCTCAGAGTGTTTTAAAGCTCTAAAGACACACCTCAGAGTGTATAAAGCTCTAAAGACACACCTCAGAGTGTTATAAAGCTCTAAAGACACACCTCAGAGTGTATAAAGCTCTAAAGACACACCTCAGAGTGTTTTAAAGCTCTAAAGACACACCTCAGAGTGTATAAAGCTCTAAAGACACACCTCAGAGCATTATAAATCTCTAAAGACACACCTCAGAGCAGTATAAAGCTCTAAAGACACACCTCAGAGTTGTATAAAGCTCTAAAAACACACCTCAGAGCAGTATAAAGCTCTAAAGACACACCTCAGAGTGGTATATAGCTCTAAAGACACACCTCAGAGTGTATAAAGCTCTAAAACACACACCTCAGAGCAGTATAAAGCTCTAAAGACACACCTCAGAGTGGTATAAAGCTCTAAAGACACACCTCAGAGTGTATAAAGCTCTAAAGACACACCTCAGAGTGTTATAAAGCTCTAAAGACACACCTCAGAGTGGTATAAAGCTCTAAAGACACACCTCAGAGCAGTATAAATCTCTAAAGACACACCTCAGAGTGGTATAAAGCTCTAAAGACACACCTCAGAGCAGTATAAAGCTCTAAAGACACACCTCAGAGTGTATAAAGCTCTAAAGACACATCTCAGAGTGTATAAAGCTCTAAAGACACACAAAGTGTTATAAAGCTCTAAAGACACACTTCAGAGTGGTATAAAGCTCTAAAGACACACTTCAGAGTGGTATAAAGCTCTAAAGACACACCTTAGAGTGTTATAAAGCTCTAAAGACACACCTCAGAGTGTATAAATCTCTAAAGACACACCTCAGAGTGTATAAAGCTCTAAAGACACACCTAAGAGAGTATAAAGCTCTAAAGACACACCTCAGAGTGTATAAAGCTCTAAAGACACACCTCAGAGTGTATATAGCTCTAAAGACACACCTCAGAGTGTATAAAGCTCTAAAAACACACCTCAGAGTGTATAAAGCTCTAAAGACACACCTCAGAGTGGTATAAATCTCTAAAGACACACCTCAGAGTGTAAAAAGCTCTAAAGACACACCTCAGAGTGTTATAAAGCTCTAAAGACACACTTCAACGTGTCTAAAGCTCTAAAGACACACCTCAGAGTGGTATAAATCTCTAAAGACACACTTCAGAGTGTATAAAGCTCTAAAGACACACCTCAGAGTGTAAAAAGCTCTAAAGACACACCTCAGAGTGTATAAAGCTCTAAAGACACACCTCAGAGTGGTATAAATCTCTAAAGACACACCTCAGAGTGTAAAAAGCTCTAAAGACACACCTCAGAGTGGTGTAAATCTCTAAAGACACACCTCAGAGTGTATAAAGCTCTAAAAACACACCTCAGAGTGTATAAAGCTCTAAAGAAACACCTCAGAGTGTATAAAGCTCTAAAGACACACCTCAGAGTGTATAAAGCTCTAAAGACACAACTCAGAGTGTATAAAGCTCTAAAGACACAACTCAGAGTGTATAAAGCTCTAAAGACACAACTCAGAGTGTATAAAGCTCTAAAGACACACCTCAGAGTGTATAAAGCTCTAAAGACACAACTCAGAGTGTATAAAGCTCTAAAGACACACCTCAGAGTGTATAAAGCTCTAAAGACACACATCAGCGTGTATAAAGCTCTAAAGACACAACTCAGAGTGTATAAAGCTCTAAAGACACACCTCAGAGCGGTATAAAGCTCTAAAGACACACCTCAGAGTGTATAAAGCTCTAAAGACACACCTCAGAGTGGTATAAAGCTCTAAAGACACACCTCAGAGTGTATAAAGCTCTAAAGACACACCTCAGAGTGTATAAAGCTCTAAAGACACACCTCAGAGCAGTATAAAGCTCTAAAGACACACCTCAGAGTGGTATAAAGCTCTAAAGACACACCTCAGAGTGTATAAAGCTCTAAAGACACACCTCAGAGCGGTATAAAGCTCTAAAGACACACCTCAGAGTGTTATAAAGCTCTAAAGACACACCTCAGAGTGTTTTAAAGCTCTAAAGACACACCTCAGAGTGTATAAAGCTCTAAAGACACACCTCAGAGTGTTTTAAAGCTCTAAAGACACACCTCAGAGTGTATAAAGCTCTAAAGACACACCTCAGAGTGTTATAAAGCTCTAAAGACACACCTCAGAGTGTATAAAGCTCTAAAGACACACCTCAGAGTGTTTTAAAGCTCTAAAGACACACCTCAGAGTGTATAAAGCTCTAAAGACACACCTCAGAGCATTATAAATCTCTAAAGACACACCTCAGAGCAGTATAAAGCTCTAAAGACACACCTCAGAGTGTATAAAGCTCTAAAGACACACCTCAGAGTGTTTTAAAGCTCTAAAGACACACCTCAGAGTGTATAAAGCTCTAAAGACACACCTCAGAGTGTTATAAAGCTCTAAAGACACACCTCAGAGTGTATAAAGCTCTAAAGACACACCTCAGAGTGTTTTAAAGCTCTAAAGACACACCTCAGAGTGTATAAAGCTCTAAAGACACACCTCAGAGCATTATAAATCTCTAAAGACACACCTCAGAGCAGTATAAAGCTCTAAAGACACACCTCAGAGTTGTATAAAGCTCTAAAAACACACCTCAGAGCAGTATAAAGCTCTAAAGACACACCTCAGAGTGGTATATAGCTCTAAAGACACACCTCAGAGTGTATAAAGCTCTAAAACACACACCTCAGAGCAGTATAAAGCTCTAAAGACACACCTCAGAGTGGTATAAAGCTCTAAAGACACACCTCAGAGTGTATAAAGCTCTAAAGACACACCTCAGAGTGTTATAAAGCTCTAAAGACACACCTCAGAGTGGTATAAAGCTCTAAAGACACACCTCAGAGCAGTATAAATCTCTAAAGACACACCTCAGAGTGGTATAAAGCTCTAAAGACACACCTCAGAGCAGTATAAAGCTCTAAAGACACACCTCAGAGTGTATAAAGCTCTAAAGACACATCTCAGAGTGTATAAAGCTCTAAAGACACACAAAGTGTTATAAAGCTCTAAAGACACACTTCAGAGTGGTATAAAGCTCTAAAGACACACTTCAGAGTGGTATAAAGCTCTAAAGACACACCTTAGAGTGTTATAAAGCTCTAAAGACACACCTCAGAGTGTATAAATCTCTAAAGACACACCTCAGAGTGTATAAAGCTCTAAAGACACACCTAAGAGAGTATAAAGCTCTAAAGACACACCTCAGAGTGTATAAAGCTCTAAAGACACACCTCAGAGTGTATATAGCTCTAAAGACACACCTCAGAGTGTATAAAGCTCTAAAAACACACCTCAGAGTGTATAAAGCTCTAAAGACACACCTCAGAGTGGTATAAATCTCTAAAGACACACCTCAGAGTGTAAAAAGCTCTAAAGACACACCTCAGAGTGTTATAAAGCTCTAAAGACACACTTCAACGTGTCTAAAGCTCTAAAGAAACACCTCAGAGTGGTATAAATCTCTAAAGACACACTTCAGAGTGTATAAAGCTCTAAAGACACACCTCAGAGTGTAAAAAGCTCTAAAGACACACCTCAGAGTGTATAAAGCTCTAAAGACACACCTCAGAGTGGTATAAATCTCTAAAGACACACCTCAGAGTGTAAAAAGCTCTAAAGACACACCTCAGAGTGGTGTAAATCTCTAAAGACACACCTCAGAGTGTATAAAGCTCTAAAAACACACCTCAGAGCGGTATAAAGCTCTAAAGACACACCTCAGAGTGTATAAAGCTCTAAAGACACACCTCAGAGTGGTATAAAGCTCTAAAGACACACCTCAGAGTGTATAAAGCTCTAAAGACACACCTCAGAGTGTATAAAGCTCTAAAGACACACCTCAGAGCAGTATAAAGCTCTAAAGACACACCTCAGAGTGGTATAAAGCTCTAAAGACACACCTCAGAGTGTATAAAGCTCTAAAGACACACCTCAGAGCGGTATAAAGCTCTAAAGACACACCTCAGAGTGTTATAAAGCTCTAAAGACACACCTCAGAGTGTTTTAAAGCTCTAAAGACACACCTCAGAGTGTATAAAGCTCTAAAAACACACCTCAGAGTGTATAAAGCTCTAAAGAAACACCTCAGAGTGGTATAAAGCTCTAAAGACACACCTCAGAGTGGTATAAATCTCTAAAGACACACCTCAGAGTGTATAAAGCTCTAAAGACACAACTCAGAGTGTATAAAGCTCTAAAGACACAACTCAGAGTGTATAAAGCTCTAAAGACACAACTCAGAGTGTATAAAGCTCTAAAGACACACCTCAGAGTGTATAAAGCTCTAAAGACACAACTCAGAGTGTATAAAGCTCTAAAGACACACCTCAGAGTGTATAAAGCTCTAAAGACACACATCAGCGTGTATAAAGCTCTAAAGACACAACTCAGAGTGTTATAAAGCTCTAAAGACACACCTCAGAGTGTTTTAAAGCTCTAAAGACACACCTCAGAGTGTATAAAGCTCTAAAGACACACCTCAGAGTGTTTTAAAGCTCTAAAGACACACCTCAGAGTGTATAAAGCTCTAAAGACACACCTCAGAGTGTTATAAAGCTCTAAAGACACACCTCAGAGTGTATAAAGCTCTAAAGACACACCTCAGAGTGTTTTAAAGCTCTAAAGACACACCTCAGAGTGTATAAAGCTCTAAAGACACACCTCAGAGCATTATAAATCTCTAAAGACACACCTCAGAGCAGTATAAAGCTCTAAAGACACACCTCAGAGTTGTATAAAGCTCTAAAAACACACCTCAGAGCAGTATAAAGCTCTAAAGACACACCTCAGAGTGGTATATAGCTCTAAAGACACACCTCAGAGTGTATAAAGCTCTAAAACACACACCTCAGAGCAGTATAAAGCTCTAAAGACACACCTCAGAGTGGTATAAAGCTCTAAAGACACACCTCAGAGTGTATAAAGCTCTAAAGACACACCTCAGAGTGTTATAAAGCTCTAAAGACACACCTCAGAGTGGTATAAAGCTCTAAAGACACACCTCAGAGCAGTATAAATCTCTAAAGACACACCTCAGAGTGGTATAAAGCTCTAAAGACACACCTCAGAGCAGTATAAAGCTCTAAAGACACACCTCAGAGTGTATAAAGCTCTAAAGACACATCTCAGAGTGTATAAAGCTCTAAAGACACACAAAGTGTTATAAAGCTCTAAAGACACACTTCAGAGTGGTATAAAGCTCTAAAGACACACTTCAGAGTGGTATAAAGCTCTAAAGACACACCTTAGAGTGTTATAAAGCTCTAAAGACACACCTCAGAGTGTATAAATCTCTAAAGACACACCTCAGAGTGTATAAAGCTCTAAAGACACACCTAAGAGAGTATAAAGCTCTAAAGACACACCTCAGAGTGTATAAAGCTCTAAAGACACACCTCAGAGTGTATATAGCTCTAAAGACACACCTCAGAGTGTATAAAGCTCTAAAAACACACCTCAGAGTGTATAAAGCTCTAAAGACACACCTCAGAGTGGTATAAATCTCTAAAGACACACCTCAGAGTGTAAAAAGCTCTAAAGACACACCTCAGAGTGTTATAAAGCTCTAAAGACACACTTCAACGTGTCTAAAGCTCTAAAGACACACCTCAGAGTGGTATAAATCTCTAAAGACACACTTCAGAGTGTATAAAGCTCTAAAGACACACCTCAGAGTGTAAAAAGCTCTAAAGACACACCTCAGAGTGTATAAAGCTCTAAAGACACACCTCAGAGTGGTATAAATCTCTAAAGACACACCTCAGAGTGTAAAAAGCTCTAAAGACACACCTCAGAGTGGTGTAAATCTCTAAAGACACACCTCAGAGTGTATAAAGCTCTAAAAACACACCTCAGAGTGTATAAAGCTCTAAAGAAACACCTCAGAGTGTATAAAGCTCTAAAGACACAACTCAGAGTGTATAAAGCTCTAAAGACACAACTCAGAGTGTATAAAGCTCTAAAGACACAACTCAGAGTGTATAAAGCTCTAAAGACACAACTCAGAGTGTATAAAGCTCTAAAGACACACCTCAGAGTGTATAAAGCTCTAAAGACACAACTCAGAGTGTATAAAGCTCTAAAGACACACCTCAGAGTGTATAAAGCTCTAAAGACACACATCAGCGTGTATAAAGCTCTAAAGACACAACTCAGAGTGTATAAAGCTCTAAAGACACACCTCAGAGCGGTATAAAGCTCTAAAGACACACCTCAGAGTGTATAAAGCTCTAAAGACACACCTCAGAGTGGTATAAAGCTCTAAAGACACACCTCAGAGTGTATAAAGCTCTAAAGACACACCTCAGAGTGTATAAAGCTCTAAAGACACACCTCAGAGCAGTATAAAGCTCTAAAGACACACCTCAGAGTGGTATAAAGCTCTAAAGACACACCTCAGAGTGTATAAAGCTCTAAAGACACACCTCAGAGCGGTATAAAGCTCTAAAGACACACCTCAGAGTGTTATAAAGCTCTAAAGACACACCTCAGAGTGTTTTAAAGCTCTAAAGACACACCTCAGAGTGTATAAAGCTCTAAAGACACACCTCAGAGTGTTTTAAAGCTCTAAAGACACACCTCAGAGTGTATAAAGCTCTAAAGACACACCTCAGAGTGTTATAAAGCTCTAAAGACACACCTCAGAGTGTATAAAGCTCTAAAGACACACCTCAGAGTGTTTTAAAGCTCTAAAGACACACCTCAGAGTGTATAAAGCTCTAAAGACACACCTCAGAGCATTATAAATCTCTAAAGACACACCTCAGAGGAGTATAAAGCTCTAAAGACACACCTCAGAGTGTATAAAGCTCTAAAGACACACCTCAGAGTGTTTTAAAGCTCTAAAGACACACCTCAGAGTGTATAAAGCTCTAAAGACACACCTCAGAGTGTTATAAAGCTCTAAAGACACACCTCAGAGTGTATAAAGCTCTAAAGACACACCTCAGAGTGTTTTAAAGCTCTAAAGACACACCTCAGAGTGTATAAAGCTCTAAAGACACACCTCAGAGCATTATAAATCTCTAAAGACACACCTCAGAGCAGTATAAAGCTCTAAAGACACACCTCAGAGTTGTATAAAGCTCTAAAAACACACCTCAGAGCAGTATAAAGCTCTAAAGACACACCTCAGAGTGGTATATAGCTCTAAAGACACACCTCAGAGTGTATAAAGCTCTAAAACACACACCTCAGAGCAGTATAAAGCTCTAAAGACACACCTCAGAGTGGTATAAAGCTCTAAAGACACACCTCAGAGTGTATAAAGCTCTAAAGACACACCTCAGAGTGTTATAAAGCTCTAAAGACACACCTCAGAGTGGTATAAAGCTCTAAAGACACACCTCAGAGCAGTATAAATCTCTAAAGACACACCTCAGAGTGGTATAAAGCTCTAAAGACACACCTCAGAGCAGTATAAAGCTCTAAAGACACACCTCAGAGTGTATAAAGCTCTAAAGACACATCTCAGAGTGTATAAAGCTCTAAAGACACACAAAGTGTTATAAAGCTCTAAAGACACACTTCAGAGTGGTATAAAGCTCTAAAGACACACTTCAGAGTGGTATAAAGCTCTAAAGACACACCTTAGAGTGTTATAAAGCTCTAAAGACACACCTCAGAGTGTATAAATCTCTAAAGACACACCTCAGAGTGTATAAAGCTCTAAAGACACACCTAAGAGAGTATAAAGCTCTAAAGACACACCTCAGAGTGTATAAAGCTCTAAAGACACACCTCAGAGTGTATATAGCTCTAAAGACACACCTCAGAGTGGTATAAATCTCTAAAGACACACCTCAGAGTGTAAAAAGCTCTAAAGACACACCTCAGAGTGTTATAAAGCTCTAAAGACACACTTCAACGTGTCTAAAGCTCTAAAGACACACCTCAGAGTGGTATAAATCTCTAAAGACACACTTCAGAGTGTATAAAGCTCTAAAGACACACCTCAGAGTGTAAAAAGCTCTAAAGACACACCTCAGAGTGTATAAAGCTCTAAAGACACAACTCAGAGTGTATAAAGCTCTAAAGACACACCTCAGAGCGGTATAAAGCTCTAAAGACACACCTCAGAGTGTATAAAGCTCTAAAGACACACCTCAGAGTGGTATAAAGCTCTAAAGACACACCTCAGAGTGTATAAAGCTCTAAAGACACACCTCAGAGTGTATAAAGCTCTAAAGACACACCTCAGAGCAGTATAAAGCTCTAAAGACACACCTCAGAGTGGTATAAAGCTCTAAAGACACACCTCAGAGTGTATAAAGCTCTAAAGACACACCTCAGAGCGGTATAAAGCTCTAAAGACACACCTCAGAGTGTTATAAAGCTCTAAAGACACACCTCAGAGTGTTTTAAAGCTCTAAAGACACACCTCAGAGTGTATAAAGCTCTAAAGACACACCTCAGAGTGTTTTAAAGCTCTAAAGACACACCTCAGAGTGTATAAAGCTCTAAAGACACACCTCAGAGTGTTATAAAGCTCTAAAGACACACCTCAGAGTGTATAAAGCTCTAAAGACACACCTCAGAGTGTTTTAAAGCTCTAAAGACACACCTCAGAGTGTATAAAGCTCTAAAGACACACCTCAGAGCATTATAAATCTCTAAAGACACACCTCAGAGCAGTATAAAGCTCTAAAGACACACCTCAGAGTGTATAAAGCTCTAAAGACACACCTCAGAGTGTTTTAAAGCTCTAAAGACACACCTCAGAGTGTATAAAGCTCTAAAGACACACCTCAGAGTGTTATAAAGCTCTAAAGACACACCTCAGAGTGTATAAAGCTCTAAAGACACACCTCAGAGTGTTTTAAAGCTCTAAAGACACACCTCAGAGTGTATAAAGCTCTAAAGACACACCTCAGAGCATTATAAATCTCTAAAGACACACCTCAGAGCAGTATAAAGCTCTAAAGACACACCTCAGAGTTGTATAAAGCTCTAAAAACACACCTCAGAGCAGTATAAAGCTCTAAAGACACACCTCAGAGTGGTATATAGCTCTAAAGACACACCTCAGAGTGTATAAAGCTCTAAAACACACACCTCAGAGCAGTATAAAGCTCTAAAGACACACCTCAGAGTGGTATAAAGCTCTAAAGACACACCTCAGAGTGTATAAAGCTCTAAAGACACACCTCAGAGTGTTATAAAGCTCTAAAGACACACCTCAGAGTGGTATAAAGCTCTAAAGACACACCTCAGAGCAGTATAAATCTCTAAAGACACACCTCAGAGTGGTATAAAGCTCTAAAGACACACCTCAGAGCAGTATAAAGCTCTAAAGACACACCTCAGAGTGTATAAAGCTCTAAAGACACATCTCAGAGTGTATAAAGCTCTAAAGACACACAAAGTGTTATAAAGCTCTAAAGACACACTTCAGAGTGGTATAAAGCTCTAAAGACACACTTCAGAGTGGTATAAAGCTCTAAAGACACACCTTAGAGTGTTATAAAGCTCTAAAGACACACCTCAGAGTGTATAAATCTCTAAAGACACACCTCAGAGTGTATAAAGCTCTAAAGACACACCTAAGAGAGTATAAAGCTCTAAAGACACACCTCAGAGTGTATAAAGCTCTAAAGACACACCTCAGAGTGTATATAGCTCTAAAGACACACCTCAGAGTGTATAAAGCTCTAAAAACACACCTCAGAGTGTATAAAGCTCTAAAGACACACCTCAGAGTGGTATAAATCTCTAAAGACACACCTCAGAGTGTAAAAAGCTCTAAAGACACACCTCAGAGTGTTATAAAGCTCTAAAGACACACTTCAACGTGTCTAAAGCTCTAAAGAAACACCTCAGAGTGGTATAAATCTCTAAAGACACACTTCAGAGTGTATAAAGCTCTAAAGACACACCTCAGAGTGTAAAAAGCTCTAAAGACACACCTCAGAGTGTATAAAGCTCTAAAGACACACCTCAGAGTGGTATAAATCTCTAAAGACACACCTCAGAGTGTAAAAAGCTCTAAAGACACACCTCAGAGTGGTGTAAATCTCTAAAGACACACCTCAGAGTGTATAAAGCTCTAAAAACACACCTCAGAGCGGTATAAAGCTCTAAAGACACACCTCAGAGTGTATAAAGCTCTAAAGACACACCTCAGAGTGGTATAAAGCTCTAAAGACACACCTCAGAGTGTATAAAGCTCTAAAGACACACCTCAGAGTGTATAAAGCTCTAAAGACACACCTCAGAGCAGTATAAAGCTCTAAAGACACACCTCAGAGTGGTATAAAGCTCTAAAGACACACCTCAGAGTGTATAAAGCTCTAAAGACACACCTCAGAGCGGTATAAAGCTCTAAAGACACACCTCAGAGTGTTATAAAGCTCTAAAGACACACCTCAGAGTGTTTTAAAGCTCTAAAGACACACCTCAGAGTGTATAAAGCTCTAAAAACACACCTCAGAGTGTATAAAGCTCTAAAGAAACACCTCAGAGTGGTATAAAGCTCTAAAGACACACCTCAGAGTGGTATAAATCTCTAAAGACACACCTCAGAGTGTATAAAGCTCTAAAGACACAACTCAGAGTGTATAAAGCTCTAAAGACACAACTCAGAGTGTATAAAGCTCTAAAGACACACCTCAGAGTGTATAAAGCTCTAAAGACACAACTCAGAGTGTATAAAGCTCTAAAGACACACCTCAGAGTGTATAAAGCTCTAAAGACACACATCAGCGTGTATAAAGCTCTAAAGACACAACTCAGAGTGTTATAAAGCTCTAAAGACACACCTCAGAGTGTTTTAAAGCTCTAAAGACACACCTCAGAGTGTATAAAGCTCTAAAGACACACCTCAGAGTGTTTTAAAGCTCTAAAGACACACCTCAGAGTGTATAAAGCTCTAAAGACACACCTCAGAGTGTTATAAAGCTCTAAAGACACACCTCAGAGTGTATAAAGCTCTAAAGACACACCTCAGAGTGTTTTAAAGCTCTAAAGACACACCTCAGAGTGTATAAAGCTCTAAAGACACACCTCAGAGCATTATAAATCTCTAAAGACACACCTCAGAGCAGTATAAAGCTCTAAAGACACACCTCAGAGTTGTATAAAGCTCTAAAAACACACCTCAGAGCAGTATAAAGCTCTAAAGACACACCTCAGAGTGGTATATAGCTCTAAAGACACACCTCAGAGTGTATAAAGCTCTAAAACACACACCTCAGAGCAGTATAAAGCTCTAAAGACACACCTCAGAGTGGTATAAAGCTCTAAAGACACACCTCAGAGTGTATAAAGCTCTAAAGACACACCTCAGAGTGTTATAAAGCTCTAAAGACACACCTCAGAGTGGTATAAAGCTCTAAAGACACACCTCAGAGCAGTATAAATCTCTAAAGACACACCTCAGAGTGGTATAAAGCTCTAAAGACACACCTCAGAGCAGTATAAAGCTCTAAAGACACACCTCAGAGTGTATAAAGCTCTAAAGACACATCTCAGAGTGTATAAAGCTCTAAAGACACACAAAGTGTTATAAAGCTCTAAAGACACACTTCAGAGTGGTATAAAGCTCTAAAGACACACTTCAGAGTGGTATAAAGCTCTAAAGACACACCTTAGAGTGTTATAAAGCTCTAAAGACACACCTCAGAGTGTATAAATCTCTAAAGACACACCTCAGAGTGTATAAAGCTCTAAAGACACACCTAAGAGAGTATAAAGCTCTAAAGACACACCTCAGAGTGTATAAAGCTCTAAAGACACACCTCAGAGTGTATATAGCTCTAAAGACACACCTCAGAGTGTATAAAGCTCTAAAAACACACCTCAGAGTGTATAAAGCTCTAAAGACACACCTCAGAGTGGTATAAATCTCTAAAGACACACCTCAGAGTGTAAAAAGCTCTAAAGACACACCTCAGAGTGTTATAAAGCTCTAAAGACACACTTCAACGTGTCTAAAGCTCTAAAGACACACCTCAGAGTGGTATAAATCTCTAAAGACACACTTCAGAGTGTATAAAGCTCTAAAGACACACCTCAGAGTGTAAAAAGCTCTAAAGACACACCTCAGAGTGTATAAAGCTCTAAAGACACACCTCAGAGTGGTATAAATCTCTAAAGACACACCTCAGAGTGTATAAAGCTCTAAAAACACACCTCAGAGCGGTATAAAGCTCTAAAGACACACCTCAGAGTGTATAAAGCTCTAAAGACACACCTCAGAGTGGTATAAAGCTCTAAAGACACACCTCAGAGTGTATAAAGCTCTAAAGACACACCTCAGAGTGTATAAAGCTCTAAAGACACACCTCAGAGCAGTATAAAGCTCTAAAGACACACCTCAGAGTGGTATAAAGCTCTAAAGACACACCTCAGAGTGTATAAAGCTCTAAAGACACACCTCAGAGCGGTATAAAGCTCTAAAGACACACCTCAGAGTGTTATAAAGCTCTAAAGACACACCTCAGAGTGTTTTAAAGCTCTAAAGACACACCTCAGAGTGTATAAAGCTCTAAAAACACACCTCAGAGTGTATAAAGCTCTAAAGAAACACCTCAGAGTGGTATAAAGCTCTAAAGACACACCTCAGAGTGGTATAAATCTCTAAAGACACACCTCAGAGTGTATAAAGCTCTAAAGACACAACTCAGAGTGTATAAAGCTCTAAAGACACAACTCAGAGTGTATAAAGCTCTAAAGACACACCTCAGAGTGTATAAAGCTCTAAAGACACAACTCAGAGTGTATAAAGCTCTAAAGACACACCTCAGAGTGTATAAAGCTCTAAAGACACACATCAGCGTGTATAAAGCTCTAAAGACACAACTCAGAGTGTTATAAAGCTCTAAAGACACACCTCAGAGTGTTTTAAAGCTCTAAAGACACACCTCAGAGTGTATAAAGCTCTAAAGACACACCTCAGAGTGTTTTAAAGCTCTAAAGACACACCTCAGAGTGTATAAAGCTCTAAAGACACACCTCAGAGTGTTATAAAGCTCTAAAGACACACCTCAGAGTGTATAAAGCTCTAAAGACACACCTCAGAGTGTTTTAAAGCTCTAAAGACACACCTCAGAGTGTATAAAGCTCTAAAGACACACCTCAGAGCATTATAAATCTCTAAAGACACACCTCAGAGCAGTATAAAGCTCTAAAGACACACCTCAGAGTTGTATAAAGCTCTAAAAACACACCTCAGAGCAGTATAAAGCTCTAAAGACACACCTCAGAGTGGTATATAGCTCTAAAGACACACCTCAGAGTGTATAAAGCTCTAAAACACACACCTCAGAGCAGTATAAAGCTCTAAAGACACACCTCAGAGTGGTATAAAGCTCTAAAGACACACCTCAGAGTGTATAAAGCTCTAAAGACACACCTCAGAGTGTTATAAAGCTCTAAAGACACACCTCAGAGTGGTATAAAGCTCTAAAGACACACCTCAGAGCAGTATAAATCTCTAAAGACACACCTCAGAGTGGTATAAAGCTCTAAAGACACACCTCAGAGCAGTATAAAGCTCTAAAGACACACCTCAGAGTGTATAAAGCTCTAAAGACACATCTCAGAGTGTATAAAGCTCTAAAGACACACAAAGTGTTATAAAGCTCTAAAGACACACTTCAGAGTGGTATAAAGCTCTAAAGACACACTTCAGAGTGGTATAAAGCTCTAAAGACACACCTTAGAGTGTTATAAAGCTCTAAAGACACACCTCAGAGTGTATAAATCTCTAAAGACACACCTCAGAGTGTATAAAGCTCTAAAGACACACCTAAGAGAGTATAAAGCTCTAAAGACACACCTCAGAGTGTATAAAGCTCTAAAGACACACCTCAGAGTGTATATAGCTCTAAAGACACACCTCAGAGTGTATAAAGCTCTAAAAACACACCTCAGAGTGTATAAAGCTCTAAAGACACACCTCAGAGTGGTATAAATCTCTAAAGACACACCTCAGAGTGTAAAAAGCTCTAAAGACACACCTCAGAGTGTTATAAAGCTCTAAAGACACACTTCAACGTGTCTAAAGCTCTAAAGACACACCTCAGAGTGGTATAAATCTCTAAAGACACACTTCAGAGTGTATAAAGCTCTAAAGACACACCTCAGAGTGTAAAAAGCTCTAAAGACACACCTCAGAGTGTATAAAGCTCTAAAGACACACCTCAGAGTGGTATAAATCTCTAAAGACACACCTCAGAGTGTAAAAAGCTCTAAAGACACACCTCAGAGTGGTGTAAATCTCTAAAGACACACCTCAGAGTGTATAAAGCTCTAAAAACACACCTCAGAGTGTATAAAGCTCTAAAGAAACACCTCAGAGTGTATAAAGCTCTAAAGACACAACTCAGAGTGTATAAAGCTCTAAAGACACAACTCAGAGTGTATAAAGCTCTAAAGACACAACTCAGAGTGTATAAAGCTCTAAAGACACAACTCAGAGTGTATAAAGCTCTAAAGACACACCTCAGAGTGTATAAAGCTCTAAAGACACAACTCAGAGTGTATAAAGCTCTAAAGACACACCTCAGAGTGTATAAAGCTCTAAAGACACACATCAGCGTGTATAAAGCTCTAAAGACACAACTCAGAGTGTATAAAGCTCTAAAGACACACCTCAGAGCGGTATAAAGCTCTAAAGACACACCTCAGAGTGTATAAAGCTCTAAAGACACACCTCAGAGTGGTATAAAGCTCTAAAGACACACCTCAGAGTGTATAAAGCTCTAAAGACACACCTCAGAGTGTATAAAGCTCTAAAGACACACCTCAGAGCAGTATAAAGCTCTAAAGACACACCTCAGAGTGGTATAAAGCTCTAAAGACACACCTCAGAGTGTATAAAGCTCTAAAGACACACCTCAGAGCGGTATAAAGCTCTAAAGACACACCTCAGAGTGTTATAAAGCTCTAAAGACACACCTCAGAGTGTTTTAAAGCTCTAAAGACACACCTCAGAGTGTATAAAGCTCTAAAGACACACCTCAGAGTGTTTTAAAGCTCTAAAGACACACCTCAGAGTGTATAAAGCTCTAAAGACACACCTCAGAGTGTTATAAAGCTCTAAAGACACACCTCAGAGTGTATAAAGCTCTAAAGACACACCTCAGAGTGTTTTAAAGCTCTAAAGACACACCTCAGAGTGTATAAAGCTCTAAAGACACACCTCAGAGCATTATAAATCTCTAAAGACACACCTCAGAGCAGTATAAAGCTCTAAAGACACACCTCAGAGTGTATAAAGCTCTAAAGACACACCTCAGAGTGTTTTAAAGCTCTAAAGACACACCTCAGAGTGTATAAAGCTCTAAAGACACACCTCAGAGTGTTATAAAGCTCTAAAGACACACCTCAGAGTGTATAAAGCTCTAAAGACACACCTCAGAGCAGTATAAAGCTCTAAAGACACACCTCAGAGTTGTATAAAGCTCTAAAAACACACCTCAGAGCAGTATAAAGCTCTAAAGACACACCTCAGAGTGGTATATAGCTCTAAAGACACACCTCAGAGTGTATAAAGCTCTAAAACACACACCTCAGAGCAGTATAAAGCTCTAAAGACACACCTCAGAGTGGTATAAAGCTCTAAAGACACACCTCAGAGTGTATAAAGCTCTAAAGACACACCTCAGAGTGTTATAAAGCTCTAAAGACACACCTCAGAGTGGTATAAAGCTCTAAAGACACACCTCAGAGCAGTATAAATCTCTAAAGACACACCTCAGAGTGGTATAAAGCTCTAAAGACACACCTCAGAGCAGTATAAAGCTCTAAAGACACACCTCAGAGTGTATAAAGCTCTAAAGACACATCTCAGAGTGTATAAAGCTCTAAAGACACACAAAGTGTTATAAAGCTCTAAAGACACACTTCAGAGTGGTATAAAGCTCTAAAGACACACTTCAGAGTGGTATAAAGCTCTAAAGACACACCTTAGAGTGTTATAAAGCTCTAAAGACACACCTCAGAGTGTATAAATCTCTAAAGACACACCTCAGAGTGTATAAAGCTCTAAAGACACACCTAAGAGAGTATAAAGCTCTAAAGACACACCTCAGAGTGTATAAAGCTCTAAAGACACACCTCAGAGTGTATATAGCTCTAAAGACACACCTCAGAGTGGTATAAATCTCTAAAGACACACCTCAGAGTGTAAAAAGCTCTAAAGACACACCTCAGAGTGTTATAAAGCTCTAAAGACACACTTCAACGTGTCTAAAGCTCTAAAGACACACCTCAGAGTGGTATAAATCTCTAAAGACACACTTCAGAGTGTATAAAGCTCTAAAGACACACCTCAGAGTGTAAAAAGCTCTAAAGACACACCTCAGAGTGTATAAAGCTCTAAAGACACACCTCAGAGTGGTATAAATCTCTAAAGACACACCTCAGAGTGTAAAAAGCTCTAAAGACACACCTCAGAGTGGTGTAAATCTCTAAAGACACACCTCAGAGTGTATAAAGCTCTAAAAACACACCTCAGAGTGTATAAAGCTCTAAAGAAACACCTCAGAGTGGTATAAAGCTCTAAAGACACACCTCAGAGTGGTATAAATCTCTAAAGACACACCTCAGAGTGTATAAAGCTCTAAAGACACAACTCAGAGTGTATAAAGCTCTAAAGACACAACTCAGAGTGTATAAAGCTCTAAAGACACAACTCAGAGTGTATAAAGCTCTAAAGACACACCTCAGAGTGTATAAAGCTCTAAAGACACAACTCAGAGTGTATAAAGCTCTAAAGACACACCTCAGAGTGTATAAAGCTCTAAAGACACACATCAGCGTGTATAAAGCTCTAAAGACACAACTCAGAGTGTATAAAGCTCTAAAGACACACCTCAGAGCGGTATAAAGCTCTAAAGACACACCTCAGAGTGTATAAAGCTCTAAAGACACACCTCAGAGTGGTATAAAGCTCTAAAGACACACCTCAGAGTGTATAAAGCTCTAAAGACACACCTCAGAGTGTATAAAGCTCTAAAGACACACCTCAGAGCAGTATAAAGCTCTAAAGACACACCTCAGAGTGGTATAAAGCTCTAAAGACACACCTCAGAGTGTATAAAGCTCTAAAGACACACCTCAGAGCGGTATAAAGCTCTAAAGACACACCTCAGAGTGTTATAAAGCTCTAAAGACACACCTCAGAGTGTTTTAAAGCTCTAAAGACACACCTCAGAGTGTATAAAGCTCTAAAGACACACCTCAGAGTGTTTTAAAGCTCTAAAGACACACCTCAGAGTGTATAAAGCTCTAAAGACACACCTCAGAGTGTTATAAAGCTCTAAAGACACACCTCAGAGTGTATAAAGCTCTAAAGACACACCTCAGAGTGTTTTAAAGCTCTAAAGACACACCTCAGAGTGTATAAAGCTCTAAAGACACACCTCAGAGCATTATAAATCTCTAAAGACACACCTCAGAGCAGTATAAAGCTCTAAAGACACACCTCAGAGTTGTATAAAGCTCTAAAAACACACCTCAGAGCAGTATAAAGCTCTAAAGACACACCTCAGAGTGGTATATAGCTCTAAAGACACACCTCAGAGTGTATAAAGCTCTAAAAACACACCTCAGAGCAGTATAAAGCTCTAAAGACACACCTCAGAGTGGTATAAAGCTCTAAAGACACACCTCAGAGTGTATAAAGCTCTAAAGACACACCTCAGAGTGTTATAAAGCTCTAAAGACACACCTCAGAGTGGTATAAAGCTCTAAAGACACACCTCAGAGCAGTATAAATCTCTAAAGACACACCTCAGAGTGGTATAAAGCTCTAAAGACACACCTCAGAGCAGTATAAATCTCTAAAGACACACCTCAGAGCAGTATAAAGCTCTAAAGACACACCTCAGAGTGTATAAAGCTCTAAACACACACCTCAGAGTGGTATAAAGCTCTAAAGACACACCTCAGAGCAGTATAAATCTCTAAAGACACACCTCAGAGCAGTATAAAGCTCTAAAGACACACCTCAGAGTGTATAAAGCTCTAAACACACACCTCAGAGTGGTATAAAGCTCTAAAGACACACCTCAGAGTGTTATAAAGCTCTAAAGACACACCTAAGAGTGTTATAAAGCTCTAAAGACACACCTCAGAGTGTTATAAAGCTCTAAAGACACACCTCAGAGCAGTATAAAGCTCTAAAGACACACCTCAGAGTGTTATAAAGCTCTAAAGACACACCTAAGAGTGTTATAAAGCTCTAAAGACACACCTCAGAGTGGTATAAAGCTCTGAAGACACACCTCAGAATTGTCTAAAGCTCTAAAGACACACCTCAGAGTGGTATAAATCTCTAAAGACACACTTCAGAGTGTATAAAGCTCTAAAGACACACCTCAGAGTGTAAAAAGCTCTAAAGACACACCTCAGAGTGTATAAAGCTCTAAAGACACACCTCAGAGTGGTATAAATCTCTAAAGACACACCTCAGAGTGTAAAAAGCTCTAAAGACACACCTCAGAGTGGTGTAAATCTCTAAAGACACACCTCAGAGTGTATAAAGCTCTAAAAACACACCTCAGAGTGTATAAAGCTCTAAAGAAACACCTCAGAGTGGTATAAAGCTCTAAAGACACACCTCAGAGTGGTATAAATCTCTAAAGACACACCTCAGAGTGTATAAAGCTCTAAAGACACAACTCAGAGTGTATAAAGCTCTAAAGACACAACTCAGAGTGTATAAAGCTCTAAAGACACAACTCAGAGTGTATAAAGCTCTAAAGACACACCTCAGAGTGTATAAAGCTCTAAAGACACAACTCAGAGTGTATAAAGCTCTAAAGACACACCTCAGAGTGTATAAAGCTCTAAAGACACACATCAGCGTGTATAAAGCTCTAAAGACACAACTCAGAGTGTATAAAGCTCTAAAGACACACCTCAGAGCGGTATAAAGCTCTAAAGACACACCTCAGAGTGTATAAAGCTCTAAAGACACACCTCAGAGTGGTATAAAGCTCTAAAGACACACCTCAGAGTGTATAAAGCTCTAAAGACACACCTCAGAGTGTATAAAGCTCTAAAGACACACCTCAGAGTGTATAAAGCTCTAAAGACACACCTCAGAGCAGTATAAAGCTCTAAAGACACACCTCAGAGTGGTATAAAGCTCTAAAGACACACCTCAGAATGTATAAAGCTCTAAAGACACACCTCAGAGCGGTATAAAGCTCTAAAGACACACCTCAGAGTGTTATAAAGCTCTAAAGACACACCTCAGAGTGTTTTAAAGCTCTAAAGACACACCTCAGAGTGTATAAAGCTCTAAAGACACACCTCAGAGTTGTATAAAGCTCTAAAAACACACCTCAGAGCAGTATAAAGCTCTAAAGACACACCTCAGAGTGGTATATAGCTCTAAAGACACACCTCAGAGTGTATAAAGCTCTAAAAACACACCTCAGAGCAGTATAAAGCTCTAAAGACACACCTCAGAGTGGTATAAAGCTCTAAAGACACACCTCAGAGTGTATAAAGCTCTAAAGACACACCTCAGAGTGTTATAAAGCTCTAAAGACACACCTCAGAGTGGTATAAAGCTCTAAAGACACACCTCAGAGCAGTATAAATCTCTAAAGACACACCTCAGAGTGGTATAAAGCTCTAAAGACACACCTCAGAGCAGTATAAAGCTCTAAAGACACACCTCAGAGTGTATAAAGCTCTAAAGACACATCTCAGAGTGTATAAAGCTCTAAAGACACACAAAGTGTTATAAAGCTCTAAAGACACACTTCAGAGTGGTATAAAGCTCTAAAGACACACTTCAGAGTGGTATAAAGCTCTAAAGACACACCTTAGAGTGTTATAAAGCTCTAAAGACACACCTCAGAGTGTATAAATCTCTAAAGACACACCTCAGAGTGTATAAAGCTCTAAAGACACACCTAAGAGAGTATAAAGCTCTAAAGACACACCTCAGAGCAGTATAAAGCTCTAAAGACACACCTCAGAGTGTATAAAGCTCTAAAGACACACCTCAGAGTGTATATAGCTCTAAAGACACACCTCAGAGTGTATAAAGCTCTAAAAACACACCTCAGAGTGTATAAAGCTCTAAAGACACACCTCAGAGTGGTATAAATCTCTAAAGACACACCTCAGAGTGTAAAAAGCTCTAAAGACACACCTCAGAGTGTTATAAAGCTCTAAAGACACACTTCAACGTGTCTAAAGCTCTAAAGACACACCTCAGAGTGGTATAAATCTCTAAAGACACACTTCAGAGTGTATAAAGCTCTAAAGACACACCTCAGAGTGTAAAAAGCTCTAAAGACACACCTCAGAGTGTATAAAGCTCTAAAGACACACCTCAGAGTGGTATAAATCTCTAAAGACACACCTCAGAGTGTAAAAAGCTCTAAAGACACACCTCAGAGTGGTGTAAATCTCTAAAGACACACCTCAGAGTGTATAAAGCTCTAAAAACACACCTCAGAGTGTATAAAGCTCTAAAGAAACACCTCAGAGTGGTATAAAGCTCTAAAGACACACCTCAGAGTGTATAAAGCTCTAAAGACACAACTCAGAGTGTATAAAGCTCTAAAGACACACCTCAGAGTGTATAAAGCTCTAAAGACACACATCAGCGTATATAAAGCTCTAAAGACACAACTCAGAGTGTATAAAGCTCTAAAGACACACCTCAGAGCGGTATAAAGCTCTAAAGACACACCTCAGAGTGTTTTAAAGCTCTAAAGACACACCTCAGAGTGTATAAAGCTCTAAAGACACACCTCAGAGTGTTTTAAAGCTCTAAAGACACACCTCAGAGTGTATAAAGCTCTAAAGACACACCTCAGAGTGTTATAAAGCTCTAAAGACACACCTCAGAGTGTATAAAGCTCTAAAGACACACCTCAGAGTGTTTTAAAGCTCTAAAGACACACCTCAGAGTGTATAAAGCTCTAAAGACACACCTCAGAGCATTATAAATCTCTAAAGACACACCTCAGAGCAGTATAAAGCTCTAAAGACACACCTCAGAGTTGTATAAAGCTCTAAAAACACACCTCAGAGCAGTATAAAGCTCTAAAGACACACCTCAGAGTGGTATATAGCTCTAAAGACACACCTCAGAGTGTATAAAGCTCTAAAAACACACCTCAGAGCAGTATAAAGCTCTAAAGACACACCTCAGAGTGGTATAAAGCTCTAAAGACACACCTCAGAGTGTATAAAGCTCTAAAGACACACCTCAGAGTGTTATAAAGCTCTAAAGACACACCTCAGAGTGGTATAAAGCTCTAAAGACACACCTCAGAGCAGTATAAATCTCTAAAGACACACCTCAGAGTGGTATAAATCTCTAAAGACACACCTCAGAGCAGTATAAATCTCTAAAGACACACCTCAGAGCAGTATAAAGCTCTAAAGACACACCTCAGAGTGTATAAAGCTCTAAACACACACCTCAGAGTGGTATAAAGCTCTAAAGACACACCTCAGAGCAGTATAAATCTCTAAAGACACACCTCAGAGCAGTATAAAGCTCTAAAGACACACCTCAGAGTGTATAAAGCTCTAAACACACACCTCAGAGTGGTATAAAGCTCTAAAGACACACCTCAGAGTGTTATAAAGCTCTAAAGACACACCTAAGAGTGTTATAAAGCTCTAAAGACACACCTCAGAGTGTTATAAAGCTCTAAAGACACACCTCAGAGCAGTATAAAGCTCTAAAGACACACCTCAGAGTGTTATAAAGCTCTAAAGACACACCTAAGAGTGTTATAAAGCTCTAAAGACACACCTCAGAGTGGTATAAAGCTCTGAAGACACACCTCAGAATTGTATAAAGCTCTAAAGACACACCTCAGAGTGTTATAAAGCTCTAAAGACACACTTCAACGTGTCTAAAGCTCTAAAGACACACCTCAGAGTGGTATAAATCTCTAAAGACACACTTCAGAGTGTATAAAGCTCTAAAGACACACCTCAGAGTGTAAAAAGCTCTAAAGACACACCTCAGAGTGTATAAAGCTCTAAAGACACACCTCAGAGTGGTATAAATCTCTAAAGACACACCTCAGAGTGTAAAAAGCTCTAAAGACACACCTCAGAGTGGTGTAAATCTCTAAAGACACACCTCAGAGTGTTTTAAAGCTCTAAAGACACACCTCAGAGTGTATAAAGCTCTAAAGACACACCTCAGAGTGTTTTAAAGCTCTAAAGACACACCTCAGAGTGTATAAAGCTCTAAAGACACACCTCAGAGTGTTATAAAGCTCTAAAGACACACCTCAGAGTGTATAAAGCTCTAAAGACACACCTCAGAGTGTTTTAAAGCTCTAAAGACACACCTCAGAGTGTATAAAGCTCTAAAGACACACCTCAGAGCATTATAAATCTCTAAAGACACACCTCAGAGCAGTATAAAGCTCTAAAGACACACCTCAGAGTTGTATAAAGCTCTAAAAACACACCTCAGAGCAGTATAAAGCTCTAAAGACACACCTCAGAGTGGTATAAAGCTCTAAAGACACACCTCAGAGTGTATAAAGCTCTAAAGACACACCTCAGAGTGTTATAAAGCTCTAAAGACACACCTCAGAGTGGTATAAAGCTCTAAAGACACACCTCAGAGCAGTATAAATCTCTAAAGACACACCTCAGAGTGGTATAAATCTCTAAAGACACACCTCAGAGCAGTATAAATCTCTAAAGACACACCTCAGAGCAGTATAAAGCTCTAAAGACACACCTCAGAGTGTATAAAGCTCTAAACACACACCTCAGAGTGGTATAAAGCTCTAAAGACACACCTCAGAGCAGTATAAATCTCTAAAGACACACCTCAGAGCAGTATAAAGCTCTAAAGACACACCTCAGAGTGTATAAAGCTCTAAACACACACCTCAGAGTGGTATAAAGCTCTAAAGACACACCTCAGAGTGTTATAAAGCTCTAAAGACACACCTAAGAGTGTTATAAAGCTCTAAAGACACACCTCAGAGTGTTATAAAGCTCTAAAGACACACCTCAGAGCAGTATAAAGCTCTAAAGACACACCTCAGAGTGTTATAAAGCTCTAAAGACACACCTAAGAGTGTTAAAAAGCTCTAAAGACACACCTCAGAGTGGTATAAAGCTCTGAAGACACACCTCAGAATTGTATAAAGCTCTAAAGACACACCTCAGAGTGTTATAAAGCTCTAAAGACACACTTCAACGTGTCTAAAGCTCTAAAGACACACCTCAGAGTGTATAAAGCTCTAAAGACACACCTCAGAGTGTAAAAAGCTCTAAAGACACACCTCAGAGTGTATAAAGCTCTAAAGACACACCTCAGAGTGGTATAAATCTCTAAAGACACACCTCAGAGTGGTGTAAATCTCTAAAGACACACCTCAGAGTGTATAAAGCTCTAAAAACACACCTCAGAGTGTATAAAGCTCTAAAGAAACACCTCAGAGTGGTATAAAGCTCTAAAGACACACCTCAGAGTGGTATAAATCTCTAAAGACACACCTCAGAGTGTATAAAGCTCTAAAGACACAACTCAGAGTGTATAAAGCTCTAAAGACACAACTCAGAGTGTATAAAGCTCTAAAGACACAACTCAGAGTGTATAAAGCTCTAAAGACACACCTCAGAGTGGTATAAAGCTCTAAAGACACACCTCAGAGTGTATAAAGCTCTAAAGACACACCTCAGAGTGTTATAAAGCTCTAAAGACACACCTCAGAGCAGTATAAAGCTCTAAAGACACACCTCAGAGTGGTATAAAGCTCTAAAGACACACCTCAGAGTGTATAAAGCTCTAAAGACACACCTCAGAGCGGTATAAAGCTCTAAAGACACACCTCAGAGTGTTATAAAGCTCTAAAGACACACCTCAGAGTGTTTTAAAGCTCTAAAGACACACCTCAGAGTGTATAAAGCTCTAAAGACACACCTCAGAGTGTTTTAAAGCTCTAAAGACACACCTCAGAGTGTATAAAGCTCTAAAGACACACCTCAGAGTGTTATAAAGCTCTAAAGACACACCTCAGAGTGTATAAAGCTCTAAAGACACACCTCAGAGTGTTTTAAAGCTCTAAAGACACACCTCAGAGTGTATAAAGCTCTAAAGACACACCTCAGAGCATTATAAATCTCTAAAGACACACCTCAGAGCAGTATAAAGCTCTAAAGACACACCTCAGAGTGTATAAAGCTCTAAAAACACACCTCAGAGCAGTATAAAGCTCTAAAGACACACCTCAGAGTGGTATAAAGCTCTAAAGACACACCTCAGAGTGTATAAAGCTCTAAAGACACACCTCAGAGTGTTTTAAAGCTCTAAAGACACACCTCAGAGTGTATAAAGCTCTAAAGACACACCTCAGAGTGTTATAAAGCTCTAAAGACACACCTCAGAGTGTATAAAGCTCTAAAGACACACCTCAGAGTGTATAAAGCTCTAAAGACACACCTCAGAGCATTATAAATCTCTAAAGACACACCTCAGAGCAGTATAAAGCTCTAAAGACACACCTCAGAGTTGTATAAAGCTCTAAAAAGTCACCTCAGAGCAGTATAAAGCTCTAAAGACACACCTCAGAGTGGTATATAGCTCTAAAGACACACCTCAGAGTGTATAAAGCTCTAAAAACACACCTCAGAGCAGTATAAAGCTCTAAAGACACACCTCAGAGTGGTATAAAGCTCTAAAGACACACCTCAGAGTGTATAAAGCTCTAAAGACACACCTCAGAGTGTTATAAAGCTCTAAAGACACACCTCAGAGTGGTATAAAGCTCTAAAGACACACCTCAGAGCAGTATAAAGCTCTAAAGACACACCTCAGAGTGTATAAAGCTCTAAAGACACACAAAGTGGTATAAAGCTCTAAAGACACACCTCAGAGTGTATAAAGCTCTAAAGACACACCTCAGAGTGTATAAAGCTCTAAAGACGCACCTTAGAGTGTATAAAGCTCTAAAGACACACCTTAGAGTGTATAAAGCTCTAAAGACACACCTCAGAGTGTATAAAGCTCTAAAGACGCATTTCAGAGTGTATAAAGATCTAAAGACACACCTGAGAGTGTATAAAGCTCTAAAGACACACCTCAGAGCAGTATAAAGCTCTAAAGACACACCTCAGAGTTGTATAAAGCTCTAAAAACACACCTCAGATTGGTATATAGCTCTAAAGACACACCTCAGAGTGTATAAAGCTCTAAAGACACACCTCAGAGTGTATAAAGCTCTAAAGACACACCTCAGAGCAGTATAAAGCTCTAAAGACACACCTCAGAGTGTTATAAAGCTCCAAAGACACACCTAAGAGTGTATAAAGCTCTAAAGACACACCTCAGAGCAGTATAAAGCTCTAAAGACACACCTCAGAGTGTATAAAGCTCTAAAGACACATCTCAGAGTGTATAAAGCTCTAAAGACACACAAAGTGTTATAAAGCTCTAAAGACACACTTCAGAGTGGTATAAAGCTCTAAAGACACACTTCAGAGTGGTATAAAGCTCTAAAGACACACCTTAGAGTGTTATAAAGCTCTAAAGACACACCTCAGAGTGTATAAATCTCTAAAGACACACCTCAGAGTGTATAAAGCTCTAAAGACACACCTAAGAGAGTATAAAGCTCTAAAGACACACCTCAGAGTGTATAAAGCTCTAAAGACACACCTCAGAGTGTATATAGCTCTAAAGACACAACTCAGAGTGTATAAAGCTCTAAAGACACACCTCAGAGTGGTATAAAGCTCTAAAGACACACCTCAGAGTGTATAAATCTCTAAAGACACACCTCAGAGTGTATAAAGCTCTAAAGACACACCTAAGAGAGTATAAAGCTCTAAAGACACACCTCAGAGCAGTATAAAGCTCTAAAGACACACCTCAGAGTGTATAAAGCTCTAAAGACACACCTCAGAGTGTATATAGCTCTAAAGACACAACTCAGAGTGTATAAAGCTCTAAAGACACACCTCAGAGTGGTATAAAGCTCTAAAGACACACCTCAGAGTGTATAAAGCTCTAAAGACACACCTCAGAGTGTTATAAAGCTCTAAAGACACACCTCAGAGCAGTATAAAGCTCTAAAGACACACCTCAGAGTGGTATAAAGCTCTAAAGACACACCTCAGAGTGTATAAAGCTCTAAAGACACACCTCAGAGCGGTATAAAGCTCTAAAGACACACCTCAGAGTGTTATAAAGCTCTAAAGACACACCTCAGAGTGTTTTAAAGCTCTAAAGACACACCTCAGAGTGTATAAAGCTCTAAAGACACACCTCAGAGTGTTTTAAAGCTCTAAAGACACACCTCAGAGTGTATAAAGCTCTAAAGACACACCTCAGAGTGTTATAAAGCTCTAAAGACACACCTCAGAGTGTATAAAGCTCTAAAGACACACCTCAGAGTGTTTTAAAGCTCTAAAGACACACCTCAGAGTGTATAAAGCTCTAAAGACACACCTCAGAGCATTATAAATCTCTAAAGACACACCTCAGAGCAGTATAAAGCTCTAAAGACACACCTCAGAGTTGTATAAAGCTCTAAAAACACACCTCAGAGCAGTATAAAGCTCTAAAGACACACCTCAGAGTGGTATATAGCTCTAAAGACACACCTCAGAGTGTATAAAGCTCTAAAAACACACCTCAGAGCAGTATAAAGCTCTAAAGACACACCTCAGAGTGGTATAAAGCTCTAAAGACACACCTCAGAGTGTATAAAGCTCTAAAGACACACCTCAGAGTGTTATAAAGCTCTAAAGACACACCTCAGAGTGGTATAAAGCTCTAAAGACACACCTCAGAGCAGTATAAATCTCTAAAGACACACCTCAGAGTGGTATAAAGCTCTAAAGACACACCTCAGAGTGTATAAAGCTCTAAAGACACATCTCAGAGTGTATAAAGCTCTAAAGACACACAAAGTGTTATAAAGCTCTAAAGACACACTTCAGAGTGGTATAAAGCTCTAAAGACACACTTCAGAGTGGTATAAAGCTCTAAAGACACACCTCAGAGTGTATATAGCTCTAAAGACACACCTCAGAGTGTTTTAAAGCTCTAAAGACACACCTCAGAGTGTATAAAGCTCTAAAGACACACCTCAGAGTGTATAAAGCTCTAAAGACACACCTCAGAGTGTATATAGCTCTAAAGACACACCTCAGAGTGTATAAAGCTCTAAAGACACACCTCAGAGTGTATATAGCTCTAAAGACACACCTCAGAGTGTATAAAGCTCTAAAGACACACCTCAGAGTGTTTTAAAGCTCTAAAGACACACCTCAGAGTGTATAAAGCTCTAAAGACACACCTCAGAGTGTTATAAAGCTCTAAAGACACACCTCAGAGTGTATAAAGCTCTAAAGACACACCTCAGAGTGTATAAAGCTCTAAAGACACACCTCAGAGCATTATAAATCTCTAAAGACACACCTCAGAGCAGTATAAAGCTCTAAAGACACACCTCAGAGTTGTATAAAGCTCTAAAAACACACCTCAGAGCAGTATAAAGCTCTAAAGACACACCTCAGAGTGGTATATAGCTCTAAAGACACACCTCAGAGTGTATAAAGCTCTAAAAACACACCTCAGAGCAGTATAAAGCTCTAAAGACACACCTCAGAGTGGTATAAAGCTCTAAAGACACACCTCAGAGTGTATAAAGCTCTAAAGACACACCTCAGAGTGTTATAAAGCTCTAAAGACACACCTCAGAGTGGTATAAAGCTCTAAAGACACACCTCAGAGCAGTATAAAGCTCTAAAGACACACCTCAGAGTGTATATAGCTCTAAAGACCCAACTCAGAGTGTATAAATCTCTAAACACACACCTCAGAGAGTATAAAGCTCTAAAGACACACCTCAGATTGTATAAAGCTCTAAAGACACATCTCAGAGTGTATAAAGCTCTAAAGACACACAAAGTGGTATAAAGCTCTAAAGACACACCTCAGAGTGTATAAAGCTCTAAAGACACACCTCAGAGTGTATAAAGCTCTAAAGACGCACCTTAGAGTGTATAAAGCTCTAAAGACACACCTTAGAGTGTATAAAGCTCTAAAGACACACCTCAGAGTGTATAAAGCTCTAAAGACGCATTTCAGAGTGTATAAAGATCTAAAGACACACCTGAGAGTGTATAAAGCTCTAAAGACACACCTCAGAGCAGTATAAAGCTCTAAAGACACACCTCAGAGTTGTATAAAGCTCTAAAAACACACCTCAGATTGGTATATAGCTCTAAAGACACACCTCAGAGTGTATAAAGCTCTAAAGACACACCTCAGAGTGTATAAAGCTCTAAAGACACACCTCAGAGCAGTATAAAGCTCTAAAGACACACCTCAGAGTGTTATAAAGCTCCAAAGACACACCTAAGAGCAGTATAAAGCTCTAAAGACACACCTCAGAGTGTATAAAGCTCTAAAGACACATCTCAGAGTGTATAAAGCTCTAAAGACACACAAAGTGTTATAAAGCTCTAAAGACACACTTCAGAGTGGTATAAAGCTCTAAAGACACACTTCAGAGTGGTATAAAGCTCTAAAGACACACCTTAGAGTGTTATAAAGCTCTAAAGACACACCTCAGAGTGTATAAATCTCTAAAGACACACCTCAGAGTGTATAAAGCTCTAAAGACACACCTAAGAGAGTATAAAGCTCTAAAGACACACCTCAGAGCAGTATAAAGCTCTAAAGACACACCTCAGAGTGTATAAAGCTCTAAAGACACACCTCAGAGTGTATATAGCTCTAAAGACACACCTCAGAGTGTATAAAGCTCTAAAAACACACCTCAGAGTGTATATAGCTCTAAAGACACACCTCAGAGTGTATAAAGCTCTAAAGACACACCTCAGAGTGTTTTAAAGCTCTAAAGACACACCTCAGAGTGTATAAAGCTCTAAAGACACACCTCAGAGTGTTATAAAGCTCTAAAGACACACCTCAGAGTGTATAAAGCTCTAAAGACACACCTCAGAGTGTATAAAGCTCTAAAGACACACCTCAGAGCATTATAAATCTCTAAAGACACACCTCAGAGCAGTATAAAGCTCTAAAGACACACCTCAGAGTTGTATAAAGCTCTAAAAACACACCTCAGAGCAGTATAAAGCTCTAAAGACACACCTCAGAGTGGTATATAGCTCTAAAGACACACCTCAGAGTGTATAAAGCTCTAAAAACACACCTCAGAGCAGTATAAAGCTCTAAAGACACACCTCAGAGTGGTATAAAGCTCTAAAGACACACCTCAGAGTGTATAAAGCTCTAAAGACACACCTCAGAGTGTTATAAAGCTCTAAAGACACACCTCAGAGTGGTATAAAGCTCTAAAGACACACCTCAGAGCAGTATAAAGCTCTAAAGACACACCTCAGAGTGTATATAGCTCTAAAGACCCAACTCAGAGTGTATAAATCTCTAAACACACACCTCAGAGAGTATAAAGCTCTAAAGACACACCTCAGAGTGTATAAAGCTCTAAAGACACATCTCAGAGTGTATAAAGCTCTAAAGACACACAAAGTGTTATAAAGCTCTAAAGACACACCTCAGAGTGGTATAAAGCTCTAAAGACACACCTCAGAGTGTATAAAGCTCTAAAGACACACCTCAGAGTGTATAAAGCTCTAAAGACGCACCTTAGAGTGTATAAAGCTCTAAAGACACACCTTAGAGTGTATAAAGCTCTAAAGACACACCTCAGAGTGTATAAAGCTCTAAAGACGCATTTCAGAGTGTATAAAGATCTAAAGACACACCTGAGAGTGTATAAAGCTCTAAAGACACACCTCAGAGCATTATAAATCTCTAAAGACACACCTCAGAGCAGTATAAAGCTCTAAAGACACACCTCAGAGTTGTATAAAGCTCTAAAAACACACCTCAGATTGGTATATAGCTCTAAAGACACACCTCAGAGTGTATAAAGCTCTAAAGACACACCTCAGAGCAGTATAAAGCTCTAAAGACACACCTCAGAGTGTTATAAAGCTCCAAAGACACACCTAAGAGTGTATAAAGCTCTAAAGACACACCTCAGAGCAGTATAAAGCTCTAAAGACACACCTCAGAGCAGTATAAAGCTCTAAAGACACACCTCAGAGTGGTATAAAGCTCTAAAGACACAACTCAGAGTGTATAAAGCTCTAAAGACACACCTCAGAGCAGTATAAAGCTCTAAAGATAAATCTCTGAGTGTATAAAGCTCTAAAGACACACCTCAGAGTGTAAAAAGCTCTAAATACACACCTCAGAGTGTATAAAGCTCTAAAGACCCACCTCAGAGTGGTATAAAGCTCTAAAGACACACCTCAGAGTGTTATAAAGCTCTAAAGACACACCTCAGAGCAGTATAAAGCTCTAAAGACACACCTCAGAGTGGTATAAAGCTCTAAAGACACACCTCAGAGTGTATATAGCTCTAAAGACACAACTCAGAGTGTATAAAGCTCTAAAGACACACCTCAGAGCAGTATAAAGCTCTAAAGACACACCTCAGAGTGTATAAAGCTCTAAACACACACCTTAGAGTGTATAAAGCTCTAAAGACACACGTCAGAGTGTTATAAAGCTCTAAAGACACACCTCAGAGCAGTATAAATCTCTAAAGACACACCTCAGAGTGGTATAAAGCTCTAAAGACACACCTCAGAGTGTTATAAAGCTCTAAAGACACACCTTAGAGTGTATAAAGCTCTAAAGACACACCTCAGAGTGGTATAAAGCTCTAAAGACACACCTCAGAGCAGTATAAATCTCTAAAGACACACCTCAGAGTGGTATAAAGCTCTAAAGACACACCTCAGAGTGTATATAGCTCTAAAGACACAACTCAGAGTGTATAAAGCTCTAAAGACACACCTCAGAGCAGTATAAATCTCTAAAGACACACCTCAGAGCAGTATAAAGCTCTAAAGACACACCTCAGAGTGTATAAAGCTCTAAACACACACCTCAGAGTGGTATAAAGCTCTAAAGACACACATCAGAGTGTATAAATCTCTAAAGACACACCTCAGAGCAGTATAAAGCTCTAAAGACACACCTCAGAGTTGTATAAAGCTCTAAAAACACACCTCAGAGCAGTATAAAGCTCTAAAGACACACCTCAGAGTGGTATATAGCTCTAAAGACACACCTCAGAGTGTATAAAGCTCTAAAAACACACCTCAGAGCAGTATAAAGCTCTAAAGACACACCTCAGAGTGGTATAAAGCTCTAAAGACACACCTCAGAGTGTATAAAGCTCTAAAGACACACCTCAGAGTGTTATAAAGCTCTAAAGACACACCTCAGAGTGGTATAAAGCTCTAAAGACACACCTCAGAGCAGTATAAAGCTCTAAAGACACACCTCAGAGTGTATAAAGCTCTAAAGACACATCTCAGAGTGTATAAAGCTCTAAAGACACACAAAGTGTTATAAAGCTCTAAAGACACACCTCAGAGTGGTATAAAGCTCTAAAGACACACCTCAGAGTGTATAAAGCTCTAAAGACACACCTCAGAGTGTATAAAGCTCTAAAGACGCACCTTAGAGTGTATAAAGCTCTAAAGACACACCTTAGAGTGTATAAAGCTCTAAAGACACACCTCAGAGTGTATAAAGCTCTAAAGACGCATTTCAGAGTGTATAAAGATCTAAAGACACACCTGAGAGTGTATAAAGCTCTAAAGACACACCTCAGAGTGTATAAAGCTCTAAAGACACACCTCAGAGCAGTATAAAGCTCTAAAGACACACCTCAGAGTGGTATAAAGCTCTAAAGACACAACTCAGAGTGTATAAAGCTCTAAAGACACACCTCAGAGTGTATAAAGCTCTAAAGACACACCTCAGAGTGTTTTAAAGCTCTAAAGACACACCTCAGAGTGTATAAAGCTCTAAAGACACACCTCAGAGCATTATAAATCTCTAAAGACACACCTCAGAGCAGTATAAAGCTCTAAAGACACACCTCAGAGTTGTATAAAGCTCTAAAAACACACCTCAGAGCAGTATAAAGCTCTAAAGACACACCTCAGAGTGGTATATAGCTCTAAAGACACACCTCAGAGTGTATAAAGCTCTAAAAACACACCTCAGAGCAGTATAAAGCTCTAAAGACACACCTCAGAGTGGTATAAAGCTCTAAAGACACACCTCAGAGTGTATAAAGCTCTAAAGACACACCTCAGAGTGTTATAAAGCTCTAAAGACACACCTCAGAGTGGTATAAAGCTCTAAAGACACACCTCAGAGCAGTATAAATCTCTAAAGACACACCTCAGAGTGGTATAAAGCTCTAAAGACACACCTCAGAGTGTATAAAGCTCTAAAGACACATCTCAGAGTGTATAAAGCTCTAAAGACACACAAAGTGTTATAAAGCTCTAAAGACACACTTCAGAGTGGTATAAAGCTCTAAAGACACACTTCAGAGTGGTATAAAGCTCTAAAGACACACCTTAGAGTGTTATAAAGCTCTAAAGACACACCTCAGAGTGTATAAATCTCTAAAGACACACCTCAGAGTGTATAAAGCTCTAAAGACACACCTAAGAGAGTATAAAGCTCTAAAGACACACCTCAGAGCAGTATAAAGCTCTAAAGACACACCTCAGAGTGTATAAAGCTCTAAAGACACACCTCAGAGTGTATATAGCTCTAAAGACACACCTCAGAGTGTATAAAGCTCTAAAAACACACCTCAGAGTGTATATAGCTCTAAAGACACACCTCAGAGTGTATAAAGCTCTAAAGACACACCTCAGAGTGTTTTAAAGCTCTAAAGACACACCTCAGAGTGTATAAAGCTCTAAAGACACACCTCAGAGTGTTATAAAGCTCTAAAGACACACCTCAGAGTGTATAAAGCTCTAAAGACACACCTCAGAGTGTATAAAGCTCTAAAGACACACCTCAGAGCATTATAAATCTCTAAAGACACACCTCAGAGCAGTATAAAGCTCTAAAGACACACCTCAGAGTTGTATAAAGCTCTAAAAACACACCTCAGAGCAGTATAAAGCTCTAAAGACACACCTCAGAGTGGTATATAGCTCTAAAGACACACCTCAGAGTGTATAAAGCTCTAAAAACACACCTCAGAGCAGTATAAAGCTCTAAAGACACACCTCAGAGTGGTATAAGCTCTAAAGACACACCTCAGAGTGTATAAAGCTCTAAAGACACACCTCAGAGTGTTATAAAGCTCTAAAGACACACCTCAGAGTGGTATAAAGCTCTAAAGACACACCTCAGAGCAGTATAAAGCTCTAAAGACACACCTCAGAGTGTATATAGCTCTAAAGACCCAACTCAGAGTGTATAAATCTCTAAACACACACCTCAGAGAGTATAAAGCTCTAAAGACACACCTCAGAGTGTATAAAGCTCTAAAGACACATCTCAGAGTGTATAAAGCTCTAAAGACACACAAAGTGGTATAAAGCTCTAAAGACACACCTCAGAGTGTATAAAGCTCTAAAGACACACCTCAGAGTGTATAAAGCTCTAAAGACGCACCTTAGAGTGTATAAAGCTCTAAAGACACACCTTAGAGTGTATAAAGCTCTAAAGACACACCTCAGAGTGTATAAAGCTCTAAAGACGCATTTCAGAGTGTATAAAGATCTAAAGACACACCTGAGAGTGTATAAAGCTCTAAAGACACACCTCAGAGCAGTATAAAGCTCTAAAGACACACCTCAGAGTTGTATAAAGCTCTAAAAACACACCTCAGATTGGTATATAGCTCTAAAGACACACCTCAGAGTGTATAAAGCTCTAAAGACACACCTCAGAGTGTATAAAGCTCTAAAGACACACCTCAGAGCAGTATAAAGCTCTAAAGACACACCTCAGAGTGTTATAAAGCTCCAAAGACACACCTAAGAGTGTATAAAGCTCTAAAGACACACCTCAGAGCAGTATAAAGCTCTAAAGACACACCTCAGAGTGTATAAAGCTCTAAAGACACATCTCAGAGTGTATAAAGCTCTAAAGACACACAAAGTGTTATAAAGCTCTAAAGACACACTTCAGAGTGGTATAAAGCTCTAAAGACACACTTCAGAGTGGTATAAAGCTCTAAAGACACACCTTAGAGTGTTATAAAGCTCTAAAGACACACCTCAGAGTGTATAAATCTCTAAAGACACACCTCAGAGTGTATAAAGCTCTAAAGACACACCTAAGAGAGTATAAAGCTCTAAAGACACACCTCAGAGCAGTATAAAGCTCTAAAGACACACCTCAGAGTGTATAAAGCTCTAAAGACACACCTCAGAGTGTATATAGCTCTAAAGACACACCTCAGAGTGTATAAAGCTCTAAAAACACACCTCAGAGTGTATATAGCTCTAAAGACACACCTCAGAGTGTATAAAGCTCTAAAGACACACCTCAGAGTGTTTTAAAGCTCTAAAGACACACCTCAGAGTGTATAAAGCTCTAAAGACACACCTCAGAGTGTTATAAAGCTCTAAAGACACACCTCAGAGTGTATAAAGCTCTAAAGACACACCTCAGAGTGTATAAAGCTCTAAAGACACACCTCAGAGCATTATAAATCTCTAAAGACACACCTCAGAGCAGTATAAAGCTCTAAAGACACACCTCAGAGTTGTATAAAGCTCTAAAAACACACCTCAGAGCAGTATAAAGCTCTAAAGACACACCTCAGAGTGGTATATAGCTCTAAAGACACACCTCAGAGTGTATAAAGCTCTAAAAACACACCTCAGAGCAGTATAAAGCTCTAAAGACACACCTCAGAGTGGTATAAAGCTCTAAAGACACACCTCAGAGTGTATAAAGCTCTAAAGACACACCTCAGAGTGTTATAAAGCTCTAAAGACACACCTCAGAGTGGTATGAAGCTCTAAAGACACACCTCAGAGCAGTATAAAGCTCTAAAGACACACCTCAGAGTGTATATAGCTCTAAAGACCCAACTCAGAGTGTATAAATCTCTAAACACACACCTCAGAGAGTATAAAGCTCTAAAGACACACCTCGGAGTGTATAAAGCTCTAAAGACACATCTCAGAGTGTATAAAGCTCTAAAGACACACAAAGTGTTATAAAGCTCTAAAGACACACCTCAGAGTGGTATAAAGCTCTAAAGACACACCTCAGAGTGTATAAAGCTCTAAAGACACACCTCAGAGTGTATAAAGCTCTAAAGACGCACCTTAGAGTGTATAAAGCTCTAAAGACACACCTTAGAGTGTATAAAGCTCTAAAGACACACCTCAGAGTGTATAAAGCTCTAAAGACGCATTTCAGAGTGTATAAAGATCTAAAGACACACCTGAGAGTGTATAAAGCTCTAAAGACACACCTCAGAGCATTATAAATCTCTAAAGACACACCTCAGAGCAGTATAAAGCTCTAAAGACACACCTCAGAGTTGTATAAAGCTCTAAAAACACACCTCAGATTGGTATATAGCTCTAAAGACACACCTCAGAGTGTATAAAGCTCTAAAGACACACCTCAGAGTGTATAAAGCTCTAAAGACACACCTCAGAGCAGTATAAAGCTCTAAAGACACACCTCAGAGTGTTATAAAGCTCCAAAGACACACCTAAGAGTGTATAAAGCTCTAAAGACACACCTCAGAGCAGTATAAAGCTCTAAAGACACACCTCAGAGCAGTATAAAGCTCTAAAGACACACCTCAGAGTGGTATAAAGCTCTAAAGACACAACTCAGAGTGTATAAAGCTCTAAAGACACACCTCAGAGCAGTATAAAGCTCTAAAGATAAATCTCTGAGTGTATAAAGCTCTAAAGACACACCTCAGAGTGTAAAAAGCTCTAAATACACACCTCAGAGTGTATAAAGCTCTAAAGACACACCTCAGAGTGGTATAAAGCTCTAAAGACACACCTCAGAGTGTTGTAAAGCTCTAAAGACACACCTCAGAGCAGTATAAAGCTCTAAAGACACACCTCAGAGTGGTATAAAGCTCTAAAGACACACCTCAGAGTGTATATAGCTCTAAAGACACAACTCAGAGTGTATAAAGCTCTAAAGACACACCTCAGAGCAGTATAAAGCTCTAAAGACACACCTCAGAGTGTATAAAGCTCTAAACACACACCTTAGAGTGTATAAAGCTCTAAAGACACACGTCAGAGTGTTATAAAGCTCTAAAGACACACCTCAGAGCAGTATAAATCTCTAAAGACACACCTCAGAGTGGTATAAAGCTCTAAAGACACACCTCAGAGTGTTATAAAGCTCTAAAGACACACCTTAGAGTGTATAAAGCTCTAAAGACACACCTCAGAGTGGTATAAAGCTCTAAAGACACACCTCAGAGCAGTATAAATCTCTAAAGACACACCTCAGAGTGGTATAAAGCTCTAAAGACACACCTCAGAGTGTATATAGCTCTAAAGACACAACTCAGAGTGTATAAAGCTCTAAAGACACACCTCAGAGCAGTATAAATCTCTAAAGACACACCTCAGAGCAGTATAAAGCTCTAAAGACACACCTCAGAGTGTATAAAGCTCTAAACACACACCTCAGAGTGGTATAAAGCTCTAAAGACACACCTCAGAGTGTTATAAAGCTCTAAAGACACACCTCAGAGCATTATAAATCTCTAAAGACACACCTCAGAGCAGTATAAAGCTCTAAAGACACACCTCAGAGTTGTATAAAGCTCTAAAAACACACCTCAGAGCAGTATAAAGCTCTAAAGACACACCTCAGAGTGGTATATAGCTCTAAAGACACACCTCAGAGTGTATAAAGCTCTAAAAACACACCTCAGAGCAGTATAAAGCTCTAAAGACACACCTCAGAGTGGTATAAAGCTCTAAAGACACACCTCAGAGTGTATAAAGCTCTAAAGACACACCTCAGAGTGTTATAAAGCTCTAAAGACACACCTCAGAGTGGTATAAAGCTCTAAAGACACACCTCAGAGCAGTATAAAGCTCTAAAGACACACCTCAGAGTGTATAAAGCTCTAAAGACACATCTCAGAGTGTATAAAGCTCTAAAGACACACAAAGTGTTATAAAGCTCTAAAGACACACCTCAGAGTGGTATAAAGCTCTAAAGACACACCTCAGAGTGTATAAAGCTCTAAAGACACACCTCAGAGTGTATAAAGCTCTAAAGACGCACCTTAGAGTGTATAAAGCTCTAAAGACACACCTTAGAGTGTATAAAGCTCTAAAGACACACCTCAGAGTGTATAAAGCTCTAAAGACGCATTTCAGAGTGTATAAAGATCTAAAGACACACCTGAGAGTGTATAAAGCTCTAAAGACACACCTCAGAGCATTATAAATCTCTAAAGACACACCTCAGAGCAGTATAAAGCTCTAAAGACACACCTCAGAGTTGTATAAAGCTCTAAAAACACACCTCAGATTGGTATATAGCTCTAAAGACACACCTCAGAGTGTATAAAGCTCTAAAGACACACCTCAGAGTGTATAAAGCTCTAAAGACACACCTCAGAGCAGTATAAAGCTCTAAAGACACACCTCAGAGTGTTATAAAGCTCCAAAGACACACCTAAGAGTGTATAAAGCTCTAAAGACACACCTCAGAGCAGTATAAAGCTCTAAAGACACACCTCAGAGCAGTATAAAGCTCTAAAGACACACCTCAGAGTGGTATAAAGCTCTAAAGACACAACTCAGAGTGTATAAAGCTCTAAAGACACACCTCAGAGTGTATAAAGCTCTAAAGACACACCTCAGAGTGGTATAAAGCTCTAAAGACACACCTCAGAGTGTTATAAAGCTCTAAAGACACACCTCAGAGCAGTATAAAGCTCTAAAGACACACCTCAGAGTGGTATAAAGCTCTAAAGACACACCTCAGAGTGTATATAGCTCTAAAGACACAACTCAGAGTGTATAAAGCTCTAAAGACACACCTCAGAGCAGTATAAAGCTCTAAAGACACACCTCAGAGTGTATAAAGCTCTAAACACACACCTTAGAGTGTATAAAGCTCTAAAGACACACGTCAGAGTGTTATAAAGCTCTAAAGACACACCTCAGAACAGTATAAATCTCTAAAGACACACCTCAGAGTGGTATAAAGCTCTAAAGACACACCTCAGAGTGTTATAAAGCTCTAAAGACACACCTTAGAGTGTATAAAGCTCTAAAGACACACCTCAGAGTGGTATAAAGCTCTAAAGACACACCTCAGAGCAGTATAAATCTCTAAAGACACACCTCAGAGTGGTATAAAGCTCTAAAGACACACCTCAGAGTGTATATAGCTCTAAAGACACAACTCAGAGTGTATAAAGCTCTAAAGACACACCTCAGAGCAGTATAAATCTCTAAAGACACACCTCAGAGCAGTATAAAGCTCTAAAGACACACCTCAGAGTGTATAAAGCTCTAAACACACACCTCAGAGTGGTATAAAGCTCTAAAGACACACCTCAGAGTGTATAAATCTCTAAAGACACACCTCAGAGCAGTATAAAGCTCTAAAGACACACCTCAGAGTTGTATAAAGCTCTAAAAACACACCTCAGAGCAGTATAAAGCTCTAAAGACACACCTCAGAGTGGTATATAGCTCTAAAGACACACCTCAGAGTGTATAAAGCTCTAAAAACACACCTCAGAGCAGTATAAAGCTCTAAAGACACACCTCAGAGTGGTATAAAGCTCTAAAGACACACCTCAGAGTGTATAAAGCTCTAAAGACACACCTCAGAGTGTTATAAAGCTCTAAAGACACACCTCAGAGTGGTATAAAGCTCTAAAGACACACCTCAGAGCAGTATAAAGCTCTAAAGACACACCTCAGAGTGTATAAAGCTCTAAAGACACATCTCAGAGTGTATAAAGCTCTAAAGACACACAAAGTGTTATAAAGCTCTAAAGACACACCTCAGAGTGGTATAAAGCTCTAAAGACACACCTCAGAGTGTATAAAGCTCTAAAGACACACCTCAGAGTGTATAAAGCTCTAAAGACGCACCTTAGAGTGTATAAAGCTCTAAAGACACACCTTAGAGTGTATAAAGCTCTAAAGACACACCTCAGAGTGTATAAAGCTCTAAAGACGCATTTCAGAGTGTATAAAGATCTAAAGACACACCTGAGAGTGTATAAAGCTCTAAAGACACACCTCAGAGTGTATAAAGCTCTAAAGACACACCTCAGAGCAGTATAAAGCTCTAAAGACACACCTCAGAGTGGTATAAAGCTCTAAAGACACAACTCAGAGTGTATAAAGCTCTAAAGACACACCTCAGAGTGTATAAAGCTCTAAAGACACACCTCAGAGTGTTTTAAAGCTCTAAAGACACACCTCAGAGTGTATAAAGCTCTAAAGACACACCTCAGAGCATTATAAATCTCTAAAGACACACCTCAGAGCAGTATAAAGCTCTAAAGACACACCTCAGAGTTGTATAAAGCTCTAAAAACACACCTCAGAGCAGTATAAAGCTCTAAAGACACACCTCAGAGTGGTATATAGCTCTAAAGACACACCTCAGAGTGTATAAAGCTCTAAAAACACACCTCAGAGCAGTATAAAGCTCTAAAGACACACCTCAGAGTGGTATAAAGCTCTAAAGACACACCTCAGAGTGTATAAAGCTCTAAAGACACACCTCAGAGTGTTATAAAGCTCTAAAGACACACCTCAGAGTGGTATAAAGCTCTAAAGACACACCTCAGAGCAGTATAAATCTCTAAAGACACACCTCAGAGTGGTATAAAGCTCTAAAGACACATCTCAGAGTGTATAAAGCTCTAAAGACACACAAAGTGTTATAAAGCTCTAAAGACACACTTCAGAGTGGTATAAAGCTCTAAAGACACACTTCAGAGTGGTATAAAGCTCTAAAGACACACCTTAGAGTGTTATAAAGCTCTAAAGACACACCTCAGAGTGTATAAATCTCTAAAGACACACCTCAGAGTGTATAAAGCTCTAAAGACACACCTAAGAGAGTATAAAGCTCTAAAGACACACCTCAGAGCAGTATAAAGCTCTAAAGACACACCTCAGAGTGTATAAAGCTCTAAAGACACACCTCAGAGTGTATATAGCTCTAAAGACACACCTCAGAGTGTATAAAGCTCTAAAAACACACCTCAGAGTGTATATAGCTCTAAAGACACACCTCAGAGTGTATAAAGCTCTAAAGACACACCTCAGAGTGTTTTAAAGCTCTAAAGACACACCTCAGAGTGTATAAAGCTCTAAAGACACACCTCAGAGTGTTATAAAGCTCTAAAGACACACCTCAGAGTGTATAAAGCTCTAAAGACACACCTCAGAGTGTATAAAGCTCTAAAGACACACCTCAGAGCATTATAAATCTCTAAAGACACACCTCAGAGCAGTATAAAGCTCTAAAGACACACCTCAGAGTTGTATAAAGCTCTAAAAACACACCTCAGAGCAGTATAAAGCTCTAAAGACACACCTCAGAGTGGTATATAGCTCTAAAGACACACCTCAGAGTGTATAAAGCTCTAAAAACACACCTCAGAGCAGTATAAAGCTCTAAAGACACACCTCAGAGTGGTATAAGCTCTAAAGACACACCTCAGAGTGTATAAAGCTCTAAAGACACACCTCAGAGTGTTATAAAGCTCTAAAGACACACCTCAGAGTGGTATAAAGCTCTAAAGACACACCTCAGAGCAGTATAAAGCTCTAAAGACACACCTCAGAGTGTATATAGCTCTAAAGACCCAACTCAGAGTGTATAAATCTCTAAACACACACCTCAGAGAGTATAAAGCTCTAAAGACACACCTCAGAGTGTATAAAGCTCTAAAGACACATCTCAGAGTGTATAAAGCTCTAAAGACACACAAAGTGGTATAAAGCTCTAAAGACACACCTCAGAGTGTATAAAGCTCTAAAGACACACCTCAGAGTGTATAAAGCTCTAAAGACGCACCTTAGAGTGTATAAAGCTCTAAAGACACACCTTAGAGTGTATAAAGCTCTAAAGACACACCTCAGAGTGTATAAAGCTCTAAAGACGCATTTCAGAGTGTATAAAGATCTAAAGACACACCTGAGAGTGTATAAAGCTCTAAAGACACACCTCAGAGCAGTATAAAGCTCTAAAGACACACCTCAGAGTTGTATAAAGCTCTAAAAACACACCTCAGATTGGTATATAGCTCTAAAGACACACCTCAGAGTGTATAAAGCTCTAAAGACACACCTCAGAGTGTATAAAGCTCTAAAGACACACCTCAGAGCAGTATAAAGCTCTAAAGACACACCTCAGAGTGTTATAAAGCTCCAAAGACACACCTAAGAGTGTATAAAGCTCTAAAGACACACCTCAGAGCAGTATAAAGCTCTAAAGACACACCTCAGAGTGTATAAAGCTCTAAAGACACATCTCAGAGTGTATAAAGCTCTAAAGACACACAAAGTGTTATAAAGCTCTAAAGACACACTTCAGAGTGGTATAAAGCTCTAAAGACACACTTCAGAGTGGTATAAAGCTCTAAAGACACACCTTAGAGTGTTATAAAGCTCTAAAGACACACCTCAGAGTGTATAAATCTCTAAAGACACACCTCAGAGTGTATAAAGCTCTAAAGACACACCTAAGAGAGTATAAAGCTCTAAAGACACACCTCAGAGCAGTATAAAGCTCTAAAGACACACCTCAGAGTGTATAAAGCTCTAAAGACACACCTCAGAGTGTATATAGCTCTAAAGACACACCTCAGAGTGTATAAAGCTCTAAAAACACACCTCAGAGTGTATATAGCTCTAAAGACACACCTCAGAGTGTATAAAGCTCTAAAGACACACCTCAGAGTGTTTTAAAGCTCTAAAGACACACCTCAGAGTGTATAAAGCTCTAAAGACACACCTCAGAGTGTTATAAAGCTCTAAAGACACACCTCAGAGTGTATAAAGCTCTAAAGACACACCTCAGAGTGTATAAAGCTCTAAAGACACACCTCAGAGCATTATAAATCTCTAAAGACACACCTCAGAGCAGTATAAAGCTCTAAAGACACACCTCAGAGTTGTATAAAGCTCTAAAAACACACCTCAGAGCAGTATAAAGCTCTAAAGACACACCTCAGAGTGGTATATAGCTCTAAAGACACACCTCAGAGTGTATAAAGCTCTAAAAACACACCTCAGAGCAGTATAAAGCTCTAAAGACACACCTCAGAGTGGTATAAAGCTCTAAAGACACACCTCAGAGTGTATAAAGCTCTAAAGACACACCTCAGAGTGTTATAAAGCTCTAAAGACACACCTCAGAGTGGTATGAAGCTCTAAAGACACACCTCAGAGCAGTATAAAGCTCTAAAGACACACCTCAGAGTGTATATAGCTCTAAAGACCCAACTCAGAGTGTATAAATCTCTAAACACACACCTCAGAGAGTATAAAGCTCTAAAGACACACCTCAGAGTGTATAAAGCTCTAAAGACACATCTCAGAGTGTATAAAGCTCTAAAGACACACAAAGTGTTATAAAGCTCTAAAGACACACCTCAGAGTGGTATAAAGCTCTAAAGACACACCTCAGAGTGTATAAAGCTCTAAAGACACACCTCAGAGTGTATAAAGCTCTAAAGACGCACCTTAGAGTGTATAAAGCTCTAAAGACACACCTTAGAGTGTATAAAGCTCTAAAGACACACCTCAGAGTGTATAAAGCTCTAAAGACGCATTTCAGAGTGTATAAAGATCTAAAGACACACCTGAGAGTGTATAAAGCTCTAAAGACACACCTCAGAGCATTATAAATCTCTAAAGACACACCTCAGAGCAGTATAAAGCTCTAAAGACACACCTCAGAGTTGTATAAAGCTCTAAAAACACACCTCAGATTGGTATATAGCTCTAAAGACACACCTCAGAGTGTATAAAGCTCTAAAGACACACCTCAGAGTGTATAAAGCTCTAAAGACACACCTCAGAGCAGTATAAAGCTCTAAAGACACACCTCAGAGTGTTATAAAGCTCCAAAGACACACCTAAGAGTGCATAAAGCTCTAAAGACACACCTCAGAGCAGTATAAAGCTCTAAAGACACACCTCAGAGCAGTATAAAGCTCTAAAGACACACCTCAGAGTGGTATAAAGCTCTAAAGACACAACTCAGAGTGTATAAAGCTCTAAAGACACACCTCAGAGCAGTATAAAGCTCTAAAGATAAATCTCTGAGTGTATAAAGCTCTAAAGACACACCTCAGAGTGTAAAAAGCTCTAAATACACACCTCAGAGTGTATAAAGCTCTAAAGACACACCTCAGAGTGGTATAAAGCTCTAAAGACACACCTCAGAGTGTTGTAAAGCTCTAAAGACACACCTCAGAGCAGTATAAAGCTCTAAAGACACACCTCAGAGTGGTATAAAGCTCTAAAGACACACCTCAGAGTGTATATAGCTCTAAAGACACAACTCAGAGTGTATAAAGCTCTAAAGACACACCTCAGAGCAGTATAAAGCTCTAAAGACACACCTCAGAGTGTATAAAGCTCTAAAGACACACGTCAGAGTGTTATAAAGCTCTAAAGACACACCTCAGAGCAGTATAAATCTCTAAAGACACACCTCAGAGTGGTATAAAGCTCTAAAGACACACCTCAGAGTGTTATAAAGCTCTAAAGACACACCTTAGAGTGTATAAAGCTCTAAAGACACACCTCAGAGTGGTATAAAGCTCTAAAGACACACCTCAGAGCAGTATAAATCTCTAAAGACACACCTCAGAGTGGTATAAAGCTCTAAAGACACACCTCAGAGTGTATATAGCTCTAAAGACACAACTCAGAGTGTATAAAGCTCTAAAGACACACCTCAGAGCAGTATAAATCTCTAAAGACACACCTCAGAGCAGTATAAAGCTCTAAAGACACACCTCAGAGTGTATAAAGCTCTAAACACACACCTCAGAGTGGTATAAAGCTCTAAAGACACACCTCAGAGTGTTATAAAGCTCTAAAGACACACCTCAGAGCATTATAAATCTCTAAAGACACACCTCAGAGCAGTATAAAGCTCTAAAGACACACCTCAGAGTTGTATAAAGCTCTAAAAACACACCTCAGAGCAGTATAAAGCTCTAAAGACACACCTCAGAGTGGTATATAGCTCTAAAGACACACCTCAGAGTGTATAAAGCTCTAAAAACACACCTCAGAGCAGTATAAAGCTCTAAAGACACACCTCAGAGTGGTATAAAGCTCTAAAGACACACCTCAGAGTGTATAAAGCTCTAAAGACACACCTCAGAGTGTTATAAAGCTCTAAAGACACACCTCAGAGTGGTATAAAGCTCTAAAGACACACCTCAGAGCAGTATAAAGCTCTAAAGACACACCTCAGAGTGGTATAAAGCTCTAAAGACACATCTCAGAGTGTATAAAGCTCTAAAGACACACAAAGTGTTATAAAGCTCTAAAGACACACCTCAGAGTGGTATAAAGCTCTAAAGACACACCTCAGAGTGTATAAAGCTCTAAAGACACACCTCAGAGTGTATAAAGCTCTAAAGACGCACCTTAGAGTGTATAAAGCTCTAAAGACACACCTTAGAGTGTATAAAGCTCTAAAGACACACCTCAGAGTGTATAAAGCTCTAAAGACGCATTTCAGAGTGTATAAAGATCTAAAGACACACCTGAGAGTGTATAAAGCTCTAAAGACACACCTCAGAGCATTATAAATCTCTAAAGACACACCTCAGAGCAGTATAAAGCTCTAAAGACACACCTCAGAGTTGTATAAAGCTCTAAAAACACACCTCAGATTGGTATATAGCTCTAAAGACACACCTCAGAGTGTATAAAGCTCTAAAGACACACCTCAGAGTGTATAAAGCTCTAAAGACACACCTCAGAGCAGTATAAAGCTCTAAAGACACACCTCAGAGTGTTATAAAGCTCCAAAGACACACCTAAGAGTGTATAAAGCTCTAAAGACACACCTCAGAGCAGTATAAAGCTCTAAAGACACACCTCAGAGCAGTATAAAGCTCTAAAGACACACCTCAGAGTGGTATAAAGCTCTAAAGACACAACTCAGAGTGTATAAAGCTCTAAAGACACACCTCAGAGTGTATAAAGCTCTAAAGACACACCTCAGAGTGGTATAAAGCTCTAAAGACACACCTCAGAGTGTTATAAAGCTCTAAAGACACACCTCAGAGCAGTATAAAGCTCTAAAGACACACCTCAGAGTGGTATAAAGCTCTAAAGACACACCTCAGAGTGTATATAGCTCTAAAGACACAACTCAGAGTGTATAAAGCTCTAAAGACACACCTCAGAGCAGTATAAAGCTCTAAAGACACACCTCAGAGTGTATAAAGCTCTAAACACACACCTTAGAGTGTATAAAGCTCTAAAGACACACGTCAGAGTGTTATAAAGCTCTAAAGACACACCTCAGAACAGTATAAATCTCTAAAGACACACCTCAGAGTGGTATAAAGCTCTAAAGACACACCTCAGAGTGTTATAAAGCTCTAAAGACACACCTTAGAGTGTATAAAGCTCTAAAGACACACCTCAGAGTGGTATAAAGCTCTAAAGACACACCTCAGAGCAGTATAAATCTCTAAAGACACACCTCAGAGTGGTATAAAGCTCTAAAGACACACCTCAGAGTGTATATAGCTCTAAAGACACAACTCAGAGTGTATAAAGCTCTAAAGACACACCTCAGAGCAGTATAAATCTCTAAAGACACACCTCAGAGCAGTATAAAGCTCTAAAGACACACCTCAGAGTGTATAAAGCTCTAAACACACACCTCAGAGTGGTATAAAGCTCTAAAGACACACCTCAGAGTGTTATAAAGCTCTAAAGACACACCTAAGAGTGTTATAAAGCTCTAAAGACACACCTCAGAGTGTTATAAAGCTCTAAAGACACACCTCAGAGCAGTATAAAGCTCTAAAGACACACCTCAGAGTGTTATAAAGCTCTAAAGACACACCTAAGAGTGTTATAAAGCTCTAAAGACACACCTCAGAGTGGTATAAAGCTCTGAAGACACACCTCAGAATTGTATAAAGCTCTAAAGACACACCTCAGAGTGTTATAAAGCTCTAAAGACACACTTCAACGTGTCTAAAGCTCTAAAGACACACCTCAGAGTGGTATAAATCTCTAAAGACACACTTCAGAGTGTATAAAGCTCTAAAGACACACCTCAGAGTGTATAAAGCTCTAAAGACACACCTCAGAGTGGTATAAATCTCTAAAGACATACCTCAGAGTGTAAAAAGCTCTAAAGACACACCTCAGAGTGGTGTAAATCTCTAAAGACACACCTCAGAGTGTATAAAGCTCTAAAAACACACCTCAGAGTGTATAAAGCTCTAAAGAAACACCTCAGAGTGGTATAAAGCTCTAAAGACACACCTCAGAGTGGTATAAATCTCTAAAGACACACCTCAGAGTGTATAAAGCTCTAAAGACACAACTCAGAGTGTATAAAGCTCTAAAGACACAACTCAGAGTGTATAAAGCTCTAAAGACACAACTCAGAGTGTATAAAGCTCTAAAGACACACCTCAGAGTGTATAAAGCTCTAAAGACACAACTCAGAGTGTATAAAGCTCTAAAGACACACCTCAGAGTGTATAAAGCTCTAAAGACACACATCAGCGTGTATAAAGCTCTAAAGACACAACTCAGAGTGTATAAAGCTCTAAAGACACACCTCAGAGCGGTATAAAGCTCTAAAGACACACCTCAGAGTGTATAAAGCTCTAAAGACACACCTCAGAGTGGTATAAAGCTCTAAAGACACACCTCAGAGTGTTATAAAGCTCTAAAGACACACTTCAACGTGTCTAAAGCTCTAAAGACACACCTCAGAGTGGTATAAATCTCTAAAGACACACTTCAGAGTGTATAAAGCTCTAAAGACACACCTCAGAGTGTAAAAAGCTCTAAAGACGCACCTTAGAGTGTATAAAGCTCTAAAGACACACCTTAGAGTGTATAAAGCTCTAAAGACACACCTCAGAGTGTATAAAGCTCTAAAGACGCATTTCAGAGTGTATAAAGATCTAAAGACACAACTCAGAGTGTATAAAGCTCTAAAGACACACCTCAGAGCAGTATAAAGCTCTAAAGACACACCTCAGAGCAGTATAAAGCTCTAAAGACACACCTCAGAGTGGTATAAAGCTCTAAAGACACAACTCAGAGTGTATAAAGCTCTAAAGACACACCTCAGAGTGGTATAAAGCTCTAAAGACACACCTCAGAGTGTTATAAAGCTCTAAAGACACACCTCAGAGCAGTATAAAGCTCTAAAGACACACCTCAGAGTGGTATAAAGCTCTAAAGACACACCTCAGAGTGTATATAGCTCTAAAGACACAACTCAGAGTGTATAAAGCTCTAAAGACACACCTCAGAGCAGTATAAAGCTCTAAAGACACACCTCAGAGTGTATAAAGCTCTAAACACACACCTTAGAGTGTATAAAGCTCTAAAGACACACGTCAGAGTGTTATAAAGCTCTAAAGACACACCTCAGAGCAGTATAAATCTCTAAAGACACACCTCAGAGTGGTATAAAGCTCTAAAGACACACCTCAGAGTGTTATAAAGCTCTAAAGACACACCTTAGAGTGGTATAAAGCTCTAAAGACACACCTCAGAGTGTTATAAAGCTCTAAAGACACACCTCAGAGTGGTATAAAGCTCTAAAGACACACCTCAGAGCAGTATAAATCTCTAAAGACACACCTCAGAGTGGTATAAAGCTCTAAAGACACACCTCAGAGTGTATATAGCTCTAAAGACACACCTCAGAGTGTTATAAAGCTCTAAAGACACACCTCAGAGCAGTATAAAGCTCTAAAGACACACCTCAGAGTGTTATAAAGCTCTAAAGACACACCTAAGAGTGTTATAAAGCTCTAAAGACACACCTCAGAGTGGTATAAAGCTCTGAAGACACACCTCAGAATTGTATAAAGCTCTAAAGACACACCTCAGAGTGTTATAAAGCTCTAAAGACACACTTCAACGTGTCTAAAGCTCTAAAGACACACCTCAGAGTGGTATAAATCTCTAAAGACACACTTCAGAGTGTATAAAGCTATAAAGACACACCTCAGAGTGTATAAAGCTCTAAAGACACACCTCAGAGTGGTATAAATCTCTAAAGACATACCTCAGAGTGTAAAAAGCTCTAAAGACACACCTCAGAGTGGTGTAAATCTCTAAAGACACACCTCAGAGTGGTATAAATCTCTAAAGACACACTTCAGAGTGTATAAAGCTATAAAGACACACCTCAGAGTGGTATAAAGCTCTAAAGACACACCTCAGAGTGTTATAAAGCTCTAAAGACACACCTTAGAGTGTATAAAGCTCTAAAGACACACCTCAGAGTGGTATAAAGCTCTAAAGACACACCTCAGAGCAGTATAAATCTCTAAAGACACACCTCAGAGTGGTATAAAGCTCTAAAGACACACCTCAGAGTGTATATAGCTCTAAAGACACAACTCAGAGTGTATAAAGCTCTAAAGACACACCTCAGAGCAGTATAAATCTCTAAAGACACACCTCAGAGCAGTATAAAGCTCTAAAGACACACCTCAGAGTGTATAAAGCTCTAAACACACACCTCAGAGTGGTATAAAGCTCTAAAGACACACCTCAGAGTGTTATAAAGCTCTAAAGACACACCTAAGAGTGTTATAAAGCTCTAAAGACACACCTCAGAGTGTTATAAAGCTCTAAAGACACACCTCAGAGCAGTATAAAGCTCTAAAGACACACCTCAGAGTGTTATAAAGCTCTAAAGACACACCTAAGAGTGTTATAAAGCTCTAAAGACACACCTCAGAGTGGTATAAAGCTCTGAAGACACACCTCAGAATTGTATAAAGCTCTAAAGACACACCTCAGAGTGTTATAAAGCTCTAAAGACACACTTCAACGTGTCTAAAGCTCTAAAGACACACCTCAGAGTGGTATAAATCTCTAAAGACACACTTCAGAGTGTATAAAGCTCTAAAGACACACCTCAGAGTGTATAAAGCTCTAAAGACACACCTCAGAGTGGTATAAATCTCTAAAGACATACCTCAGAGTGTAAAAAGCTCTAAAGACACACCTCAGAGTGGTGTAAATCTCTAAAGACACACCTCAGAGTGTATAAAGCTCTAAAAACACACCTCAGAGTGTATAAAGCTCTAAAGAAACACCTCAGAGTGGTATAAAGCTCTAAAGACACACCTCAGAGTGGTATAAATCTCTAAAGACACACCTCAGAGTGTATAAAGCTCTAAAGACACAACTCAGAGTGTATAAAGCTCTAAAGACACAACTCAGAGTGTATAAAGCTCTAAAGACACAACTCAGAGTGTATAAAGCTCTAAAGACACACCTCAGAGTGTATAAAGCTCTAAAGACACAACTCAGAGTGTATAAAGCTCTAAAGACACACCTCAGAGTGTATAAAGCTCTAAAGACACACATCAGCGTGTATAAAGCTCTAAAGACACAACTCAGAGTGTATAAAGCTCTAAAGACACACCTCAGAGCGGTATAAAGCTCTAAAGACACACCTCAGAGTGTATAAAGCTCTAAAGACACACCTCAGAGTGGTATAAAGCTCTAAAGACACACCTCAGAGTGTTATAAAGCTCTAAAGACACACTTCAACGTGTCTAAAGCTCTAAAGACACACCTCAGAGTGGTATAAATCTCTAAAGACACACTTCAGAGTGTATAAAGCTCTAAAGACACACCTCAGAGTGTAAAAAGCTCTAAAGACGCACCTTAGAGTGTATAAAGCTCTAAAGACACACCTTAGAGTGTATAAAGCTCTAAAGACACACCTCAGAGTGTATAAAGCTCTAAAGACGCATTTCAGAGTGTATAAAGATCTAAAGACACAACTCAGAGTGTATAAAGCTCTAAAGACACACCTCAGAGCAGTATAAAGCTCTAAAGACACACCTCAGAGCAGTATAAAGCTCTAAAGACACACCTCAGAGTGGTATAAAGCTCTAAAGACACAACTCAGAGTGTATAAAGCTCTAAAGACACACCTCAGAGTGGTATAAAGCTCTAAAGACACACCTCAGAGTGTTATAAAGCTCTAAAGACACACCTCAGAGCAGTATAAAGCTCTAAAGACACACCTCAGAGTGGTATAAAGCTCTAAAGACACACCTCAGAGTGTATATAGCTCTAAAGACACAACTCAGAGTGTATAAAGCTCTAAAGACACACCTCAGAGCAGTATAAAGCTCTAAAGACACACCTCAGAGTGTATAAAGCTCTAAACACACACCTTAGAGTGTATAAAGCTCTAAAGACACACGTCAGAGTGTTATAAAGCTCTAAAGACACACCTCAGAGCAGTATAAATCTCTAAAGACACACCTCAGAGTGGTATAAAGCTCTAAAGACACACCTCAGAGTGTTATAAAGCTCTAAAGACACACCTTAGAGTGGTATAAAGCTCTAAAGACACACCTCAGAGCAGTATAAATCTCTAAAGACACACCTCAGAGTGGTATAAAGCTCTAAAGACACACCTCAGAGTGTTATAAAGCTCTAAAGACACACCTTAGAGTGGTATAAAGCTCTAAAGACACACCTCAGAGTGTTATAAAGCTCTAAAGACACACCTCAGAGTGGTATAAAGCTCTAAAGACACACCTCAGAGCAGTATAAATCTCTAAAGACACACCTCAGAGTGGTATAAAGCTCTAAAGACACACCTCAGAGTGTATATAGCTCTAAAGACACAACTCAGAGTGTATAAAGCTCTAAAGACACACCTCAGAGCAGTATAAATCTCTAAAGACACACCTCAGAGCAGTATAAAGCTCTAAAGACACACCTCAGAGTGTATAAAGCTCTAAACACACACCTCAGAGTGGTATAAAGCTCTAAAGACACACCTCAGAGTGTTATAAAGCTCTAAAGACACACCTAAGAGTGTTATAAAGCTCTAAAGACACACCTCAGAGTGTTATAAAGCTCTAAAGACACACCTCAGAGCAGTATAAAGCTCTAAAGACACACCTCAGAGTGTTATAAAGCTCTAAAGACACACCTAAGAGTGTTATAAAGCTCTAAAGACACACCTCAGAGTGGTATAAAGCTCTGAAGACACACCTCAGAATTGTATAAAGCTCTAAAGACACACCTCAGAGTGTTATAAAGCTCTAAAGACACACTTCAACGTGTCTAAAGCTCTAAAGACACACCTCAGAGTGGTATAAATCTCTAAAGACACACTTCAGAGTGTATAAAGCTATAAAGACACACCTCAGAGTGTATAAAGCTCTAAAGACACACCTCAGAGTGGTATAAATCTCTAAAGACATACCTCAGAGTGTAAAAAGCTCTAAAGACACACCTCAGAGTGGTGTAAATCTCTAAAGACACACCTCAGAGTGGTATAAATCTCTAAAGACACACTTCAGAGTGTATAAAGCTCTAAAGACACACCTCAGAGTGTAAAAAGCTCTAAAGACACACCTCAGAGTGTATAAAGCTCTAAAGACACACCTCAGAGTGGTATAAATCTCTAAAGACACACCTCAGAGTGTAAAAAGCTCTAAAGACACACCTCAGAGTGTATAAAGCTCTAAAGACACATCTCAGAGTGGTATAAAGCTCTAAAGACACGCCTCAGAGTGTATAAAGCTCTAAAGACACACCTCAGAGTGGTGTAAATCTCTAAAGACACACCTCAGAGTGTATAAAGCTCTAAAAACACACCTCAGAGTGTATAAAGCTCTAAAGAAACACCTCAGAGTGGTATAAAGCTCTAAAGACACACCTCAGAGTGGTATAAATCTCTAAAGACACACCTCAGAGTGTATAAAGCTCTAAAGACACAACTCAGAGTGTATAAAGCTCTAAAGACACAACTCAGAGTGTATAAAGCTCTAAAGACACAACTCAGAGTGTATAAAGCTCTAAAGACACACCTCAGAGTGTATAAAGCTCTAAAGACACACATCAGCGTGTATAAAGCTCTAAAGACACAACTCAGAGTGTATAAAGCTCTAAAGACACACCTCAGAGCGGTATAAAGCTCTAAAGACACACCTCAGAGTGTATAAAGCTCTAAAGACACACCTCAGAGTGGTATAAAGCTCTAAAGACACACCTCAGAGTGTATAAAGCTCTAAAGACACACCTCAGAGTGTATAAAGCTCTAAAGACACACCTCAGAGCAGTATAAAGCTCTAAAGACACACCTCAGAGTGTTATAAAGCTCTAAAGACACACCTCAGAGCAGTATAAAGCTCTAAAGACACACCTCAGAGTGGTATAAAGCTCTAAAGACACACCTCAGAGTGTATATAGCTCTAAAGACACAACTCAGAGTGTATAAAGCTCTAAAGACACACCTCAGAGCAGTATAAAGCTCTAAAGACACACCTCAGAGTGTATAAAGCTCTAAACACACACCTTAGAGTGTATAAAGCTCTAAAGACACACGTCAGAGTGTTATAAAGCTCTAAAGACACACCTCAGAACAGTATAAATCTCTAAAGACACACCTCAGAGTGGTATAAAGCTCTAAAGACACACCTCAGAGTGTTATAAAGCTCTAAAGACACACCTTAGAGTGTATAAAGCTCTAAAGACACACCTCAGAGTGGTATAAAGCTCTAAAGACACACCTCAGAGCAGTATAAATCTCTAAAGACACACCTCAGAGTGGTATAAAGCTCTAAAGACACACCTCAGAGTGTATATAGCTCTAAAGACACAACTCAGAGTGTATAAAGCTCTAAAGACACACCTCAGAGCAGTATAAATCTCTAAAGACACACCTCAGAGCAGTATAAAGCTCTAAAGACACACCTCAGAGTGTATAAAGCTCTAAACACACACCTCAGAGTGGTATAAAGCTCTAAAGACACACCTCAGAGTGTTATAAAGCTCTAAAGACACACCTAAGAGTGTTATAAAGCTCTAAAGACACACCTCAGAGTGTTATAAAGCTCTAAAGACACACCTCAGAGCAGTATAAAGCTCTAAAGACACACCTCAGAGTGTTATAAAGCTCTAAAGACACACCTAAGAGTGTTATAAAGCTCTAAAGACACACCTCAGAGTGGTATAAAGCTCTGAAGACACACCTCAGAATTGTATAAAGCTCTAAAGACACACCTCAGAGTGTTATAAAGCTCTAAAGACACACTTCAACGTGTCTAAAGCTCTAAAGACACACCTCAGAGTGGTATAAATCTCTAAAGACACACTTCAGAGTGTATAAAGCTCTAAAGACACACCTCAGAGTGTAAAAAGTTCTAAAGACACACCTCAGAGTGTATAAAGCTCTAAAGACACACCTCAGAGTGGTATAAATCTCTAAAGACATACCTCAGAGTGTAAAAAGCTCTAAAGACACACCTCAGAGCAGTATAAAGCTCTAAAGACACACCTCAGAGTGTATAAAGCTCTAAAAACACACCTCAGAGTGTATAAAGCTCTAAAGAAACACCTCAGAGTGGTATAAAGCTCTAAAGACACACCTCAGAGTGGTATAAATCTCTAAAGACACACCTCAGAGTGTATAAAGCTCTAAAGACACAACTCAGAGTGTATAAAGCTCTAAAGACACAACTCAGAGTGTATAAAGCTCTAAAGACACAACTCAGAGTGTATAAAGCTCTAAAGACACACCTCAGAGTGTATAAAGCTCTAAAGACACAACTCAGAGTGTATAAAGCTCTAAAGACACACCTCAGAGTGTATAAAGCTCTAAAGACACACATCAGCGTGTATAAAGCTCTAAAGACACAACTCAGAGTGTATAAAGCTCTAAAGACACACCTCAGAGCGGTATAAAGCTCTAAAGACACACCTCAGAGTGTATAAAGCTCTAAAGACACACCTCAGAGTGGTATAAAGCTCTAAAGACACACCTCAGAGTGTTATAAAGCTCTAAAGACACACTTCAACGTGTCTAAAGCTCTAAAGACACACCTCAGAGTGGTATAAATCTCTAAAGACACACTTCAGAGTGTATAAAGCTCTAAAGACACACCTCAGAGTGTAAAAAGCTCTAAAGACGCACCTTAGAGTGTATAAAGCTCTAAAGACACACCTTAGAGTGTATAAAGCTCTAAAGACACACCTCAGAGTGTATAAAGCTCTAAAGACGCATTTCAGAGTGTATAAAGATCTAAAGACACAACTCAGAGTGTATAAAGCTCTAAAGACACACCTCAGAGCAGTATAAAGCTCTAAAGACACACCTCAGAGCAGTATAAAGCTCTAAAGACACACCTCAGAGTGGTATAAAGCTCTAAAGACACAACTCAGAGTGTATAAAGCTCTAAAGACACACCTCAGAGTGGTATAAAGCTCTAAAGACACACCTCAGAGTGTTATAAAGCTCTAAAGACACACCTCAGAGCAGTATAAAGCTCTAAAGACACACCTCAGAGTGGTATAAAGCTCTAAAGACACACCTCAGAGTGTATATAGCTCTAAAGACACAACTCAGAGTGTATAAAGCTCTAAAGACACACCTCAGAGCAGTATAAAGCTCTAAAGACACACCTCAGAGTGTATAAAGCTCTAAACACACACCTTAGAGTGTATAAAGCTCTAAAGACACACGTCAGAGTGTTATAAAGCTCTAAAGACACACCTCAGAGCAGTATAAATCTCTAAAGACACACCTCAGAGTGGTATAAAGCTCTAAAGACACACCTCAGAGTGTTATAAAGCTCTAAAGACACACCTTAGAGTGGTATAAAGCTCTAAAGACACACCTCAGAGTGTTATAAAGCTCTAAAGACACACCTCAGAGTGGTATAAAGCTCTAAAGACACACCTCAGAGCAGTATAAATCTCTAAAGACACACCTCAGAGTGGTATAAAGCTCTAAAGACACACCTCAGAGTGTATATAGCTCTAAGGACACAACTCAGAGTGTATAAAGCTCTAAAGACACACCTCAGAGCAGTATAAATCTCTAAAGACACACCTCAGAGCAGTATAAAGCTCTAAAGACACACCTCAGAGTGTATAAAGCTCTAAACACACACCTCAGAGTGGTATAAAGCTCTAAAGACACACCTCAGAGTGTTATAAAGCTCTAAAGACACACCTAAGAGTGTTATAAAGCTCTAAAGACACACCTCAGAGTGTTATAAAGCTCTAAAGACACACCTCAGAGCAGTATAAAGCTCTAAAGACACACCTCAGAGTGTTATAAAGCTCTAAAGACACACCTAAGAGTGTTATAAAGCTCTAAAGACACACCTCAGAGTGGTATAAAGCTCTGAAGACACACCTCAGAATTGTATGAAGCTCTAAAGACACACCTCAGAGTGTTATAAAGCTCTAAAGACACACTTCAACGTGTCTAAAGCTCTAAAGACACACCTCAGAGTGGTATAAATCTCTAAAGACACACTTCAGAGTGTATAAAGCTATAAAGACACACCTCAGAGTGTAAAAAGTTCTAAAGACACACCTCAGAGTGTATAAAGCTCTAAAGACACACCTCAGTGTGGTATAAATCTCTAAAGACATACCTCAGAGTGTAAAAAGCTCTAAAGACACACCTCAGAGTGGTGTAAATCTCTAAAGACACACCTCAGAGTGGTATAAATCTCTAAAGACACACTTCAGAGTGTATAAAGCTCTAAAGACACACCTCAGAGTGTAAAAAGCTCTAAAGACACACCTCAGAGTGTATAAAGCTCTAAAGACACACCTCAGAGTGGTATAAATCTCTAAAGACACCCTCAGAGTGTAAAAAGCTCTAAAGACACACCTCAGAGTGTATAAAGCTCTAAAGACACATCTCAGAGTGGTATAAAGCTCTAAAGACACGCCTCAGAGTGTATAAAGCTCTAAAGACACACCTCAGAGTGGTGTAAATCTCTAAAGACACACCTCAGAGTGTATAAAGCTCTAAAAACACACCTCAGAGTGTATAAAGCTCTAAAGAAACACCTCAGAGTGGTATAAAGCTCTAAAGACACACCTCAGAGTGGTATAAATCTCTAAAGACACACCTCAGAGTGTATAAAGCTCTAAAGACACAACTCAGAGTGTATAAAGCTCTAAAGACACAACTCAGAGTGTATAAAGCTCTAAAGACACAACTCAGAGTGTATAAAGCTCTAAAGACACACCTCAGAGTGTATAAAGCTCTAAAGACACAACTCAGAGTGTATAAAGCTCTAAAGACACACCTCAGAGTGTATAAAGCTCTAAAGACACACATCAGCGTGTATAAAGCTCTAAAGACACAACTCAGAGTGTATAAAGCTCTAAAGACACACCTCAGAGCGGTATAAAGCTCTAAAGACACACCTCAGAGTGTATAAAGCTCTAAAGACACACCTCAGAGTGGTATAAAGCTCTAAAGACACACCTCAGAGTGTATAAAGCTCTAAAGACACACCTCAGAGCAGTATAAAGCTCTAAAGACACACCTCAGAGTGTATAAAGCTCTAAAGACACACCTCAGAGCAGTATAAAGCTCTAAAGACACACCTCAGAGTGGTATAAAGCTCTAAAGACACACCTCAGAGTGTATAAAGCTCTAAAGACACACCTCAGAGTGGTATAAAGCTCTAAAGACACACCTCAGAGCAGTATAAAGCTCTAAAGACACACCTCAGAGAGTATAAAGCTCTAAAGACACACCTCAGAGCAGTATAAAGCTCTAAAGACACACCTCAGAGTGGTATAAAGCTCTAAAGACACACCTCAGAGCAGTATAAAGCTCTAAAGACACACCTCAGAGTGTATAAAGCTCTAAAGACACACCTCAGAGCAGTATAAAGCTCTAAAGATAAATCTCAGAGAGTATAAAGCTCTAAAGACACACCTCAGAGTGTATAAAGCTCTAAAGACACACCTCAGAGTGTATAAAGCTCTAAAGACACACCTCAGAGCAGTATAAAGCTCTAAAGATAAATCTCAGAGTGTATAAAGCTCTAAAGACACACCTCAGAGTGTATAAAGCTCTAAAGACACACTTCAGAGTGGTATAAATCTCTAAAGACACACCTCAGAGTGTAAAAAGCTCTAAAGACACACCTCAGAGCATTATAAATCTCTAAAGACACACCTCAGAGCTGTATAAAGCTCTAAAAACACACCACAGATTGGTATATAGCTCTAAAGACACACCTCAGGGTGTATAAAGCTCTAAAGACACACCTCAGAGTGTATAAAGCTCTAAAAACACACCTCAGAGCAGTATAAAGCTCTAAAGACACACCTCAGAGTGTTATAAAGCTCTAAAGACACACCTCAGAGTGTATAAAGCTCTAAAGACACACCTCAGAGTGTTTTAAAGCTCTAAAGACACACCTCAGAGTGTATAAAGCTCTAAAGACACACCTCAGAGCATTATAAATCTCTAAAGACACACCTCGGAGCAGTATAAAGCTCTAAAGACACACCTCAGAGTTGTATAAAGCTCTAAAAACACACCTCAGAGCAGTATAAAGCTCTAAAGACACACCTCAGAGTGGTATATAGCTCTAAAGACACACCTCAGAGTGTATAAAGCTCTAAAAACACACCTCAGAGCAGTATAAAGCTCTAAAGACACACCTCAGAGTGGTATAAAGCTCTAAAGACACACCTCAGAGTGTATAAAGCTCTAAAGACACACCTCAGAGTGTTATAAAGCTCTAAAGACACACCTCAGAGTGTATAAAGCTCTAAAGACACACCTCAGAGCAGTATAAATCTCTAAAGACACACCTCAGAGTGGTATAAAGCTCTAAAGACACACCTCAGAGCAGTATAAAGCTCTAAAGACACACCTCAGAGTGTATAAAGCTCTAAAGACACATCTCAGAGTGTATAAAGCTCTAAAGACACACAAAGTGTTATAAAGCTCTAAAGACACACTTCAGAGTGGTATAAAGCTCTAAAGACACACTTCAGAGTGGTATAAAGCTCTAAAGACACACCTTAGAGTGTTATAAAGCTCTAAAGACACACCTCAGAGTGTATAAATCTCTAAAGACACACCTCAGAGTGTATAAAGCTCTAAAGACACACCTAAGAGAGTATAAAGCTCTAAAGACACACCTCAGAGCAGTATAAAGCTCTAAAGACACACCTCAGAGTGTATAAAGCTCTAAAGACACACCTCAGAGTGTATATAGCTCTAAAGACACACCTCAGAGTGTATAAAGCTCTAAAAACACACCTCAGAGTGTATATAGCTCTAAAGACACACCTCAGAGTGTATAAAGCTCTAAAGACACACCTCAGAGTGTAAAAAGCTCTAAAGACACACCTTGGAGTGTTTTAAAGCTCTAAAGACACACCTCAGAGTGTATAAAGCTCTAAAGACACACCTCAGAGTGTTTTAAAGCTCTAAAGACACACCTCAGAGTGTATAAAGCTCTAAAGACACATCTCAGAGTGTATAAAGCTCTAAAGACACACAAAGTGTTATAAAGCTCTAAAGACACACCTCAGAGTGGTATAAAGCTCTAAAGACACACCTCAGAGTGTATAAAGCGCTAAAGACACACCTCAGAGTGTATAAAGCTCTAAAGACGCACCTTAGAGTGTATAAAGCTCTAAAGACACACCTTAGAGTGTATAAAGCTCTAAAGACACACCTCAGAGTGTATAAAGCTCTAAAGACGCATTTCAGAGTGTATAAAGATCTAAAGACACACCTGAGAGTGTATAAAGCTCTAAAGACACACCTCAGAGCATTATAAATCTCTAAAGACACACCTCAGAGCAGTATAAAGCTCTAAAGACACACCTCAGAGTTGTATAAAGCTCTAAAGACACACCTCAGAGTGTATAAAGCTCTAAAGACACACCTCAGAGTGGTATAAAGCTCCAAAGACACACCTAAGAGTGTATAAAGCTCTAAAGACACACCTCAGAGCAGTATAAAGCTCTAAAGACACACCTCAGAGTGGTATAAAGCTCTAAAGACACACCTCAGAGCAGTATAAAGCTCTAAAGACACACCTCAGAGTGGTATAAAGCTCTAAAGACACAACTCAGAGTGTATAAAGCTCTAAAGACACACCTCAGAGCAGTATAAAGCTCTAAAGATAAATCTCTGAGTGTATAAAGCTCTAAAGACACACCTCAGAGTGTAAAAAGCTCTAAATACACACCTCAGAGTGTATAAAGCTCTAAAGACACACCTCAGAGTGGTATAAAGCTCTAAAGACACACCTCAGAGTGTTATAAAGCTCTAAAGACACACCTCAGAGCAGTATAAAGCTCTAAAGACACACCTCAGAGTGGTATAAAGCTCTAAAGACACACCTCAGAGTGTATATAGCTCTAAAGACACAACTCAGAGTGTATAAAGCTCTAAAGACACACCTCAGAGCAGTATAAAGCTCTAAAGACACACCTCAGAGTGTATAAAGCTCTAAACACACACCTTAGAGTGTATATAGCTCTAAAGACACAACTCAGAGTGTATAAAGCTCTAAAGACACACCTCAGAGCAGTATAAATCTCTAAAGACACACCTCAGAGTGGTATAAAGCTCTAAAGACACACCTCAGAGTGTTATAAAGCTCTAAAGACACACCTTAGAGTGTATAAAGCTCTAAAGACACACCTCAGAGTGGTATAAATCTCTAAAGACACACCTCAGAGTGGTATAAAGCTCTAAAGACACACCTCAGAGTGTATATAGCTCTAAAGACACAACTCAGAGTGTATAAAGCTCTAAAGACACACCTCAGAGCAGTATAAATCTCTAAAGACACACCTCAGAGCAGTATAAAGCTCTAAAGACACACCTCAGAGTGTATAAAGCTCTAAACACACACCTCAGAGTGGTATAAAGCTCTAAAGACACACCTCAGAGTGTTATAAAGCTCTAAAGACACACCTAAGAGTGTTATAAAGCTCTAAAGACACACCTCAGAGTGTTATAAAGCTCTAAAGACACACCTCAGAGCAGTATAAAGCTCTAAAGACACACCTCAGAGTGTTATAAAGCTCTAAAGACACACCTAAGAGTGTTATAAAGCTCTAAAGACACACCTCAGAGTGGTATAAAGCTCTGAAGACACACCTCAGAATTGTATAAAGCTCTAAAGAAACACCTCAGAGTGATATAAAGCTCTAAAGACACACTTCAACGTGTCTAAAGCTCTAAAGACACACCTCAGAGTGGTATAAATCTCTAAAGACACACCTCAGAGTGTAAAAAGCTCTAAAGACACACCTCAGAGTGTATAAAGCTCTAAAGACACACCTCAGAGTGGTATAAATCTCTAAAGACACACCTCAGAGTGTAAAAAGCTCTAAAGACACACCTCAGAGTGGTGTAAATCTCTAAAGACACACCTCAGAGTGTATAAAGCTCTAAAAACACACCTCAGAGTGTATAAAGCTCTAAAGAAACACCTCAGAGTGGTATAAAGCTCTAAAGACACACCTCAGAGTGGTATAAATCTCTAAAGACACACCTCAGAGTGTATAAAGCTCTAAAGACACAACTCAGAGTGTATAAAGCTCTAAAGACACAACTCAGAGTGTATAAAGCTCTAAAGACACAACTCAGAGTGTATAAAGCTCTAAAGACACACCTCAGAGTGTATAAAGCTCTAAAGACACAACTCAGAGTGTATAAAGCTCTAAAGACACACCTCAGAGTGTATAAAGCTCTAAAGACACACATCAGCGTGTATAAAGCTCTAAAGACAAAACTCAGAGTGTATAAAGCTCTAAAGACACACCTCAGAGCGGTATAAAGCTCTAAAGACACACCTCAGAGTGTATAAAGCTCTAAAGACACACCTCAGAGTGGTATAAAGCTCTAAAGACACACCTCAGAGTGTTATAAAGCTCTAAAGACACACTTCAACGTGTCTAAAGCTCTAAAGACACACCTCAGAGTGTATAAAGCTCTAAAGACACACCTCAGAGTGTAAAAAGCTCTAAAGACACACCTCAGAGTGTATAAAGCTCTAAAGACACACCTCAGAGTGGTATAAATCTCTAAAGACACACCTCAGAGTGTAAAAAGCTCTAAAGACACACCTCAGAGTGTATAAAGCTCTAAAGACACATCTCAGAGTGGTATAAAGCTCTAAAGACACGCCTCAGAGTGTATAAAGCTCTAAAGACACACCTCAGAGTGGTGTAAATCTCTAAAGACACACCTCAGAGTGTATAAAGCTCTAAAAACACACCTCAGAGTGTATAAAGCTCTAAAGAAACACCTCAGAGTGGTATAAAGCTCTAAAGACACACCTCAGAGTGGTATAAATCTCTAAAGACACACCTCAGAGTGTATAAAGCTCTAAAGACACAACTCAGAGTGTATAAAGCTCTAAAGACACAACTCAGAGTGTATAAAGCTCTAAAGACACACCTCAGAGTGTATAAAGCTCTAAAGACACACCTCAGAGTGTATAAAGCTCTAAAGACACACATCAGCGTGTATAAAGCTCTAAAGACACAACTCAGAGTGTATAAAGCTCTAAAGACACACCTCAGAGCGGTATAAAGCTCTAAAGACACACCTCAGAGTGTATAAAGCTCTAAAGACACACCTCAGAGTGGTATAAAGCTCTAAAGACACACCTCAGAGTGTATAAAGCTCTAAAGACACACCTCAGAGTGTATAAAGCTCTAAAGACACACCTCAGAGCAGTATAAAGCTCTAAAGACACACCTCAGAGTGGTATAAAGCTCTAAAGACACACCTCAGAGCAGTATAAAGCTCTAAAGACACACCTCAGAGAGTATAAAGCTCTAAAGACACACCTCAGAGCAGTATAAAGCTCTAAAGACACACCTCAGAGTGGTATAAAGCTCTAAAGACACACCTCAGAGCAGTATAAAGCTCTAAAGACACACCTCAGAGTGTATAAAGCTCTAAAGACACACCTCAGAGCAGTATAAAGCTCTAAAGATAAATCTCAGAGAGTATAAAGCTCTAAAGACACACCTCAGATTGGTATAAAGCTCTAAAGACACAACTCAGAGTGTATAAAGCTCTAAAGACACACCTCAGAGTGTATAAAGCTCTAAAGACACACCTCAGAGTGTATAAAGCTCTAAAGACACACCTCAGAGCAGTATAAAGCTCTAAAGATAAATCTCAGAGTGTATAAAGCTCTAAAGACACACCTCAGAGTGTATAAAGCTCTAAAGACACACTTCAGAGTGGTATAAATCTCTAAAGACACACCTCAGAGCAGTATAAAGCTCTAAAGACACACCTCAGAGTGGTATAAAGCTCTAAAGACACACCTCAGAGTGGTATATAGCTCTAAAGACACACCTCAGAGTGTATAAAGCTCTAAAAACACACCTCAGAGCAGTATAAAGCTCTAAAGACACACCTCAGAGTGGTATAAAGCTCTAAAGACACACCTCAGAGTGTATAAAGCTCTAAAGACACACCTCAGAGTGTTATAAAGCTCTAAAGACACACCTCAGAGTGGTATAAAGCTCTAAAGACACACCTCAGAGCAGTATAAATCTCTAAAGACACACCTCAGAGTGGTATAAAGCTCTAAAGACACACCTCAGAGCAGTATAAAGCTCTAAAGACACACCTCAGAGTGTATAAAGCTCTAAAGACACATCTCAGAGTGTATAAAGCTCTAAAGACACACAAAGTGTTATAAAGCTCTAAAGACACACTTCAGAGTGGTATAAAGCTCTAAAGACACACCTTAGAGTGTTATAAAGCTCTAAAGACACACCTCAGAGTGTATAAATCTCTAAAGACACACCTCAGAGTGTATAAAGCTCTAAAGACACACCTAAGAGAGTATAAAGCTCTAAAGACACACCTCAGAGCAGTATAAAGCTCTAAAGACACACCTCAGAGTGTATAAAGCTCTAAAGACACACCTCAGAGTGTATATAGCTCTAAAGACACACCTCAGAGTGTATAAAGCTCTAAAAACACACCTCAGAGTGTATATAGCTCTAAAGACACACCTCAGAGTGTATAAAGCTCTAAAGACACACCTCAGAGCGGTATAAAGCTCTAAAGACACACCTCAGAGTGTTTTAAAGCTCTAAAGACACACCTCAGAGTGTATAAAGCTCTAAAGACACACCTCAGAGTGTTATAAAGCTCTAAAGACACACCTCAGAGTGTATAAAGCTCTAAAGACACACCTCAGAGTGTATAAAGCTCTAAAGACACACCTCAGAGCAGTATAAAGCTCTAAAGACACACCTCAGAGTTGTATAAAGCTCTAAAAACACACCTCAGAGCAGTATAAAGCTCTAAAGACACACCTCAGAGTGTATAAAGCTCTAAAGACACACCTCAGAGCAGTATAAAGCTCTAAAGACACACCTCAGAGTGGTATAAAGCTCTAAAGACACACCTCAGAGTGTATAAAGCTCTAAAAACACACCTCAGAGCAGTATAAAGCTCTAAAGACACACCTCAGAGTGGTATAAAGCTCTAAAGACACACCTCAGAGTGTATAAAGCTCTAAAGACACACCTCAGAGTGTTATAAAGCTCTTAAGACACACCTCAGAGTGGTATAAAGCTCTAAAGACACACCTCAGAGCAGTATAAAGCTCTAAAGACACACCTCAGAGTGTATATAGCTCTAAAGACCCAACTCAGAGTGTATAAATCTCTAAACACACACCTCAGAGAGTATAAAGCTCTAAAGACACACCTCAGAGTGTATAAAGCTCTAAAGACACACCTCAGAGCAGTATAAAGCTCTAAAGATAAATCTCAGAGAGTATAAAGCTCTAAAGACACACCTCAGATTGGTATAAAGCTCTAAAGACACAACTCAGAGTGTATAAAGCTCTAAAGACACACCTCAGAGTGTATAAAGCTCTAAAGACACACCTCAGAGTGTATAAAGCTCTAAAGACACACCTCAGAGCAGTATAAAGCTCTAAAGATAAATCTCAGAGTGTATAAAGCTCTAAAGACACACCTCAGAGTGTGTAAAGCTCTAAAGACACACTTCAGAGTGGTATAAATCTCTAAAGACACACCTCAGAGTGTAAAAAGCTCTAAAGACACACCTCAGAGCATTATAAATCTCTAAAGACACACCTCAGAGCTGTATAAAGCTCTAAAAACACACCACAGATTGGTATATAGCTCTAAAGACACACCTCAGGGTGTATAAAGCTCTAAAGACACACCTCAGAGTGTATAAAGCTCTAAAAACACACCTCAGAGCAGTATAAAGCTCTAAAGACACACCTCAGAGTGTTATAAAGCTCTAAAGACACACCTCAGAGTGTATAAAGCTCTAAAGACACACCTCAGAGTGTTTTAAAGCTCTAAAGACACACCTCAGAGTGTATAAAGCTCTAAAGACACATCAGAGCATTATAAATCTCTAAAGACACACCTCAGAGCAGTATAAAGCTATAAAGACACACCTCAGAGTTGTATAAAGCTCTAAAAACACACCTCAGAGCAGTATAAAGCTCTAAAGACACACCTCAGAGTGGTATATAGCTCTAAAGACACACCTCAGAGTGTATAAAGCTCTAAAAACACACCTCAGAGCAGTATAAAGCTCTAAAGACACACCTCAGAGTGTATAAAGCTCTAAAGACACACCTCAGAGTGTTATAAAGCTCTAAAGACACACCTCAGAGTGGTATAAAGCTCTAAAGACACACCTCAGAGCAGTATAAATCTCTAAAGACACACCTCAGAGTGGTATAAAGCTCTAAAGACACACCTCAGAGCAGTATAAAGCTCTAAAGACACACCTCAGAGTGTATAAAGCTCTAAAGACACATCTCAGAGTGTATAAAGCTCTAAAGACACACAAAGTGTTATAAAGCTCTAAAGACACACTTCAGAGTGGTATAAAGCTCTAAAGACACACTTCAGAGTGGTATAAAGCTCTAAAGACACACCTTAGAGTGTTATAAAGCTCTAAAGACACACCTCAGAGTGTATAAATCTCTAAAGACACACCTCAGAGTGTATAAAGCTCTAAAGACACACCTAAGAGAGTATAAAGCTCTAAAGACACACCTCAGAGCAGTATAAAGCTCTAAAGACACACCTCAGAGTGTATAAAGCTCTAAAGACACACCTCAGAGTGTATATAGCTCTAAAGACACACCTCAGAGTGTATAAAGCTCTAAAAACACACCTCAGAGTGTATATAGCTCTAAAGACACACCTCAGAGTGTATAAAGCTCTAAAGACACACCTCAGAGCGGTATAAAGCTCTAAAGACACACCTCAGAGTGTTTTAAAGCTCTAAAGACACACCTCAGAGTGTATAAAGCTCTAAAGACACATCAGAGCATTATAAATCTCTAAAGACACACCTCAGAGCAGTATAAAGCTCTAAAGACACACCTCAGAGTTGTATAAAGCTCTAAAAACACACCTCAGAGCAGTATAAAGCTCTAAAGACACACCTCAGAGTGTATAAAGCTCTAAAGACACACCTCAGAGCAGTATAAAGCTCTAAAGACACACCTCAGAGTGGTATAAAGCTCTAAAGACACACCTCAGAGTGTATAAAGCTCTAAAAACACACCTCAGAGCAGTATAAAGCTCTAAAGACACACCTCAGAGTGGTATAAAGCTCTAAAGACACACCTCAGAGTGTATAAAGCTCTAAAGACACACCTCAGAGTGTTATAAAGCTCTAAAGACACACCTCAGAGTGGTATAAAGCTCTAAAGACACACCTCAGAGCAGTATAAAGCTCTAAAGACACACCTCAGAGTGTATATAGCTCTAAAGACCCAACTCAGAGTGTATAAATCTCTAAACACACACCTCAGAGAGTATAAAGCTCTAAAGACACACCTCAGAGTGTATAAAGCTCTAAAGACACACCTCAGAGCAGTATAAAGCTCTAAAGATAAATCTCAGAGAGTATAAAGCTCTAAAGACACACCTCAGATTGGTATAAAGCTCTAAAGACACAACTCAGAGTGTATAAAGCTCTAAAGACACACCTCAGAGTGTATAAAGCTCTAAAGACACACCTCAGAGTGTATAAAGCTCTAAAGACACACCTCAGAGCAGTATAAAGCTCTAAAGATAAATCTCAGAGTGTATAAAGCTCTAAAGACACACCTCAGAGTGTATAAAGCTCTAAAGACACACTTCAGAGTGGTATAAATCTCTAAAGACACACCTCAGAGTGTAAAAAGCTCTAAAGACACACCTCAGAGCATTATAAATCTCTAAAGACACACCTCAGAGCTGTATAAAGCTCTAAAAACACACCACAGATTGGTATATAGCTCTAAAGACACACCTCAGGGTGTATAAAGCTCTAAAGACACACCTCAGAGTGTATAAAGCTCTAAAAACACACCTCAGAGCAGTATAAAGCTCTAAAGACACACCTCAGAGTGTTATAAAGCTCTAAAGACACACCTCAGAGTGTATAAAGCTCTAAAGACACACCTCAGAGTGTTTTAAAGCTCTAAAGACACACCTCAGAGTGTATAAAGCTCTAAAGACACATCAGAGCATTATAAATCTCTAAAGACACACCTCAGAGCAGTATAAAGCTATAAAGACACACCTCAGAGTTGTATAAAGCTCTAAAAACACACCTCAGAGCAGTATAAAGCTCTAAAGACACACCTCAGAGTGGTATATAGCTCTAAAGACACACCTCAGAGTGTATAAAGCTCTAAAAACACACCTCAGAGCAGTATAAAGCTCTAAAGACACACCTCAGAGTGTATAAAGCTCTAAAGACACACCTCAGAGTGTTATAAAGCTCTAAAGACACACCTCAGAGTGGTATAAAGCTCTAAAGACACACCTCAGAGCAGTATAAATCTCTAAAGACACACCTCAGAGTGGTATAAAGCTCTAAAGACACACCTCAGAGCAGTATAAAGCTCTAAAGACACACCTCAGAGTGTATAAAGCTCTAAAGACACATCTCAGAGTGTATAAAGCTCTAAAGACACACAAAGTGTTATAAAGCTCTAAAGACACACTTCAGAGTGGTATAAAGCTCTAAAGACACACTTCAGAGTGGTATAAAGCTCTAAAGACACACCTTAGAGTGTTATAAAGCTCTAAAGACACACCTCAGAGTGTATAAATCTCTAAAGACACACCTCAGAGTGTATAAAGCTCTAAAGACACACCTAAGAGAGTATAAAGCTCTAAAGACACACCTCAGAGCAGTATAAAGCTCTAAAGACACACCTCAGAGTGTATAAAGCTCTAAAGACACACCTCAGAGTGTATATAGCTCTAAAGACACACCTCAGAGTGTATAAAGCTCTAAAAACACACCTCAGAGTGTATATAGCTCTAAAGACACACCTCAGAGTGTATAAAGCTCTAAAGACACACCTCAGAGCGGTATAAAGCTCTAAAGACACACCTCAGAGTGTTTTAAAGCTCTAAAGACACACCTCAGAGTGTATAAAGCTCTAAAGACACATCAGAGCATTATAAATCTCTAAAGACACACCTCAGAGCAGTATAAAGCTCTAAAGACACACCTCAGAGTTGTATAAAGCTCTAAAAACACACCTCAGAGCAGTATAAAGCTCTAAAGACACACCTCAGAGTGGTATATAGCTCTAAAGACACACCTCAGAGTGTATAAAGCTCTAAAAACACACCTCAGAGCAGTATAAAGCTCTAAAGACACACCTCAGAGTGGTATAAAGCTCTAAAGACACACCTCAGAGTGTATAAAGCTCTAAAGACACACCTCAGAGTGTTATAAAGCTCTAAAGACACACCTCAGAGTGGTATAAAGCTCTAAAGACACACCTCAGAGCAGTATAAATCTCTAAAGACACACCTCAGAGTGGTATAAAGCTCTAAAGACACACCTCAGAGCAGTATAAAGCTCTAAAGACACACCTCAGAGTGTATAAAGCTCTAAAGACACATCTCAGAGTGTATAAAGCTCTAAAGACACACAAAGTGTTATAAAGCTCTAAAGACACACTTCAGAGTGGTATAAAGCTCTAAAGACACACTTCAGAGTGGTATAAAGCTCTAAAGACACACCTTAGAGTGTTATAAAGCTCTAAAGACACACCTCAGAGTGTATAAATCTCTAAAGACACACCTCAGAGTGTATAAATCTCTAAAGACACACCTCAGAGTGTATAAAGCTCTAAAGACACACCTAAGAGAGTATAAAGCTCTAAAGACACACCTCAGAGCAGTATAAAGCTCTAAAGACACACCTCAGAGTGTATAAAGCTCTAAAGACACACCTCAGAGTGTATATAGCTCTAAAGACACACCTCAGAGTGTATAAAGCTCTAAAAACACACCTCAGAGTGTATATAGCTCTAAAGACACACCTCAGAGTGTATAAAGCTCTAAAGACACACCTCAGAGCGGTATAAAGCTCTAAAGACACACCTCAGAGTGTTTTAAAGCTCTAAAGACACACCTCAGAGTGTATAAAGCTCTAAAGACACACCTCAGAGTGTTTTAAAGCTCTAAAGACACACCTCAGAGTGTATAAAGCTCTAAAGACACACCTCAGAGTGTTATAAAGCTCTAAAGACACACCTCAGAGTGTATAAAGCTCTAAAGACACACCTCAGAGTGTATAAAGCTCTAAAGACACACCTCAGAGCATTATAAATCTCTAAAGACACACCTCAGAGCAGTATAAAGCTCTAAAGACACACCTCAGAGTTGTATAAAGCTCTAAAAACACACCTCAGAGCAGTATAAAGCTCTAAAGACACACCTCAGAGTGTATAAAGCTCTAAAGACACACCTCAGAGCAGTATAAAGCTCTAAAGACACACCTCAGAGTGGTATAAAGCTCTAAAGACACACCTCAGAGTGTATAAAGCTCTAAAAACACACCTCAGAGCAGTATAAAGCTCTAAAGACACACCTCAGAGTGGTATAAAGCTCTAAAGACACACCTCAGAGTGTATAAAGCTCTAAAGACACACCTCAGAGTGTTATAAAGCTCTAAAGACACACCTCAGAGTGGTATAAAGCTCTAAAGACACACCTCAGAGCAGTATAAAGCTCTAAAGACACACCTCAGAGTGTATATAGCTCTAAAGACCCAACTCAGAGTGTATAAATCTCTAAACACACACCTCAGAGAGTATAAAGCTCTAAAGACACACCTCAGAGTGTATAAAGCTCTAAAGACACACCTCAGAGCAGTATAAAGCTCTAAAGATAAATCTCAGAGAGTATAAAGCTCTAAAGACACACCTCAGATTGGTATAAAGCTCTAAAGACACAACTCAGAGTGTATAAAGCTCTAAAGACACACCTCAGAGTGTATAAAGCTCTAAAGACACACCTCAGAGTGTATAAAGCTCTAAAGACACACCTCAGAGCAGTATAAAGCTCTAAAGATAAATCTCAGAGTGTATAAAGCTCTAAAGACACACCTCAGAGTGTATAAAGCTCTAAAGACACACTTCAGAGTGGTATAAATCTCTAAAGACACACCTCAGAGTGTAAAAAGCTCTAAAGACACACCTCAGTGCATTATAAATCTCTAAAGACACACCTCAGAGCTGTATAAAGCTCTAAAAACACACCACAGATTGGTATATAGCTCTAAAGACACACCTCAGGGTGTATAAAGCTCTAAAGACACACCTCAGAGTGTATAAAGCTCTAAAAACACACCTCAGAGCAGTATAAAGCTCTAAAGACACACCTCAGAGTGTTATAAAGCTCTAAAGACACACCTCAGAGTGTATAAAGCTCTAAAGACACACCTCAGAGTGTTTTAAAGCTCTAAAGACACACCTCAGAGTGTATAAAGCTCTAAAGACACATCAGAGCATTATAAATCTCTAAAGACACACCTCAGAGCAGTATAAAGCTCTAAAGACACACCTCAGAGTTGTATAAAGCTCTAAAAACACACCTCAGAGCAGTATAAAGCTCTAAAGACACACCTCAGAGTGGTATATAGCTCTAAAGACACACCTCAGAGTGTATAAAGCTCTAAAAACACACCTCAGAGCAGTATAAAGCTCTAAAGACACACCTCAGAGTGTATAAAGCTCTAAAGACACACCTCAGAGTGTTATAAAGCTCTAAAGACACACCTCAGAGTGGTATAAAGCTCTAAAGACACACCTCAGAGCAGTATAAATCTCTAAAGACACACCTCAGAGTGGTATAAAGCTCTAAAGACACACCTCAGAGCAGTATAAAGCTCTAAAGACACACCTCAGAGTGTATAAAGCTCTAAAGACACATCTCAGAGTGTATAAAGCTCTAAAGACACACAAAGTGTTATAAAGCTCTAAAGACACACTTCAGAGTGGTATAAAGCTCTAAAGACACACTTCAGAGTGGTATAAAGCTCTAAAGACACACCTTAGAGTGTTATAAAGCTCTAAAGACACACCTCAGAGTGTATAAATCTCTAAAGACACACCTCAGAGTGTATAAAGCTCTAAAGACACACCTAAGAGAGTATAAAGCTCTAAAGACACACCTCAGAGCAGTATAAAGCTCTAAAGACACACCTCAGAGTGTATAAAGCTCTAAAGACACACCTCAGAGTGTATATAGCTCTAAAGACACACCTCAGAGTGTATAAAGCTCTAAAAACACACCTCAGAGTTTATATAGCTCTAAAGACACACCTCAGAGTGTATAAAGCTCTAAAGACACACCTCAGAGCGGTATAAAGCTCTAAAGACACACCTCAGAGTGTTTTAAAGCTCTAAAGACACACCTCAGAGTGTATAAAGCTCTAAAGACACATCAGAGCATTATAAATCTCTAAAGACACACCTCAGAGCAGTATAAAGCTCTAAAGACACACCTCAGAGTTGTATAAAGCTCTAAAAACACACCTCAGAGCAGTATAAAGCTCTAAAGACACACCTCAGAGCAGTATAAAGCTCTAAAGACACACCTCAGAGTTGTATAAAGCTCTAAAGACGCACCTTAGAGTGTATAAAGCTCTAAAGACACACCTTAGAGTGTATAAAGCTCTAAAGACACACCTCAGAGTGTATAAAGCTCTAAAGACGCATTTCAGAGTGTATAAAGCTCTAAAGACACACCTCAGAGTGTATAAAGCTCTAAAGACACACCTCAGAGTTGTATAAAGCTCTAAAGACACACCTCAGAGCGGTATAAAGTTCTAAAGACACACCTCAGAGTGTTTTAAAGCTCTAAAGACACACCTCAGAGTGTTATAAAGCTCTAAAGACACACCTCAGAGTGTAATAAAGCTCTAAAGACACACCTCAGAGTGTATAAAGCTCTAAAGACACACCTCAGAGCATTATAAATCTCTAAAGACACACCTCAGAGCAGTATAAAGCTCTAAAGACACACCTCAGAGTTGTATAAAGCTCTAAAAACACACCTCAGATTGGTATATAGCTCTAAAGACACACCTCAGAGTGTATAAAGCTCTAAAGACACACCTCAGAGTGTATAAAGCTCTAAAGACACACCTCAGAGCAGTATAAAGCTCTAAAGACACACCTCAGAGTGTTATAAAGCTCCAAAGACACACCTAAGAGTGTATAAAGCTCTAAAGACACACCTCAGAGTGGTATAAAGCTCTAAAGACACACCTCAGAGCAGTATAAAGCTCTAAAGACACACCTCAGAGTGGTATAAAGCTCTAAAGACACAACTCAGAGTGTATAAAGCTCTAAAGACACACCTCAGAGCAGTATAAAGCTCTAAAGATAAATCTCTGAGTGTATAAAGCTCTAAAGACACACCTCAGAGTGTAAAAAGCTCTAAAGACACACCTCAGAGTGTATAAAGCTCTAAAGACACACCTCAGAGTGGTATAAAGCTCTAAAGACACACCTCAGAGTGTTATAAAGCTCTAAAGACACACCTCAGAGCAGTATAAAGCTCTAAAGACACACCTCAGAGTGGTATAAAGCTCTAAAGACACACCTCAGAGTGTATATAGCTCTAAAGACACAACTCAGAGTGTATAAAGCTCTAAAGACACACCTCAGAGCAGTATAAATCTCTAAAGACACACCTCAGAGCAGTATAAAGCTCTAAAGACACACCTCAGAGTGTATAAAGCTCTAAACACACACCTCAGAGTGGTATAAAGCTCTAAAGACACACCTCAGAGTGTTATAAAGCTCTAAAGACACACCTAAGAGTGTTATAAAGCTCTAAAGACACACCTCAGAGTGTTATAAAGCTCTAAAGACACACCTCAGAGCAGTATAAAGCTCTAAAGACACACCTCAGAGTGGTATAAAGCTCTAAAGACACACAGAGTGGTATAAAGCTCTGAAGACACACCTCAGAGTTGTATAAAGCTCTAAAGACACACCTCAGAGTGTTATAAAGCTCTAAAGACACACCTCAGAGTGGTATAAATCTCTAAAGACACACTTCAGAGTGTATAAAGCTCTAAAGACACACCTCAGAGTGTAAAAAGCTCTAAAGACACACCTCAGAGTGTATAAAGCTCTAAAGACACACCTCAGAGTGGTATAAATCTCTAAAGACACACCTCAGAGTGTAAAAAGCTCTAAAGACACACCTCAGAGTGTATAAAGCTCTAAAGACACATCTCAGAGTGGTATAAAGCTCTAAAAACACACCTCAGAGTGTATAAAGCTCTAAAGAAACACCTCAGAGTGGTATAAAGCTCTAAAGACACACCTCAGAGTGGTATAAATCTCTAAAGACACACCTCAGAGTGTATAAAGCTCTAAAAACACACCTCAGAGTGTATAAAGCTCTAAAGAAACACCTCAGAGTGGTATAAAGCTCTAAAGACACACCTCAGAGTGGTATAAATCTCTAAAGACACACCTCAGAGTGTATAAAGCTCTAAAGACACAACTCAGAGTGTATAAAGCTCTAAAGACACACCTCAGCGTGTATAAAGCTCTAAAGACACAACTCAGAGTGTATAAAGCTCTAAAGACACACCTCAGAGCGGTATAAAGCTCTAAAGACACACCTCAGAGTGTATAAAGCTCTAAAGACACCTCAGAGTGGTATAAAGCTCTAAAGACACACCTCAGAGTGTATAAAGCTCTAAAGACACACCTCAGAGTGTATAAAGCTCTAAAGACACACCTCAGAGCAGTATAAAGCTCTAAAGACACACCTCAGAGTGGTATAAAGCTCTAAAGACACACCTCAGAGCAGTATAAAGCTCTAAAGACACACCTCAGAGAGTATAAAGCTCTAAAGACACACCTCAGAGCAGTATAAAGCTCTAAAGACACACCTCAGAGTGGTATAAAGCTCTAAAGACACACCTCAGAGCAGTATAAAGCTCTAAAGACACACCTCAGAGTGTATAAAGCTCTAAAGACACACCTCAGAGCAGTATAAAGCTCTAAAGATAAATCTCAGAGAGTATAAAGCTCTAAAGACACACCTCAGATTGGTATAAAGCTCTAAAGACACAACTCAGAGTGTATAAAGCTCTAAAGACACACCTCAGAGTGTATAAAGCTCTAAAGACACACCTCAGAGTGTATAAAGCTCTAAAGACACACCTCAGAGTGTATAAAGCTCTAAAGACACACCTCAGAGCAGTATAAAGCTCTAAAGATAAATCTCAGAGTGTATAAAGCTCTAAAGACACACCTCAGAGTGTATAAAGCTCTAAAGACACACTTCAGAGTGTATAAATCTCTAAAGACACACCTCAGAGTGTATAAAGCTCTAAAGACACACCTCAGAGTGTATAAAGCTCTAAAGACACACATCAGCGTGTATAAAGCTCTAAAGACACAACTCAGAGCGGTATAAAGCTCTAAAGACACACCTCAGAGTGTATAAAGCTCTAAAGACACAACTCAGAGTGTATAAAGCTCTAAAGACACACCTCAGAGTGTATAAAGCTCTAAAGACACACATCAGCGTGTATAAAGCTCTAAAGACACAACTCAGAGTGTATAAAGCTCTAAAGACACACCTCAGAGCGGTATAAAGCTCTAAAGACACACCTCAGAGTGTATAAAGCTCTAAAGACACACCTCAGAGTGTATAAAGCTCTAAAGACACACCTCAGAGCAGTATAAAGCTCTAAAGACACACCTCAGAGTGGTATAAAGCTCTAAAAACACACCTCAGAGTGTATAAAGCTCTAAAGACACACCTCAGAGCGGTATAAAGCTCTAAAGACACACCTCAGAGTGTTATAAAGCTCTAAAGACACACCTCAGAGTGTTTTAAAGCTCTAAAGACACACCTCAGAGTGTATAAAGCTCTAAAGACACACCTCAGAGTGTTTTAAAGCTCTAAAGACACACCTCAGAGTGTATAAAGCTCTAAAGACACACCTCAGAGTGTTATAAAGCTCTAAAGACACACCTCAGAGTGTATAAAGCTCTAAAGACACACCTCAGAGTGTTTTAAAGCTCTAAAGACACACCTCAGAGTGTATAAAGCTCTAAAGACACACCTCAGAGCATTATAAATCTCTAAAGACACACCTCAGAGCAGTATAAAGCTCTAAAGACACACCTCAGAGTTGAATAAAGCTCTAAAAACACACCTCAGAGCAGTATAAAGCTCTAAAGATAAATCTCAGAGTGTATAAAGCTCTAAAGACACACCTCAGAGTGTATAAAGCTCTAAAGACACACTTCAGAGTGTATAAATCTCTAAAGACACACCTCAGAGTGTATAAAGCTCTAAAGACACACCTCAGAGTGTATAAAGCTCTAAAGACACACATCAGCGTGTATAAAGCTCTAAAGACACAACTCAGAGCGGTATAAAGCTCTAAAGACACACCTCAGAGTGTATAAAGCTCTAAAGACACAACTCAGAGTGTATAAAGCTCTAAAGACACACCTCAGAGTGTATAAAGCTCTAAAGACACACATCAGCGTGTATAAAGCTCTAAAGACACAACTCAGAGTGTATAAAGCTCTAAAGACACACCTCAGAGCGGTATAAAGCTCTAAAGACACACCTCAGAGTGTATAAAGCTCTAAAGACACACCTCAGAGTGTATAAAGCTCTAAAGACACACCTCAGAGCAGTATAAAGCTCTAAAGACACACCTCAGAGTGGTATAAAGCTCTAAAGACACAACTCAGAGTGTATATAGCTCTAAAGACACACCTCAGAGTGTATAAAGCTCTAAAGACACACCTCAGAGCGGTATAAAGCTCTAAAGACACACCTCAGAGTGTTATAAAGCTCTAAAGACACACCTCAGAGTGTTTTAAAGCTCTAAAGACACACCTCAGAGTGTATAAAGCTCTAAAGACACACCTCACAGTGTTTTAAAGCTCTAAAGACACACCTCAGAGTGTATAAAGCTCTAAAGACACACCTCAGAGTGTTATAAAGCTCTAAAGACACACCTCAGAGTGTATAAAGCTCTAAAGACACACCTCAGAGTGTTTTAAAGCTCTAAAGACACACCTCAGAGTGTATAAAGCTCTAAAGACACACCTCAGAGCATTATAAATCTCTAAAGACACACCTCAGAGCAGTATAAAGCTCTAAAGACACACCTCAGAGTGGTATATAGCTCTAAAGACACACCTCAGAGTGTATAAAGCTCTAAAAACACACCTCAGAGCAGTATAAAGCTCTAAAGACACACCTCAGAGTGGTATAAAGCTCTAAAGACACACCTCAGAGTGTATAAAGCTCTAAAGACACACCTCAGAGTGTTATAAAGCTCTAAAGACACACCTCAGAGTGGTATAAAGCTCTAAAGACACACCTCAGAGCAGTATAAAGCTCTAAAGACACACCTCAGAGTGTATAAAGCTCTAAAGACACATCTCAGAGTGTATAAAGCTCTAAAGACACACAAAGTGTTATAAAGCTCTAAAGACACACTTCAGAGTGGTATAAAGCTCTAAAGACACACTTCAGAGTGGTATAAAGCTCTAAAGACACACCTTAGAGTGTTATAAAGCTCTAAAGACACACCTCAGAGTGTATAAATCTCTAAAGACACACCTCAGAGTGTATAAAGCTCTAAAGACACACCTAAGAGAGTATAAAGCTCTAAAGACACACCTCAGAGCAGTATAAAGCTCTAAAGACACACCTCAGAGTGTATAAAGCTCTAAAGACACACCTCAGAGTGTATATAGCTCTAAAGACACACCTCAGAGTGTATAAAGCTCTAAAAACACACCTCAGAGTGTATATAGCTCTAAAGACACACCTCAGAGTGTATAAAGCTCTAAAGACACACCTCAGAGTGTTTTAAAGCTCTAAAGACACACCTCAGAGTGTATAAAGCTCTAAAGACACACCTCAGAGTGTTATAAAGCTCTAAAGACACACCTCAGAGTGTATAAAGCTCTAAAGACACACCTCAGAGTGTATAAAGCTCTAAAGACACACCTCAGAGCATTATAAATCTCTAAAGACACACCTCAGAGCAGTATAAAGCTCTAAAGAAACACCTCAGAGTGTTATAAAGCTCTAAAAACACACCTCAGAGCAGTATAAAGCTCTAAAGACACACCTCAGAGTGGTATATAGCTCTAAAGACACACCTCAGAGTGTATAAAGCTCTAAAAACACACCTCAGAGCAGTATAAAGCTCTAAAGACACACCTCAGAGTGGTATAAAGCTCTAAAGACACACCTCAGAGTGTATAAAGCTCTAAAGACACACCTCAGAGTGTTATAAAGCTCTAAAGACACACCTCAGAGTGGTATAAAGCTCTAAAGACACACCTCAGAGCAGTATAAAGCTCTAAAGACACACCTCAGAGTGTATAAATCTCTAAACACACACCTCAGAGAGTATAAAGCTCTAAAGACACACCTCAGAGTGTATAAAGCTCTAAAGACACACAAAGTGTTATAAAGCTCTAAAGACACACCTCAGAGTGGTATAAAGCTCTAAAGACACACCTCAGAGTGTATAAAGCTCTAAACACACACCTCAGAGAGTATAAAGCTCTAAAGACACACCTCAGAGTGTATAAAGCTCTAAAGACACACAAAGTGTTATAAAGCTCTAAAGACACACCTCAGAGTGGTATAAAGCTCTAAAGACACACCTCAGAGTGTATAAAGCTCTAAAGACACACCTCAGAGTGTATAAAGCTCTAAAGACGCACCTTAGAGTGTATAAAGCTCTAAAGACACACCTTAGAGTGTATAAAGCTCTAAAGACACACCTCAGAGTGTATAAAGCTCTAAAGACGCATTTCAGAGTGTATAAAGATCTAAAGACACACCTGAGAGTGTATAAAGCTCTAAAGACACACCTCAGAGCGGTATAAAGCTCTAAAGAATCACCTCAGAGTGTTTTAAAGCTCTAAAGACACACCTCAGAGTGTTATAAAGCTCTAAAGACACACCTCAGAGTGTAATAAAGCTCTAAAGACACACCTCAGAGTGTATAAAGCTCTAAAGACACACCTCAGAGTTGTATAAAGCTCTAAAGACACACCTCAGAGTGTATAAAGCTCTAAAGACACACCTCAGAGTTGTATAAAGCTCTAAAAACACACCTCAGATTGGTATATAGCTCTAAAGACACACCTCAGAGCAGTATAAAGCTCTAAAGACACACCTCAGAGTGTTATAAAGCTCCAAAGACACACCTAAGAGTGTATAAAGCTCTAAAGACACACCTCAGAGCAGTATAAAGCTCTAAAGACACACCTCAGAGTGGTATAAAGCTCTAAAGACACACCTCAGAGTGTATAAAGCTCTAAAGACACACCTCAGAGCAGTATAAAGCTCTAAAGACACACCTCAGAGTGGTATAAAGCTCTAAAGACACAACTCAGAGTGTATAAAGCTCTAAAGACACACCTCAGAGCAGTATAAAGCTCTAAAGATAAATCTCTGAGTGTATAAAGCTCTAAAGACACACCTCAGAGTGTAAAAAGCTCTAAAGACACACCTCAGAGTGTATAAAGCTCTAAAGACACACCTCAGAGTGGTATAAAGCTCTAAAGACACACCTCAGAGTGTTATAAAGCTCTAAAGACACACCTCAGAGTGTATAAAGCTCTAAAGACACACCTCAGAGTGGTATAAAGCTCTAAAGACACACCTCAGAGTGTATATAGCTCTAAAGACACAACTCAGAGTGTATAAAGCTCTAAAGACACACCTCAGAGCAGTATAAATCTCTAAAGACACACCTCAGAGCAGTATAAAGCTCTAAAGACACACCTCAGAGTGTATAAAGCTCTAAACACACACCTCAGAGTGTTATAAAGCTCTAAAGACACACCTAAGAGTGTTATAAAGCTCTAAAGACACACCTCAGAGTGTTATAAAGCTCTAAAGACACACCTCAGAGCAGTATAAAGCTCTAAAGACACACCTCAGAGTGTTATAAAGCTCTAAAGACACACCTAAGAGTGTTATAAAGCTCTAAAGACACACCTCAGAGTGGTATAAAGCTCTAAAGACACACAGAGTGGTATAAAGCTCTGAAGACACACCTCAGAGTTGTATAAAGCTCTAAAGACACACCTCAGAGTGTTATAAAGCTCTAAAGACACACTTCAACGTGTCTAAAGCTCTAAAGACACACCTCAGAGTGGTATAAATCTCTAAAGACACACTTCAGAGTGTATAAAGCTCTAAAGACACACCTCAGAGTGTAAAAAGCTCTAAAGACACACCTCAGAGTGTATAAAGCTCTAAAGACACACCTCAGAGTGGTATAAATCTCTAAAGACACACCTCAGAGTGTAAAAAGCTCTAAAGACACGCCTCAGAGTGTATAAAGCTCTAAAGACACACCTCAGAGTGTATAAAGCTCTAAAGAAACACCTCAGAGTGGTATAAAGCTCTAAAGACACACCTCAGAGTGGTATAAATCTCTAAAGACACATCTCAGAGTGTATAAAGCTCTAAAGACACAACTCAGAGTGTATAAAGCTCTAAAGACACAACTCAGAGTGTATAAAGCTCTAAAGACACAACTCAGAGTGTATAAAGCTCTAAAGACACACCTCAGAGTGTATAAAGCTCTAAAGACACACATCAGCGTGTATAAAACTCTAAAGACACAACTCAGAGTGTATAAAGCTCTAAAGACACACCTCAGAGTATATAAAGCTCTAAAGACACACCTCAGAGTGGTATAAAGCTCTAAAGACACACCTCAGAGTGTATAAAGCTCTAAAGACACACCTCAGAGCAGTATAAAGCTCTAAAGACACACCTCAGAGTGGTATAAAGCTCTTAAGACACACCTCAGAGCAGTATAAAGCTCTAAAGACACACCTCAGAGTGGTATAAAGCTCTAAAGACACACCTCAGAGCAGTATAAAGCTCTAAAGATAAATCTCAGAGAGTATAAAGCTCTAAAGACACACCTCAGATTGGTATAAAGCTCTAAAGACACAACTCAGAGTGTATAAAGCTCTAAAGACACACCTCAGAGTGTATAAAGCTCTAAAGACACACCTCAGAGCAGTATAAAGCTCTAAAGATAAATCTCAGAGAGTATAAAGCTCTAAAGACACACCTCAGATTGGTATAAAGCTCTAAAGACACAACTCAGAGTGTATAAAGCTCTAAAGACACACCTCAGAGTGTATAAAGCTCTAAAGACACACCTCAGAGTGTATAAAGCTCTAAAGACACACCTCAGAGCAGTATAAAGCTCTAAAGATAAATCTCAGAGCAGTATAAAGCTCTAAAGACACACCTCAGAGTGGTATATAGCTCTAAAGACACACCTCAGAGTGTATAAAGCTCTAAAGACACACCTCAGAGCAGTATAAAGCTCTAAAGACACACCTCAGAGTGGTATAAAGCTCTAAAGACACACCTCAGAGTGTATAAAGCTCTAAAGACACACCTCAGAGTGTTATAAAGCTCTAAAGACACACCTCAGAGCAGTATAAAGCTCTAAAGACACACCTCAGAGTGTTATAAAGCTCTAAAGACACACCTCAGAGCAGTATAAAGCTCTAAAGATAAATCTCAGAGCAGTATAAAGCTCTAAAGACACACCTCAGAGTGGTATATAGCTCTAAAGACACACCTCAGAGTGTATAAAGCTCTAAAGACACACCTCAGAGCAGTATAAAGCTCTAAAGACACACCTCAGAGTGGTATAAAGCTCTAAAGACACACCTCAGAGTGTATAAAGCTCTAAAGACACACCTCAGAGTGTTATAAAGCTCTAAAGACACACCTCAGAGCAGTATAAAGCTCTAAAGACACACCTCAGAGTGGTAAAAAGCTCTAAAGACACACCTCAGAGCAGTATAAAGCTCTAAAGACACACCTCAGAGTGTATAAAGCTCTAAAGACACACCTCAGAGCAGTATAAATCTCTAAAGACACACCTCAGAGTGGTATAAAGCTCTAAAGACACACCTCAGAGCAGTATAAAGCTCTAAAGACACACCTCAGAGTGTATAAAGCTCTAAAGACACATCTCAGAGTGTATAAAGCTCTAAAGACACACAAAGTGTTATAAAGCTCTAAAGACACACTTCAGAGTGGTATAAAGCTCTAAAGACACACCTCAGAGTGTATAAATCTCTAAAGACACACCTCAGAGTGTATAAAGCTCTAAAGACACACCTCAGAGCAGTATAAAGCTCTAAAGACACACCTCAGAGTGTATAAAGCTCTAAAGACACACCTCAGAGTGTATATAGCTCTAAAGACACACCTCAGAGTGTATAAAGCTCTAAAAACACACCTCAGAGTGTATATAGCTCTAAAGACACACCTCAGAGTGTATAAAGCTCTAAAGACACACCTCAGAGTGTTATAAAGCTCTAAAGACACACCTCAGAGTGTTTTAAAGCTCTAAAGACACACCTCAGAGTGTATAAAGCTCTAAAGACACACCTCAGAGTGTTTTAAAGCTCTAAAGACACACCTCAGAGTGTATAAAGCTCTAAAGACACACCTCAGAGTGTATAAAGCTCTAAAGACACACCTCAGAGTGTATAAAGCTCTAAAGACACACCTCAGAGCATTATAAATCTCTAAAGACACACCTCAGAGCAGTATAAAGCTCTAAAGACACACCTCAGAGTTGTATAAAGCTCTAAAAACACACCTCAGAGCAGTATAAAGCTCTAAAGACACACCTCAGAGTGTATAAAGCTCTAAAGACACACCTCAGAGCAGTATAAAGCTCTAAAGACACACCTCAGAGTGGTATAAGGCTCTAAAGACACACCTCAGAGTGTATAAAGCTCTAAAAACACACCTCAGAGCAGTATAAAGCTCTAAAGACACACCTCAGAGTGGTATAAAGCTCTAAAGACACACCTCAGAGTGGTATAAAGCTCTAAAGACACACCTCAGAGCAGTATAAAGCTCTAAAGACACACCTCAGAGTGTATATAGCTCTAAAGACCCAACTCAGAGTGTATAAAGCTCTAAAGACACATCTCAGAGTGTATAAAGCTCTAAAGACACACAAAGTGTTATAAAGCTCTAAAGACACACCTCAGAGTGTATAAAGCTCTAAAGACACACCTTAGAGTGTATAAAGCTCTAAAGACACACCTTAGAGTGTATAAAGCTCTAAAGACACACCTCAGAGTGTATAAAGCTCTAAAGACGCATTTCAGAGTGTATAAAGATCTAAAGACACACCTGAGAGTGTATAAAGCTCTAAAGACACACCTCAGAGCGGTATAAAGCTCTAAAGACACACCTGAGAGTGTATAAAGCTCTAAAGACACACCTCAGAGCGGTATAAAGCTCTAAAGACACACCTCAGAGTGTTTTAAAGCTCTAAAGACACACCTCAGAGTGTTATAAAGCTCTAAAGACACACCTCAGAGTGTAATAAAGCTCTAAAGACACACCTCAGAGTGTATAAAGCTCTAAAGACACACCTCAGAGTTGTATAAAGCTCTAAAAACACACCTCAGATTGGTATATAGCTCTAAAGACACACCTCAGAGTGTATAAAGCTCTAAAGACACACCTCAGAGTGTATAAAGCTCTAAAGACACACCTCAGAGCAGTATAAAGCTCTAAAGACACACCTCAGAGTGTTATAAAGCTCCAAAGACACACCTAAGAGTGTATAAAGCTCTAAAGACACACCTCAGAGCAGTATAAAGCTCTAAAGACACACCTCAGAGTGGTATAAAGCTCTAAAGACACACCTCAGAGCAGTATAAAGCTCTAAAGACACACCTCAGAGTGGTATAAAGCTCTAAAGACACAACTCAGAGTGTATAAAGCTCTAAAGACACACCTCAGAGCAGTATAAAGCTCTAAAGATAAATCTCTGAGTGTATAAAGCTCTAAAGACACACCTCAGAGTGTAAAAAGCTCTAAAGACACACCTCAGAGTGTATAAAGCTCTAAAGACACACCTCAGAGTGGTATAAAGCTCTAAAGACACACCTCAGAGTGTTATAAAGCTCTAAAGACACACCTCAGAGCAGTATAAAGCTCTAAAGACACACCTCAGAGTGGTATAAAGCTCTAAAGACACACCTCAGAGTGTATATAGCTCTAAAGACACAACTCAGAGTGTATAAAGCTCTAAAGACACACCTCAGAGCAGTATAAATCTCTAAAGACACACCTCAGAGCAGTATAAAGCTCTAAAGACATACCTCAGAGTGTATAAAGCTCTAAACACACACCTCAGAGTGGTATAAAGCTCTAAAGACACACCTCAGAGTGTTATAAAGCTCTAAAGACACACCTAAGAGTGTTATAAAGCTCTAAAGACACACCTCAGAGTGTTATAAAGCTCTAAAGACACACCTCAGAGCAGTATAAAGCTCTAAAGACACACCTCAGAGTGTTATAAAGCTCTAAAGACACACCTAAGAGTGTTATAAAGCTCTAAAGACACACCTCAGAGTGGTATAAAGCTCTAAAGACACACAGAGTGGTATAAAGCTCTGAAGACACACCTCAGAGTTGTATAAAGCTCTAAAGACACACCTCAGAGTCTTATAAAGCTCTAAAGACACACTTCAACGTGTCTAAAGCTCTAAAGACACACCTCAGAGTGGTATAAATCTCTAAAGACACACTTCAGAGTGTATAAAGCTCTAAAGACACACCTCAGAGTGTAAAAAGCTCTAAAGACACACCTCAGAGTGTAAAAAGCTCTAAAGACACACCTCAGAGTGTATAAAGCTCTAAAGACACATCTCAGAGTGGTATAAAGCTCTAAAGACACGCCTCAGAGTGTATAAAGCTCTAAAGACACACCTCAGAGTGGTGTAAATCTCTAAAGACACACCTCAGAGTGTATAAAGCTCTAAAAACACACCTCAGAGTGTATAAAGCTCTAAAGAAACACCTCAGAGTGGTATAAAGCTCTAAAGACACACCTCAGAGTGGTATAAATCTCTAAAGACACACCTCAGAGTGTATAAAGCTCTAAAGACACAACTCAGAGTGTATAAAGCTCTAAAGACACAACTCAGAGTGTATAAAGCTCTAAAGACACAACTCAGAGTGTATAAAGCTCTAAAGACACACCTCAGAGTGTATAAAGCTCTAAAGACATAACTCAGAGTGTATAAAGCTCTAAAGACACACCTCAGAGTGTATAAAGCTCTAAAGACACACATCAGCGTGTATAAAGCTCTAAAGACACAACTCAGAGTGTATAAAGCTCTAAAGACACACCTCAGAGCGGTATAAAGCTCTAAAGACACACCTCAGAGTGTATAAAGCTCTAAAGACACACCTCAGAGTGTATAAAGCTCTAAAGACACACCTCAGAGCAGTATAAAGCTCTAAAGACACACCTCAGAGTGGTATAAAGCTCTAAAGACACACCTCAGAGCAGTATAAAGCTCTAAAGACACACCTCAGAGAGTATAAAGCTCTAAAGACACACCTCAGAGCAGTATAAAGCTCTAAAGACACACCTCAGAGTGGTATAAAGCTCTAAAGACACACCTCAGAGCAGTATAAAGCTCTAAAGATAAATCTCAGAGAGTATAAAGCTCTAAAGACACACCTCAGATTGGTATAAAGCTCTAAAGACACAACTCAGAGTGTATAAAGCTCTAAAGACACACCTCAGAGTGTATAAAGCTCTAAAGACACACCTCAGAGTGTATAAAGCTCTAAAGACACACCTCAGAGCAGTATAAAGCTCTAAAGATAAATCTCAGAGTGTATAAAGCTCTAAAGACACACCTCAGAGTGTATAAAGCTCTAAAGACACACTTCAGAGTGGTATAAATCTCTAAAGACACACCTCAGAGTGTAAAAAGCTCTAAAGACACACCTCAGAGCATTATAAATCTCTAAAGACACACCTCAGAGCTGTATAAAGCTCTAAAAACACACCACAGATTGGTATATAGCTCTAAAGACACACCTCAGAGTGTATAAAGCTCTAAAGACACACCTCAGAGTGTATAAAGCTCTAAAAACACACCTCAGAGCAGTATAAAGCTCTAAAGACACACCTCAGAGTGTTATAAAGCTCTAAAGACACACCTCAGAGTGTATAAAGCTCTAAAGACACACCTCAGAGTGTTTTAAAGCTCTAAAGACACACCTCAGAGTGTATAAAGCTCTAAAGACACACCTCAGAGCATTATAAATCTCTAAAGACACACCTCAGAGCAGTATAAAGCTCTAAAGACACACCTCAGAGTTGTATAAAGCTCTAAAAACACACCTCAGAGCAGTATAAAGCTCTAAAGACACACCTCAGAGTGGTATATAGCTCTAAAGACACACCTCAGAGTGTATAAAGCTCTAAAAACACACCTCAGAGCAGTATAAAGCTCTAAAGACACACCTCAGAGTGGTATAAAGCTCTAAAGACACACCTCAGAGTGTATAAAGCTCTAAAGACACACCTCAGAGTGTTATAAAGCTCTAAAGACACACCTCAGAGTGGTATAAAGCTCTAAAGACACACCTCAGAGCAGTATAAATCTCTAAAGACACACCTCAGAGTGGTATAAAGCTCTAAAGACACACCTCAGAGCAGTATAAAGCTCTAAAGACACACCTCAGAGTGTATAAAGCTCTAAAGACACATCTCAGAGTGTATAAAGCTCTAAAGACACACAAAGTGTTATAAAGCTCTAAAGACACACTTCAGAGTGGTATAAAGCTCTAAAGACACACTTCAGAGTGTATATAGCTCTAAAGACACACCTCAGAGTGTATAAAGCTCTAAAAACACACCTCAGAGTGTATATAGCTCTAAAGACACACCTCAGAGTGTATAAAGCTCTAAAGACACACCTCAGAGCGGTATAAAGCTCTAAAGACACACCTCAGAGTGTTATAAAGCTCTAAAGACACACCTCAGAGTGTTTTAAAGCTCTAAAGACACACCTCAGAGTGTATAAAGCTCTAAAGACACACCTCAGAGTGTTATAAAGCTCTAAAGACACACCTCAGAGTGTATAAAGCTCTAAAGACACACCTCAGAGTGTTTTAAAGCTCTAAAGACACACCTCAGAGTGGTATAAAGCTCTAAAGACACACCTCAGAGTGGTATAAATCTCTAAAGACACACCTCAGAGTGTATAAAGCTCTAAAGACACAACTCAGAGTGTATAAAGCTCTAAAGACACAACTCAGAGTGTATAAAGCTCTAAAGACACAACTCAGAGTGTATAAAGCTCTAAAGACACACCTCAGAGTGTATAAAGCTCTAAAGACACAACTCAGAGTGTATAAAGCTCTAAAGACACACCTCAGAGTGTATAAAGCTCTAAAGACACACATCAGCGTGTATAAAGCTCTAAAGACACAACTCAGAGTGTATAAAGCTCTAAAGACACACCTCAGAGCGGTATAAAGCTCTAAAGACACACCTCAGAGTGTTATAAAGCTCTAAAGACACACCTCAGAGTGTATAAAGCTCTAAAGACACACCTCAGAGTGTTTTAAAGCTCTAAAGACACACCTCAGAGTGGTATAAAGCTCTAAAGACACACCTCAGAGTGGTATAAATCTCTAAAGACACACCTCAGAGTGTATAAAGCTCTAAAGACACAACTCAGAGTGTATAAAGCTCTAAAGACACAACTCAGAGTGTATAAAGCTCTAAAGACACAACTCAGAGTGTATAAAGCTCTAAAGACACACCTCAGAGTGTATAAAGCTCTAAAGACACAACTCAGAGTGTATAAAGCTCTAAAGACACACCTCAGAGTGTATAAAGCTCTAAAGACACACATCAGCGTGTATAAAGCTCTAAAGACACAACTCAGAGTGTATAAAGCTCTAAAGACACACCTCAGAGCGGTATAAAGCTCTAAAGACACACCTCAGAGTGTATAAAGCTCTAAAGACACACCTCAGAGTGTATAAAGCTCTAAAGACACACCTCAGAGCAGTATAAAGCTCTAAAGACACACCTCAGAGTGGTATAAAGCTCTAAAGACACACCTCAGAGCAGTATAAAGCTCTAAAGACACACCTCAGAGAGTATAAAGCTCTAAAGACACACCTCAGAGCAGTATAAAGCTCTAAAGACACACCTCAGAGTGGTATAAAGCTCTAAAGACACACCTCAGAGCAGTATAAAGCTCTAAAGATAAATCTCAGAGAGTATAAAGCTCTAAAGACACACCTCAGATTGGTATAAAGCTCTAAAGACACAACTCAGAGTGTATAAAGCTCTAAAGACACACCTCAGAGTGTATAAAGCTCTAAAGACACACCTCAGAGTGTATAAAGCTCTAAAGACACACCTCAGAGCAGTATAAAGCTCTAAAGATAAATCTCAGAGTGTATAAAGCTCTAAAGACACACCTCAGAGTGTATAAAGCTCTAAAGACACACTTCAGAGTGGTATAAATCTCTAAAGACACACCTCAGAGTGTAAAAAGCTCTAAAGACACACCTCAGAGCATTATAAATCTCTAAAGACACACCTCAGAGCTGTATAAAGCTCTAAAAACACACCACAGATTGGTATATAGCTCTAAAGACACACCTCAGAGTGTATAAAGCTCTAAAGACACACCTCAGAGTGTATAAAGCTCTAAAAACACACCTCAGAGCAGTATAAAGCTCTAAAGACACACCTCAGAGTGTTATAAAGCTCTAAAGACACACCTCAGAGTGTATAAAGCTCTAAAGACACACCTCAGAGTGTTTTAAAGCTCTAAAGACACACCTCAGAGTGTATAAAGCTCTAAAGACACACCTCAGAGCATTATAAATCTCTAAAGACACACCTCAGAGCAGTATAAAGCTCTAAAGACACACCTCAGAGTTGTATAAAGCTCTAAAAACACACCTCAGAGCAGTATAAAGCTCTAAAGACACACCTCAGAGTGGTATATAGCTCTAAAGACACACCTCAGAGTGTATAAAGCTCTAAAGACACACCTCAGAGTGTATAAATCTCTAAAGACACACCTCAGAGTGTATAAAGCTCTAAAGACACACCTAAGAGAGTATAAAGCTCTAAAGACACACCTCAGAGCAGTATAAAGCTCTAAAGACACACCTCAGAGTGTATAAAGCTCTAAAGACACACCTCAGAGTGTATATAGCTCTAAAGACACACCTCAGAGTGTATAAAGCTCTAAAAACACACCTCAGAGTGTATATAGCTCTAAAGACACACCTCAGAGTGTATAAAGCTCTAAAGACACACCTCAGAGCGGTATAAAGCTCTAAAGACACACCTCAGAGTGTTATAAAGCTCTAAAGACACACCTCAGAGTGTTTTAAAGCTCTAAAGACACACCTCAGAGTGTATAAAGCTCTAAAGACACACCTCAGAGTGTTATAAAGCTCTAAAGACACACCTCAGAGTGTATAAAGCTCTAAAGACACACCTCAGAGTGTTTTAAAGCTCTAAAGACACACCTCAGAGTGTATAAAGCTCTAAAGACACACCTCAGAGCATTATAAATCTCTAAAGACACACCTCAGAGCAGTATAAAGCTCTAAAGACACACCTCAGAGTTGTATAAAGCTCTAAAAACACACCTCAGAGCAGTATAAAGCTCTAAAGACACACCTCAGAGTGGTATATAGCTCTAAAGACACACCTCAGAGTGTAAAAAGCTCTAAAAACACACCTCAGAGCAGTATAAAGCTCTAAAGACACACCTCAGAGTGGTATAAAGCTCTAAAGACACACCTCAGAGTGTATAAAGCTCTAAACACACACCTCAGAGTGTATAAAGCTCTAAAGACACACAAAGTGTTATAAAGCTCTAAAGACACACCTCAGAGTGGTAAAGCTCTAAAGACACACCTCAGAGTGGTATAAAGCTCTAAAGACACACCTCAGAGTGTATAAAGCTCTAAAGACACACCTCAGAGTGTATAAAGCTCTAAAGACACACCTTAGAGTGTATAAAGCTCTAAAGACACACCTCAGAGTGTATAAAGCTCTAAAGACGCATTTCAGAGTGTATAAAGCTCTAAAGACACACCTCAGAGCGGTATAAAGCTCTAAAGACACACCTCAGAGTGTTTTAAAGCTCTAAAGACACACCTCAGAGTGTTATAAAGCTCTAAAGACACACCTCAGAGTGTAATAAAGCTCTAAAGACACACCTCAGAGTGTATAAAGCTCTAAAGACACACCTCAGAGCATTATAAATCTCTAAAGACACACCTCAGAGCAGTATAAAGCTCTAAAGACACACCTCAGAGTTGTATAAAGCTCTAAAAACACACCTCAGATTGGTATATAGCTCTAAAGACACACCTCAGAGTGTATAAAGCTCTAAAGACACACCTCAGAGTGTATAAAGCTCTAAAGACACACCTCAGAGCAGTATAAAGCTCTAAAGACACACCTCAGAGTGTTATAAAGCTCCAAAGACACACCTAAGAGTGTATAAAGCTCTAAAGACACACCTCAGAGCAGTATAAAGCTCTAAAGACACACCTCAGAGTGGTATAAAGCTCTAAAGACACACCTCAGAGCAGTATAAAGCTCTAAAGACACACCTCAGAGTGTTATAAAGCTCTAAAGACACACCTAAGAGTGTTATAAAGCTCTAAAGACACACCTCAGAGTGTTATAAAGCTCTAAAGACACACCTCAGAGCAGTATAAAGCTCTAAAGACACACCTCAGAGTGTTATAAAGCTCTAAAGACACACCTAAGAGTGTTATAAAGCTCTAAAGACACACCTCAGAGTGTTATAAAGCTCTAAAGACACACCTCAGAGCAGTATAAAGCTCTAAAGACACACCTCAGAGTGTTATAAAGCTCTAAAGACACACCTAAGAGTGTTATAAAGCTCTAAAGACACACCTCAGAGTGTTATAAAGCTCTAAAGACACACCTAAGAGTGTTATAAAGCTCTAAAGACACACCTCAGAGTGTATAAAGCTCTAAACACACACCTCAGAGTGGTATAAAGCTCTAAAGACACACCTCAGAGTTGTATAAAGCTCTAAAGACACACCTCAGAGTGTTATAAAGCTCTAAAGACACACCTCAGAGTCTATAAAGCTCTAAAGACACATCTCAGAGTGGTATAAAGCTCTAAAGACACGCCTCAGAGTGTGTAAATCTCTAAAGACACACCTCAGAGTGTATAAAGCTCTAAAGAAACACCTCAGAGTGGTATAAAGCTCTAAAGACACACCTCAGAGTGGTATAAATCTCTAAAGACACACCTCAGAGTGTATAAAGCTCTAAAGACACAACTCAGAGTGTATAAAGCTCTAAAGACACAACTCAGAGTGTATAAAGCTCTAAAGACACAACTCAGAGTGTATAAAGCTCTAAAGACACACCTCAGAGTGTATAAAGCTCTAAAGACACAACTCAGAGTGTATAAAGCTCTAAAGACACACCTCAGAGTGTATAAAGCTCTAAAGACACACATCAGCGTGTATAAAGCTCTAAAGACACAACTCAGAGTGTATAAAGCTCTAAAGACACACCTCAGAGCGGTATAAAGCTCTAAAGACACACCTCAGAGTGTATAAAGCTCTAAAGACACACCTCAGAGTGGTATAAAGCTCTAAAGACACACCTCAGAGTGTATAAAGCTCTAAAGACACACCTCAGAGCAGTATAAAGCTCTAAAGACACACCTCAGAGCAGTATAAAGCTCTAAAGACACACCTCAGAGAGTATAAAGCTCTAAAGACACACCTCAGAGCAGTATAAAGCTCTAAAGACACACCTCAGAGTGGTATAAAGCTCTAAAGACACACCTCAGAGCAGTATAAAGCTCTAAAGACACACCTCAGAGTGGTATAAAGCTCTAAAGACACACATCAGAGTGTATAAAGCTCTAAAGACACACCTCAGAGCAGTATAAAGCTCTAAAGACACACCTCAGAGTGTATAAAGCTCTAAAGACACACCTCAGAGTGGTATAAAGCTCTAAAGACACACCTCAGAGTGTTATAAAGCTCTAAAGACACACCTAAGAGTGTTATAAAGCTCTAAAGACACACCTCAGAGTGTTATAAAGCTCTAAAGACACACCTCAGAGTGGTATAAAGCTCTAAAGACACACCTCAGAGCAGTATAAATCTCTAAAGACACACCTCAGAGTGGTATAAAGCTCTAAAGACACACCTCAGAGTGTATAAAGCTCTAAAGACACACCTCAGAGCAGTATAAAGCTCTAAAGACACACCTCAGAGTGTATAAAGCTCTAAAGACACACCTCAGAGTGGTATAAAGCTCTAAAGACACACCTAAGAGTGTTATAAAGCTCTAAAGACACACCTCAGAGTGGTATAAAGCTCTAAAGACACACAGAGTGGTATAAAGCTCTAAAGACGCACCTCAGAGTGGTATAAAGCTCTAAAGACACACCTCAGAGTGTTATAAAGCTCTAAAGACACACTTCAATGTGTCTAAAGCTCTAAAGACACACCTCAGAGTGTATAAAGCTCTAAAGACACACCTCAGAGTGTATAAAGCTCTAAAGACACACCTCAGAGTGTATAAAGCTCTAAAGACACACCTCAGAGTGGTATAAAGCTCTAAAGACACACCTCAGAGCAGTATAAAGCTCTAAAGACACACCTCAGAGTGGTATAAATCTCTAAAGACACACTTCAGAGTGTATAAAGCTCTAAAGACACACCTCAGAGTGGTATAAATCTCTAAAGACACACCTCAGAGTGTAAAAAGCTCTAAAGACACACCTCAGAGTGTATAAAGCTCTAAAGACACACCTCAGAGTGGTATAAATCTCTAAAGACACACCTCAGAGTGTAAAAAGCTCTAAAGACACACCTCAGAGTGTAAAAAGCTCTAAAGACACACCTCAGAGTGTATAAAGCTCTAAAGACACATCTCAGAGTGGTATAAAGCTCTAAAGACACGCCTCAGAGTGTATAAAGCTCTAAAGACACACCTCAGAGTGTATAAAGCTCTAAAAACACACCTCAGAGTGTATAAAGCTCTAAAGACACGCCTCAGAGTGTATAAAGCTCTAAAGACACACCTCAGAGTGTATAAAGCTCTAAAAACACACCTCAGAGTGTATAAAGCTCTAAAGACACACCTCAGAGTGTATAAAGCTCTAAAGACACACCTCAGAGAGTATAAAGCTCTAAAGACACACCTCAGAGCAGTATAAAGCTCTAAAGACACACCTCAGAGTGGTATAAAGCTCTAAAGACACACCTCAGATTGGTATAAAGCTCTAAAGACACACCTCAGATTGGTATAAAGCTCTAAAGACACAACTCAGAGTGTTATAAAGCTCTAAAGACACACCTCAGAGTGGTATAAAGCTCTAAAGACACACAGAGTGGTATAAAGCTCTAAAGACACACCTCAGAGCAGTATAAAGCTCTAAAGACGCACCTCAGAGTGGTATAAAGCTCTAAAGACACACCTCAGAGTGTTATAAAGCTCTAAAGAAACACTTCAACGTGTCTAAAGCTCTAAAGACACACCTCAGAGTGTATAAAGCTCTAAAGACACACCTCAGAGTGTTTTAAAGCTCTAAAGACACACCTCAGAGTGTATAAAGCTCTAAAGACACACCTCAGAGCAGTATAAATCTCTAAAGACACACCTCAGAGAGTATAAAGCTCTAAAGATACACCTCAGAGCAGTATAAAGCTCTAAAGACACACCTCAGAGCGGTATAAAGCTCTAAAGACACACCTCAGATTGGTATAAAGCTCTAAAGACACACCTCAGAGTGGTATAAAGCTCTAAAGACACACCTCAGAGTGGTATAAAGCTCTAAAGACACACCTCAGATTGGTATAAAGCTCTAAAGACACACCTCAGAGTGGTATAAAGCTCTAAAGACACACTTCAGAGCAGTATAAAGCTCTAAAGACACACCTCAGAGTGGTATAAAGCTCTAAAGACACACTTCAGAGCAGTATAAAGCTCTAAAGACACACCTCAGAGTGTATAAATCTCTAAAGACACACCTCAGAGCAGTATAAAGCTCTAAAGACACACCTCAGAGCTGTATAAAGCTCTAAAGACACACCTCAGAGTGTATAAATCTCTAAAGACACACCTCAGAGCAGTATATAGCTCTAAAGACACTCCTCAGAGTGATATAAAGCTCTAAAGACACACCTCAGAGTGTTATAAAGCTCTAAAGACACACCTCAGAGTGGTATAAAGCTCTAAAGACACACCTCAGAGCAGTATAAATCTCTAAAGACACACCTCAGAGTGGTATAAAGCTCTAAAGACACACCTCAGAGTGTATATAGCTCTAAAGACACAACTCAGAGTGTATAAAGCTCTAAAGACACACCTCAGAGCAGTATAAATCTCTAAAGACACACCTCAGAGCAGTATAAATCTCTAAAGACACACCTCAGAGAGTATAAAGCTCTAAAGACACACCTCAGAGCAGTATAAAGCTCTAAAGACACACCTCAGAGCAGTATAAATCTCTAAAGACACAACTCAGAGTGTATAAAGCTCTAAAGACACACCTCAGAGCAGTATAAATCTCTAAAGACACACCTCAGAGAGTATAAAGCTCTAAAGACACACCTCAGAGAGTATAAAGCTCTAAAGACACACCTCAGAGTGTATAAAGCTCTAAAGACACACCTCAGATTGGTATAAAGCTCTAAAGACACACCTCAGAGTGTATAAAGCTCTAAAGACACACCTCAGAGTGGTATAAAGCTCTAAAGACACACCTCAGAGTGTTATAAAGCTCTAAAGACACACCTAAGAGTGTTATAAAGCTCTAAAGACACACCTCAGAGTGGTATAAAGCTCTAAAGACACACCTCAGAGCAGTATAAATCTCTAAAGACACACCTCAGAGTGTTTTAAAGCTCTAAAGACACACCTCAGATTGGTATAAAGCTCTAAAGACACACCTCAGATTGGTATAAAGCTCTAAAGACACAACTCAGAGTGTTATAAAGCTCTAAAGACACACCTCAGAGTGGTATAAAGCTCTAAAGACACACAGAGTGGTATAAAGCTCTAAAGACACACCTCAGAGCAGTATAAAGCTCTAAAGACGCACCTCAGAGTGGTATAAAGCTCTAAAGACACACCTCAGAGTGTTATAAAGCTCTAAAGAAACACTTCAACGTGTCTAAAGCTCTAAAGACACACCTCAGAGTGTATAAAGCTCTAAAGACACACCTCAGAGTGTTTTAAAGCTCTAAAGACACACCTCAGAGTGTATAAAGCTCTAAAGACACACCTCAGAGCAGTATAAATCTCTAAAGACACACCTCAGAGAGTATAAAGCTCTAAAGATACACCTCAGAGCAGTATAAAGCTCTAAAGACACACCTCAGAGCGGTATAAAGCTCTAAAGACACACCTCAGATTGGTATAAAGCTCTAAAGACACACCTCAGAGTGGTATAAAGCTCTAAAGACACACCTCAGAGTGGTATAAAGCTCTAAAGACACACCTCAGATTGGTATAAAGCTCTAAAGACACACCTCAGAGTGGTATAAAGCTCTAAAGACACACTTCAGAGCAGTATAAAGCTCTAAAGACACACCTCAGAGTGGTATAAAGCTCTAAAGACACACTTCAGAGCAGTATAAAGCTCTAAAGACACACCTCAGATTGGTATAAAGCTCTAAAGACACAACTCAGAGTGTTATAAAGCTCTAAAGACACACCTCAGAGTGTTATAAAGCTCTAAAGAAACACTTCAACGTGTCTAAAGCTCTAAAGACACACCTCAGAGTGTATAAAGCTCTAAAGACACACCTCAGAGTGTTTTAAAGCTCTAAAGACACACCTCAGAGTGTATAAAGCTCTAAAGACACACCTCAGAGCAGTATAAATCTCTAAAGACACACCTCAGAGAGTATAAAGCTCTAAAGATACACCTCAGAGCAGTATAAAGCTCTAAAGACACACCTCAGAGCGGTATAAAGCTCTAAAGACACACCTCAGATTGGTATAAAGCTCTAAAGACACACCTCAGAGTGGTATAAAGCTCTAAAGACACACCTCAGAGTGGTATAAAGCTCTAAAGACACACCTCAGATTGGTATAAAGCTCTAAAGACACACCTCAGAGTGGTATAAAGCTCTAAAGACACACTTCAGAGCAGTATAAAGCTCTAAAGACACACCTCAGAGTGGTATAAAGCTCTAAAGACACACTTCAGAGCAGTATAAAGCTCTAAAGACACACCTCAGAGTGTATAAATCTCTAAAGACACACCTCAGAGCAGTATAAAGCTCTAAAGACACACCTCAGAGCTGTATAAAGCTCTAAAGACACACCTCAGAGTGTATAAATCTCTAAAGACACACCTCAGAGCAGTATATAGCTCTAAAGACACTCCTCAGAGTGATATAAAGCTCTAAAGACACACCTCAGAGTGTTATAAAGCTCTAAAGACACACCTCAGAGTGGTATAAAGCTCTAAAGACACACCTCAGAGCAGTATAAATCTCTAAAGACACACCTCAGAGTGGTATAAAGCTCTAAAGACACACCTCAGAGTGTATATAGCTCTAAAGACACAACTCAGAGTGTATAAAGCTCTAAAGACACACCTCAGAGCAGTATAAATCTCTAAAGACACACCTCAGAGCAGTATAAATCTCTAAAGACACACCTCAGAGAGTATAAAGCTCTAAAGACACACCTCAGAGCAGTATAAAGCTCTAAAGACACACCTCAGAGCAGTATAAATCTCTAAAGACACAACTCAGAGTGGTATAAAGCTCTAAAGACACACCTCAGATTGGTATAAAGCTCTAAAGACACACCTCAGAGTGGTATAAAGCTCTAAAGACACACTTCAGAGCAGTATAAAGCTCTAAAGACACACCTCAGAGTGGTATAAAGCTCTAAAGACACACTTCAGAGCAGTATAAAGCTCTAAAGACACACCTCAGAGTGTATAAATCTCTAAAGACACACCTCAGAGCAGTATAAAGCTCTAAAGACACACCTCAGAGCTGTATAAAGCTCTAAAGACACACCTCAGAGTGTATAAATCTCTAAAGACACACCTCAGAGCAGTATATAGCTCTAAAGACACTCCTCAGAGTGATATAAAGCTCTAAAGACACACCTCAGAGTGTTATAAAGCTCTAAAGACACACCTCAGAGTGGTATAAAGCTCTAAAGACACACCTCAGAGCAGTATAAATCTCTAAAGACACACCTCAGAGTGGTATAAAGCTCTAAAGACACACCTCAGAGTGTATATAGCTCTAAAGACACAACTCAGAGTGTATAAAGCTCTAAAGACACACCTCAGAGCAGTATAAATCTCTAAAGACACACCTCAGAGCAGTATAAATCTCTAAAGACACACCTCAGAGAGTATAAAGCTCTAAAGACACACCTCAGAGCAGTATAAAGCTCTAAAGACACACCTCAGAGCAGTATAAATCTCTAAAGACACAACTCAGAGTGTATAAAGCTCTAAAGACACACCTCAGAGCAGTATAAATCTCTAAAGACACACCTCAGAGAGTATAAAGCTCTAAAGACACACCTCAGAGAGTATAAAGCTCTAAAGACACACCTCAGAGTGTATAAAGCTCTAAAGACACACCTCAGATTGGTATAAAGCTCTAAAGACACACCTCAGAGTGTATAAAGCTCTAAAGACACACCTCAGAGTGGTATAAAGCTCTAAAGACACACCTCAGAGTGTTATAAAGCTCTAAAGACACACCTAAGAGTGTTATAAAGCTCTAAAGACACACCTCAGAGTGGTATAAAGCTCTAAAGACACACCTCAGAGCAGTATAAATCTCTAAAGACACACCTCAGAGTGTTTTAAAGCTCTAAAGACACACCTCAGAGCAGTATAAAGCTCTAAAGACACACCTCAGAGTGTTATAAAGCTCTAAAGACACACCTAAGAGTGTTATAAAGCTCTAAAGACACACCTCAGAGTGGTATAAAGCTCTAAAGACACACAGAGTGGTATAAAGCTCTAAAGACACACCTCAGAGTTGTATAAAGCTCTAAAGACACACCTCAGAATGTATAAAGCTCTGAAGACACACCTCAGAGTTGTATAAAGCTCTAAAGACACACCTCAGAGTGTTATAAAGCTCTAAAGACACACCTCAGAGTGGTATAAAGCTCTAAAGACACACCTCAGAGCAGTATAAAGCTCTAAAGACACACCTCAGAGTGGTATAAATCTCTAAAGACACACTTCAGAGTGTATAAAGCTCTAAAGACACACCTCAGAGCAGTATAAATCTCTAAAGACACACCTAAGAGTGTATAAAGCTCTAAAGACACACCTCAGAGTGGTATAAATCTCTAAAGACACACCTCAGAGTGTAAAAAGCTCTAAAGACACACCTCAGAGTGTATAAAGCTCTAAAGACACATCTCAGAGTGGTATAAAGCTCTAAAGACACGCCTCAGAGTGTATAAAGCTCTAAAGACACACCTCAGAGTGTATAAAGCTCTAAAGACACACCTCAGAGTAGTGTAAATCTCTAAAGACACACCTCAGAGTGGTATAAAGCTCTAAAGACACACCTCAGAGTGGTATAAATCTCTAAAGACACACCTCAGAGTGTATAAAGCTCTAAAGACACAACTCAGAGTGTATAAAGCTCTAAAGACACACTTCAGAGTGGTATAAAGCTCTAAAGACACACCTCAGAGTGGTATAAAGCTCTAAAGACACACCTCAGAGCAGTATAAAGCTCTAAAGACACACCTCAGAGTGTATAAAGCTCTAAAGACACACCTCAGAGCAGTATAAAGCTCTAAAGACACACCTCAGAGTGGTATAAAGCTCTAAAGACACGCCTCAGAGTGTATAAAGCTCTAAAGACACACCTCAGAGTGGTATAAAGCTCTAAAGACACATCTCAGAGTGGTATAAAGCTCTAAAGACACACCTCAGAGTGTTATAAAGCTCTAAAGACACACCTAAGAGTGTTATAAAGCTCTAAAGACACACCTCAGAGTGTTATAAAGCTCTAAAGACACACCTCAGAGCAGTATAAAGCTCTAAAGACACACCTCAGAGTGTTATAAAGCTCTAAAGACACACCTAAGAGTGTTATAAAGCTCTAAAGACACACCTCAGAGCAGTATAAAGCTCTAAAGACACACCTCAGAGTGTTATAAAGCTCTAAAGACACACCTAAGAGTGTTATAAAGCTCTAAAGACACACCTCAGAGTGTTATAAAGCTCTAAAGACACACCTAAGAGTGTTATAAAGCTCTAAAGACACACCTCAGAGTGTATAAAGCTCTAAACACACACCTCAGAGTGGTATAAAGCTCTAAAGACACACCTCAGAGTTGTATAAAGCTCTAAAGACACACCTCAGAGTGTTATAAAGCTCTAAAGACACACTTCAACGTGTCTAAAGCTCTAAAGACACACCTCAGAGTGGTATAAATCTCTAAAGACACACCTCAGAGTGTATAAAGCTCTAAAGACACACCTCAGAGTGGTATAAATCTCTAAAGACACACCTCAGAGTGTAAAAAGCTCTAAAGACACACCTCAGAGTGTATAAAGCTCTAAAGACACATCTCAGAGTGGTATAAAGCTCTAAAGACACGCCTCAGAGTGTGTAAATCTCTAAAGACACACCTCAGAGTGTATAAAGCTCTAAAAACACACCTCAGAGTGTATAAAGCTCTAAAGAAACACCTCAGAGTGGTATAAAGCTCTAAAGACACACCTCAGAGTGGTATAAAGCTCTAAAGACACAACTCAGAGTGTATAAAGCTCTAAAGACACAACTCAGAGTGTATAAAGCTCTAAAGACACAACTCAGAGTGTATAAAGCTCTAAAGACACACCTCAGAGTGTATAAAGCTCTAAAGACACAACTCAGAGTGTATAAAGCTCTAAAGACACACCTCAGAGTGTATAAAGCTCTAAAGACACACCTCAGAGCGGTATAAAGCTCTAAAGACACACCTCAGAGTGGTATAAAGCTCTAAAGACACAACTCAGAGTGTATAAAGCTCTAAAGACACACCTCAGAGTGTATAAAGCTCTAAAGACACACCTCAGAGCAGTATAAAGCTCTAAAGACACACCTCAGAGCAGTATAAAGCTCTAAAGACACACCTCAGAGAGTATAAAGCTCTAAAGACACACCTCAGAGCAGTATAAAGCTCTAAAGACACACCTCAGAGCAGTATAAATCTCTAAAGACACACCTCAGAGTGGTATAAAGCTCTAAAGACACACCTCAGAGTGTATAAAGCTCTAAAGACACACCTCAGAGCAGTATAAAGCTCTAAAGACACACCTCAGAGTGTATAAAGCTCTAAAGACACACCTCAGAGTGGTATAAAGCTCTAAAGACACACCTAAGAGTGTTATAAAGCTCTAAAGACACACCTCAGAGTGGTATAAAGCTCTAAAGACACACAGAGTGGTATAAAGCTCTAAAGACGCACCTCAGAGTGGTATAAAGCTCTAAAGACACACCTCAGAGTGTTATAAAGCTCTAAAGACACACTTCAACGTGTCTAAAGCTCTAAAGACACACCTCAGAGTGTATAAAGCTCTAAAGACACACCTCAGAGTGTATAAAGCTCTAAAGACACACCTCAGAGTGTATAAAGCTCTAAAGACACACCTCAGAGTGGTATAAAGCTCTAAAGACACACCTCAGAGCAGTATAAAGCTCTAAAGACACACCTCAGAGTGGTATAAAGCTCTAAAGACACACTTCAGAGCAGTATAAAGCTCTAAAGACACACCTCAGATTGGTATAAAGCTCTAAAGACACAACTCAGAGTGTATAAAGCTCTAAAGACACACTTCAGAGTGGTATAAATCTCTAAAGACACACCTCAGAGTGTAAAAAGCTCTAAAGACACACCTCAGAGTGTATAAAGCTCTAAAGACACACCTCAGAGTGTATAAATCTCTAAAGACACACCTCAGAGCAGTATAAAGCTCTAAAGACACACCTCAGAGCTGTATAAAGCTCTAAAAACACACCACAGATTGGTATATAGCTCTAAAGACACTCCTCAGAGTGATATAAAGCTCTAAAGACACACCTCAGAGTGTTATAAAGCTCTAAAGACACACCTCAGAGTGGTATAAAGCTCTAAAGACACACCTCAGAGCAGTATAAATCTCTAAAGACACACCTCAGAGTGGTATAAAGCTCTAAAGACACACCTCAGAGTGTATATAGCTCTAAAGACACAACTCAGAGTGTATAAAGCTCTAAAGACACACCTCAGAGCAGTATAAATCTCTAAAGACACACCTCAGAGCAGTATAAATCTCTAAAGACACACCTCAGAGTGTGTAAAGCTCTAAAGACACACCTCAGAGCAGTATAAAGCTCTAAAGACACACCTCAGAGCAGTATAAATCTCTAAAGACACAACTCAGAGTGTATAAAGCTCTAAAGACACACCTCAGAGCAGTATAAATCTCTAAAGACACACCTCAGAGAGTATAAAGCTCTAAAGACACACCTCAGAGAGTATAAAGCTCTAAAGACACACCTCAGAGTGTATAAAGCTCTAAAGACACACCTCAGAGTGGTATAAAGCTCTAAAGACACACCTCAGAGTGTATAAAGCTCTAAAGACACACCTCAGAGTGGTATAAAGCTCTAAAGACACACCTCAGAGTGTTATAAAGCTCTAAAGACACACCTAAGAGTGTTATAAAGCTCTAAAGACACACCTCAGAGTGGTATAAAGCTCTAAAGACACACCTCAGAGCAGTATAAATCTCTAAAGACACACCTCAGAGTGTTTTAAAGCTCTAAAGACACACCTCAGAGCAGTATAAAGCTCTAAAGACACACCTCAGAGTGTTATAAAGCTCTAAAGACACACCTAAGAGTGTTATAAAGCTCTAAAGACACACCTCAGAGTGGTATAAAGCTCTAAAGACACACAGAGTGGTATAAAGCTCTAAAAACACACCTCAGAGCAGTATAAAGCTCTAAAGACACACCTCAGAGTGGTATAAAGCTCTAAAGACACACCTCAGAGTGTATAAAGCTCTAAAGACACACCTCAGAGTGTTATAAAGCTCTAAAGACACACCTCAGAGTGGTATAAAGCTCTAAAGACACACCTCAGAGCAGTATAAATCTCTAAAGACACACCTCAGAGTGGTATAAAGCTCTAAAGACACACCTCAGAGCAGTATAAAGCTCTAAAGACACACCTCAGAGTGTATAAAGCTCTAAAGACACATCTCAGAGTGTATAAAGCTCTAAAGACACACAAAGTGTTATAAAGCTCTAAAGACACACTTCAGAGTGGTATAAAGCTCTAAAGACACACTTCAGAGTGGTATAAAGCTCTAAAGACACACCTCAGAGTGTATAAATCTCTAAAGACACACCTCAGAGTGTATAAAGCTCTAAAGACACACCTAAGAGAGTATAAAGCTCTAAAGACACACCTCAGAGCAGTATAAAGCTCTAAAGACACACCTCAGAGCAGTATAAAGCTCTAAAGACACACCTCAGAGTGTATAAAGCTCTAAAGACACACCTCAGAGTGTATATAGCTCTAAAGACACACCTCAGAGTGTATAAAGCTCTAAAAACACACCTCAGAGTGTATATAGCTCTAAAGACACACCTCAGAGTGTATAAAGCTCTAAAGACACACCTCAGAGCGGTATAAAGCTCTAAAGACACACCTCAGAGTGTTATAAAGCTCTAAAGACACACCTCAGAGTGTTTTAAAGCTCTAAAGACACACCTCAGAGTGTATAAAGCTCTAAAGACACACCTCAGAGTGTTATAAAGCTCCAAAGACACACCTCAGAGTGTATAAAGCTCTAAAGACACACCTCAGAGTGTTTTAAAGCTCTAAAGACACACCTCAGAGCATTATAAATCTCTAAAGACACACCTCAGAGCAGTATAAAGCTCTAAAGACACACCTCAGAGTTGTATAAAGCTCTAAAAACACACCTCAGAGCAGTATAAAGCTCTAAAGACACACCTCAGAGTGGTATATAGCTCTAAAGACACACCTCAGAGTGTATAAAGCTCTAAAAACACACCTCAGAGCAGTATAAAGCTCTAAAGACACACCTCAGAGTGGTATAAAGCTCTAAAGACACACCTCAGAGTGTATAAAGCTCTAAACACACACCTCAGAGTGTATAAAGCTCTAAAGACACACAAAGTGTTATAAAGCTCTAAAGACACACCTCAGAGTGGTAAAGCTCTAAAGACACACCTCAGAGTGGTATAAAGCTCTAAAGACACACCTCAGAGTGTATAAAGCTCTAAAGACACACCTCAGAGTGTATAAAGCTCTAAAGACACACCTTAGAGTGTATAAAGCTCTAAAGACACACCTCAGAGTGTATAAAGCTCTAAAGACGCATTTCAGAGTGTATAAAGCTCTAAAGACACACCTCAGAGCGGTATAAAGCTCTAAAGACACACCTCAGAGTGTTTTAAAGCTCTAAAGACACACCTCAGAGTGTTATAAAGCTCTAAAGACACACCTCAGAGTGTAATAAAGCTCTAAAGACACACCTCAGAGTGTATAAAGCTCTAAAGACACACCTCAGAGCATTATAAATCTCTAAAGACACACCTCAGAGCAGTATAAAGCTCTAAAGACACACCTCAGAGTTGTATAAAGCTCTAAAAACACACCTCAGATTGGTATATAGCTCTAAAGACACACCTCAGAGTGTATAAAGCTCTAAAGACACACCTCAGAGTGTATAAAGCTCTAAAGACACACCTCAGAGCAGTATAAAGCTCTAAAGACACACCTCAGAGTGTTATAAAGCTCCAAAGACACACCTAAGAGTGTATAAAGCTCTAAAGACACACCTCAGAGCAGTATAAAGCTCTAAAGACACACCTCAGAGTGGTATAAAGCTCTAAAGACACACCTCAGAGCAGTATAAAGCTCTAAAGACACACCTCAGAGTGTTATAAAGCTCTAAAAACACACCTCAGAGTGTATAAAGCTCTAAAGACACGCCTCAGAGTGTATAAAGCTCTAAAGACACACCTCAGAGTGTATAAAGCTCTAAAAACACACCTCAGAGTGTATAAAGCTCTAAAGACACACCTCAGAGTGTATAAAGCTCTAAAGACACACCTCAGAGAGTATAAAGCTCTAAAGACACACCTCAGAGCAGTATAAAGCTCTAAAGACACACCTCAGAGTGGTATAAAGCTCTAAAGACACACCTCAGATTGGTATAAAGCTCTAAAGACACACCTCAGATTGGTATAAAGCTCTAAAGACACAACTCAGAGTGTTATAAAGCTCTAAAGACACACCTCAGAGTGGTATAAAGCTCTAAAGACACACAGAGTGGTATAAAGCTCTAAAGACACACCTCAGAGCAGTATAAAGCTCTAAAGACGCACCTCAGAGTGGTATAAAGCTCTAAAGACACACCTCAGAGTGTTATAAAGCTCTAAAGAAACACTTCAACGTGTCTAAAGCTCTAAAGACACACCTCAGAGTGTATAAAGCTCTAAAGACACACCTCAGAGTGTTTTAAAGCTCTAAAGACACACCTCAGAGTGTATAAAGCTCTAAAGACACACCTCAGAGCAGTATAAATCTCTAAAGACACACCTCAGAGAGTATAAAGCTCTAAAGATACACCTCAGAGCAGTATAAAGCTCTAAAGACACACCTCAGAGCGGTATAAAGCTCTAAAGACACACCTCAGATTGGTATAAAGCTCTAAAGACACACCTCAGAGTGGTATAAAGCTCTAAAGACACACCTCAGAGTGGTATAAAGCTCTAAAGACACACCTCAGATTGGTATAAAGCTCTAAAGACACACCTCAGAGTGGTATAAAGCTCTAAAGACACACTTCAGAGCAGTATAAAGCTCTAAAGACACACCTCAGAGTGGTATAAAGCTCTAAAGACACACTTCAGAGCAGTATAAAGCTCTAAAGACACACCTCAGAGTGTATAAATCTCTAAAGACACACCTCAGAGCAGTATAAAGCTCTAAAGACACACCTCAGAGCTGTATAAAGCTCTAAAGACACACCTCAGAGTGTATAAATCTCTAAAGACACACCTCAGAGCAGTATATAGCTCTAAAGACACTCCTCAGAGTGATATAAAGCTCTAAAGACACACCTCAGAGTGTTATAAAGCTCTAAAGACACACCTCAGAGTGGTATAAAGCTCTAAAGACACACCTCAGAGCAGTATAAATCTCTAAAGACACACCTCAGAGTGGTATAAAGCTCTAAAGACACACCTCAGAGTGTATATAGCTCTAAAGACACAACTCAGAGTGTATAAAGCTCTAAAGACACACCTCAGAGCAGTATAAATCTCTAAAGACACACCTCAGAGCAGTATAAATCTCTAAAGACACACCTCAGAGAGTATAAAGCTCTAAAGACACACCTCAGAGCAGTATAAAGCTCTAAAGACACACCTCAGAGCAGTATAAATCTCTAAAGACACAACTCAGAGTGTATAAAGCTCTAAAGACACACCTCAGAGCAGTATAAATCTCTAAAGACACACCTCAGAGAGTATAAAGCTCTAAAGACACACCTCAGAGAGTATAAAGCTCTAAAGACACACCTCAGAGTGTATAAAGCTCTAAAGACACACCTCAGATTGGTATAAAGCTCTAAAGACACACCTCAGAGTGTATAAAGCTCTAAAGACACACCTCAGAGTGGTATAAAGCTCTAAAGACACACCTCAGAGTGTTATAAAGCTCTAAAGACACACCTAAGAGTGTTATAAAGCTCTAAAGACACACCTCAGAGTGGTATAAAGCTCTAAAGACACACCTCAGAGCAGTATAAATCTCTAAAGACACACCTCAGAGTGTTTTAAAGCTCTAAAGACACACCTCAGAGCAGTATAAAGCTCTAAAGACACACCTCAGAGTGTTATAAAGCTCTAAAGACACACCTAAGAGTGTTATAAAGCTCTAAAGACACACCTCAGAGTGGTATAAAGCTCTAAAGACACACAGAGTGGTATAAAGCTCTAAAGACACACCTCAGAGTTGTATAAAGCTCTAAAGACACACCTCAGAATGTATAAAGCTCTGAAGACACACCTCAGAGTTGTATAAAAATCTAAAGACACACCTCAGAGTGTTATAAAGCTCTAAAGACACACCTCAGAGTGGTATAAAGCTCTAAAGACACACCTCAGAGCAGTATAAAGCTCTAAAGACACACCTCAGAGTGGTATAAATCTCTAAAGACACACTTCAGAGTGTATAAAGCTCTAAAGACACACCTCAGAGCAGTATAAATCTCTAAAGACACACCTAAGAGTGTATAAAGCTCTAAAGACACACCTCAGAGTGGTATAAATCTCTAAAGACACACCTCAGAGTGTAAAAAGCTCTAAAGACACACCTCAGAGTGTATAAAGCTCTAAAGACACATCTCAGAGTGGTATAAAGCTCTAAAGACACGCCTCAGAGTGTATAAAGCTCTAAAGACACACCTCAGAGTGTATAAAGCTCTAAAGACACACCTCAGAGTAGTGTAAATCTCTAAAGACACACCTCAGAGTGGTATAAAGCTCTAAAGACACACCTCAGAGTGGTATAAATCTCTAAAGACACACCTCAGAGTGTATAAAGCTCTAAAGACACAACTCAGAGTGTATAAAGCTCTAAAGACACACTTCAGAGTGGTATAAAGCTCTAAAGACACACCTCAGAGTGGTATAAAGCTCTAAAGACACACCTCAGAGCAGTATAAAGCTCTAAAGACACACCTCAGAGTGTATAAAGCTCTAAAGACACACCTCAGAGCAGTATAAAGCTCTAAAGACACACCTCAGAGTGGTATAAAGCTCTAAAGACACGCCTCAGAGTGTATAAAGCTCTAAAGACACACCTCAGAGTGGTATAAAGCTCTAAAGACACATCTCAGAGTGGTATAAAGCTCTAAAGACACACCTCAGAGTGTTATAAAGCTCTAAAGACACACCTAAGAGTGTTATAAAGCTCTAAAGACACACCTCAGAGTGTTATAAAGCTCTAAAGACACACCTCAGAGCAGTATAAAGCTCTAAAGACACACCTCAGAGTGTTATAAAGCTCTAAAGACACACCTAAGAGTGTTATAAAGCTCTAAAGACACACCTCAGAGCAGTATAAAGCTCTAAAGACACACCTCAGAGTGTTATAAAGCTCTAAAGACACACCTAAGAGTGTTATAAAGCTCTAAAGACACACCTCAGAGTGTTATAAAGCTCTAAAGACACACCTAAGAGTGTTATAAAGCTCTAAAGACACACCTCAGAGTGTATAAAGCTCTAAACACACACCTCAGAGTGGTATAAAGCTCTAAAGACACACCTCAGAGTTGTATAAAGCTCTAAAGACACACCTCAGAGTGTTATAAAGCTCTAAAGACACACTTCAACGTGTCTAAAGCTCTAAAGACACACCTCAGAGTGGTATAAATCTCTAAAGACACACCTCAGAGTGTATAAAGCTCTAAAGACACACCTCAGAGTGGTATAAATCTCTAAAGACACACCTCAGAGTGTAAAAAGCTCTAAAGACACACCTCAGAGTGTATAAAGCTCTAAAGACACATCTCAGAGTGGTATAAAGCTCTAAAGACACGCCTCAGAGTGTGTAAATCTCTAAAGACACACCTCAGAGTGTATAAAGCTCTAAAAACACACCTCAGAGTGTATAAAGCTCTAAAGAAACACCTCAGAGTGGTATAAAGCTCTAAAGACACACCTCAGAGTGGTATAAAGCTCTAAAGACACAACTCAGAGTGTATAAAGCTCTAAAGACACAACTCAGAGTGTATAAAGCTCTAAAGACACACCTCAGAGTGTATAAAGCTCTAAAGACACAACTCAGAGTGTATAAAGCTCTAAAGACACACCTCAGAGTGTATAAAGCTCTAAAGACACACCTCAGAGCGGTATAAAGCTCTAAAGACACACCTCAGAGTGGTATAAAGCTCTAAAGACACAACTCAGAGTGTATAAAGCTCTAAAGACACACCTCAGAGTGTATAAAGCTCTAAAGACACACCTCAGAGCAGTATAAAGCTCTAAAGACACACCTCAGAGCAGTATAAAGCTCTAAAGACACACCTCAGAGAGTATAAAGCTCTAAAGACACACCTCAGAGCAGTATAAAGCTCTAAAGACACACCTCAGAGTGGTATAAAGCTCTAAAGACACACCTCAGAGCAGTATAAAGCTCTAAAGACACACCTCAGAGTGGTATAAAGCTCTAAAGACACACATCAGAGTGTATAAAGCTCTAAAGACACACCTCAGAGCAGTATAAAGCTCTAAAGACACACCTCAGAGTGTATAAAGCTCTAAAGACACACCTCAGAGTGGTATAAAGCTCTAAAGACACACCTCAGAGTGTTATAAAGCTCTAAAGACACACCTAAGAGTGTTATAAAGCTCTAAAGACACACCTCAGAGTGTTATAAAGCTCTAAAGACACACCTCAGAGTGGTATAAAGCTCTAAAGACACACCTCAGAGCAGTATAAATCTCTAAAGACACACCTCAGAGTGGTATAAAGCTCTAAAGACACACCTCAGAGTGTATAAAGCTCTAAAGACACACCTCAGAGCAGTATAAAGCTCTAAAGACACACCTCAGAGTGTATAAAGCTCTAAAGACACACCTCAGAGTGGTATAAAGCTCTAAAGACACACCTAAGAGTGTTATAAAGCTCTAAAGACACACCTCAGAGTGGTATAAAGCTCTAAAGACACACAGAGTGGTATAAAGCTCTAAAGACGCACCTCAGAGTGGTATAAAGCTCTAAAGACACACCTCAGAGTGTTATAAAGCTCTAAAGACACACTTCAACGTGTCTAAAGCTCTAAAGACACACCTCAGAGTGTATAAAGCTCTAAAGACACACCTCAGAGTGTATAAAGCTCTAAAGACACACCTCAGAGTGTTATAAAGCTCTAAAGACACACCTCAGAGTGGTATAAAGCTCTAAAGACACACAGAGTGGTATAAAGCTCTAAAGACGCACCTCAGAGTGGTATAAAGCTCTAAAGACACACCTCAGAGTGTTATAAAGCTCTAAAGACACACTTCAACGTGTCTAAAGCTCTAAAGACACACCTCAGAGTGTATAAAGCTCTAAAGACACACCTCAGAGTGTATAAAGCTCTAAAGACACACCTCAGAGTGTATAAAGCTCTAAAGACACACCTCAGAGTGGTATAAAGCTCTAAAGACACACCTCAGAGCAGTATAAAGCTCTAAAGACACACCTCAGAGTGGTATAAAGCTCTAAAGACACACTTCAGAGCAGTATAAAGCTCTAAAGACACACCTCAGATTGGTATAAAGCTCTAAAGACACAACTCAGAGTGTATAAAGCTCTAAAGACACACTTCAGAGTGGTATAAATCTCTAAAGACACACCTCAGAGTGTAAAAAGCTCTAAAGACACACCTCAGAGTGTATAAAGCTCTAAAGACACACCTCAGAGTGTATAAATCTCTAAAGACACACCTCAGAGCAGTATAAAGCTCTAAAGACACACCTCAGAGCTGTATAAAGCTCTAAAAACACACCACAGATTGGTATATAGCTCTAAAGACACTCCTCAGAGTGATATAAAGCTCTAAAGACACACCTCAGAGTGTTATAAAGCTCTAAAGACACACCTCAGAGTGGTATAAAGCTCTAAAGACACACCTCAGAGCAGTATAAAGCTCTAAAGACACACCTCAGAGTGTATATAGCTCTAAAGACACAACTCAGAGTGTATAAAGCTCTAAAGACACACCTCAGAGCAGTATAAATCTCTAAAGACACACCTCAGAGCAGTATAAATCTCTAAAGACACACCTCAGAGTGTGTAAAGCTCTAAAGACACACCTCAGAGCAGTATAAAGCTCTAAAGACACACCTCAGAGCAGTATAAATCTCTAAAGACACAACTCAGAGTGTATAAAGCTCTAAAGACACACCTCAGAGCAGTATAAATCTCTAAAGACACACCTCAGAGAGTATAAAGCTCTAAAGACACACCTCAGAGAGTATAAAGCTCTAAAGACACACCTCAGAGTGTATAAAGCTCTAAAGACACACCTCAGAGTGGTATAAAGCTCTAAAGACACACCTCAGAGTGTATAAAGCTCTAAAGACACACCTCAGAGTGGTATAAAGCTCTAAAGACACACCTCAGAGTGTTATAAAGCTCTAAAGACACACCTAAGAGTGTTATAAAGCTCTAAAGACACACCTCAGAGTGGTATAAAGCTCTAAAGACACACCTCAGAGCAGTATAAATCTCTAAAGACACACCTCAGAGTGTTTTAAAGCTCTAAAGACACACCTCAGAGCAGTATAAAGCTCTAAAGACACACCTCAGAGTGTTATAAAGCTCTAAAGACACACCTAAGAGTGTTATAAAGCTCTAAAGACACACCTCAGAGTGGTATAAAGCTCTAAAGACACACAGAGTGGTATAAAGCTCTAAAAACACACCTCAGAGCAGTATAAAGCTCTAAAGACACACCTCAGAGTGGTATAAAGCTCTAAAGACACACCTCAGAGTGTATAAAGCTCTAAAGACACACCTCAGAGTGTTATAAAGCTCTAAAGACACACCTCAGAGTGGTATAAAGCTCTAAAGACACACCTCAGAGCAGTATAAATCTCTAAAGACACACCTCAGAGTGGTATAAAGCTCTAAAGACACACCTCAGAGCAGTATAAAGCTCTAAAGACACACCTCAGAGTGTATAAAGCTCTAAAGACACATCTCAGAGTGTATAAAGCTCTAAAGACACACAAAGTGTTATAAAGCTCTAAAGACACACTTCAGAGTGGTATAAAGCTCTAAAGACACACTTCAGAGTGGTATAAAGCTCTAAAGACACACCTCAGAGTGTATAAATCTCTAAAGACACACCTCAGAGTGTATAAAGCTCTAAAGACACACCTAAGAGAGTATAAAGCTCTAAAGACACACCTCAGAGCAGTATAAAGCTCTAAAGACACACCTCAGAGCAGTATAAAGCTCTAAAGACACACCTCAGAGTGTATAAAGCTCTAAAGACACACCTCAGAGTGTATATAGCTCTAAAGACACACCTCAGAGTGTATAAAGCTCTAAAAACACACCTCAGAGTGTATATAGCTCTAAAGACACACCTCAGAGTGTATAAAGCTCTAAAGACACACCTCAGAGCGGTATAAAGCTCTAAAGACACACCTCAGAGTGTTATAAAGCTCTAAAGACACACCTCAGAGTGTTTTAAAGCTCTAAAGACACACCTCAGAGTGTATAAAGCTCTAAAGACACACCTCAGAGTGTTATAAAGCTCCAAAGACACACCTCAGAGTGTATAAAGCTCTAAAGACACACCTCAGAGTGTTTTAAAGCTCTAAAGACACACCTCAGAGCATTATAAATCTCTAAAGACACACCTCAGAGCAGTATAAAGCTCTAAAGACACACCTCAGAGTTGTATAAAGCTCTAAAAACACACCTCAGAGCAGTATAAAGCTCTAAAGACACACCTCAGAGTGGTATATAGCTCTAAAGACACACCTCAGAGTGTATAAAGCTCTAAAAACACACCTCAGAGCAGTATAAAGCTCTAAAGACACACCTCAGAGTGGTATAAAGCTCTAAAGACACACCTCAGAGTGTATAAAGCTCTAAACACACACCTCAGAGTGTATAAAGCTCTAAAGACACACAAAGTGTTATAAAGCTCTAAAGACACACCTCAGAGTGGTAAAGCTCTAAAGACACACCTCAGAGTGGTATAAAGCTCTAAAGACACACCTCAGAGTGTATAAAGCTCTAAAGACACACCTCAGAGTGTATAAAGCTCTAAAGACACACCTTAGAGTGTATAAAGCTCTAAAGACACACCTCAGAGTGTATAAAGCTCTAAAGACGCATTTCAGAGTGTATAAAGCTCTAAAGACACACCTCAGAGCGGTATAAAGCTCTAAAGACACACCTCAGAGTGTTTTAAAGCTCTAAAGACACACCTCAGAGTGTTATAAAGCTCTAAAGACACACCTCAGAGTGTAATAAAGCTCTAAAGACACACCTCAGAGTGTATAAAGCTCTAAAGACACACCTCAGAGCATTATAAATCTCTAAAGACACACCTCAGAGCAGTATAAAGCTCTAAAGACACACCTCAGAGTTGTATAAAGCTCTAAAAACACACCTCAGATTGGTATATAGCTCTAAAGACACACCTCAGAGTGTATAAAGCTCTAAAGACACACCTCAGAGTGTATAAAGCTGTAAAGACACACCTCAGAGCAGTATAAAGCTCTAAAGACACACCTCAGAGTGTTATAAAGCTCCAAAGACACACCTAAGAGTGTATAAAGCTCTAAAGACACACCTCAGAGCAGTATAAAGCTCTAAAGACACACCTCAGAGTGGTATAAAGCTCTAAAGACACACCTCAGAGCAGTATAAAGCTCTAAAGACACACCTCAGAGTGTTATAAAGCTCTAAAGACACACCTAAGAGTGTTATAAAGCTCTAAAGACACACCTCAGAGTGTTATAAAGCTCTAAAGACACACCTCAGAGCAGTATAAAGCTCTAAAGACACACCTCAGAGTGTTATAAAGCTCTAAAGACACACCTAAGAGTGTTATAAAGCTCTAAAGACACACCTCAGAGTGTTATAAAGCTCTAAAGACACACCTCAGAGCAGTATAAAGCTCTAAAGACACACCTCAGAGTGTTATAAAGCTCTAAAGACACACCTAAGAGTGTTATAAAGCTCTAAAGACACACCTCAGAGTGTTATAAAGCTCTAAAGACACACCTAAGAGTGTTATAAAGCTCTAAAGACACACCTCAGAGTGTATAAAGCTCTAAACACACACCTCAGAGTGGTATAAAGCTCTAAAGACACACCTCAGAGTTGTATAAAGCTCTAAAGACACACCTCAGAGTGTTATAAAGCTCTAAAGACACACTTCAACGTGTCTAAAGCTCTAAAGACACACCTCAGAGTGGTATAAATCTCTAAAGACACACCTCAGAGTGTATAAAGCTCTAAAGACACACCTCAGAGTGGTATAAATCTCTAAAGACACACCTCAGAGTGTAAAAAGCTCTAAAGACACACCTCAGAGTGTATAAAGCTCTAAAGACACATCTCAGAGTGGTATAAAGCTCTAAAGACACGCCTCAGAGTGTGTAAATCTCTAAAGACACACCTCAGAGTGGTATAAAGCTCTAAAGACACACCTCAGAGTGGTATAAATCTCTAAAGACACACCTCAGAGTGTATAAAGCTCTAAAGACACAACTCAGAGTGTATAAAGCTCTAAAGACACAACTCAGAGTGTATAAAGCTCTAAAGACACAACTCAGAGTGTATAAAGCTCTAAAGACACACCTCAGAGTGTATAAAGCTCTAAAGACACAACTCAGAGTGTATAAAGCTCTAAAGACACACCTCAGAGTGTATAAAGCTCTAAAGACACACATCAGCGTGTATAAAGCTCTAAAGACACAACTCAGAGTGTATAAAGCTCTAAAGACACACCTCAGAGCGGTATAAAGCTCTAAAGACACACCTCAGAGTGTATAAAGCTCTAAAGACACACCTCAGAGTGGTATAAAGCTCTAAAGACACACCTCAGAGTGTATAAAGCTCTAAAGACACACCTCAGAGCAGTATAAAGCTCTAAAGACACACCTCAGAGCAGTATAAAGCTCTAAAGACACACCTCAGAGAGTATAAAGCTCTAAAGACACACCTCAGAGCAGTATAAAGCTCTAAAGACACACCTCAGAGTGGTATAAAGCTCTAAAGACACACCTCAGAGCAGTATAAAGCTCTAAAGACACACCTCAGAGTGGTATAAAGCTCTAAAGACACACATCAGAGTGTATAAAGCTCTAAAGACACACCTCAGAGCAGTATAAAGCTCTAAAGACACACCTCAGAGTGTATAAAGCTCTAAAGACACACCTCAGAGTGGTATAAAGCTCTAAAGACACACCTCAGAGTGTTATAAAGCTCTAAAGACACACCTAAGAGTGTTATAAAGCTCTAAAGACACACCTCAGAGTGTTATAAAGCTCTAAAGACACACCTCAGAGTGGTATAAAGCTCTAAAGACACACCTCAGAGCAGTATAAATCTCTAAAGACACACCTCAGAGTGGTATAAAGCTCTAAAGACACACCTCAGAGTGTATAAAGCTCTAAAGACACACCTCAGAGCAGTATAAAGCTCTAAAGACACACCTCAGAGTGTATAAAGCTCTAAAGACACACCTCAGAGTGGTATAAAGCTCTAAAGACACACCTAAGAGTGTTATAAAGCTCTAAAGACACACCTCAGAGTGGTATAAAGCTCTAAAGACACACAGAGTGGTATAAAGCTCTAAAGACGCACCTCAGAGTGGTATAAAGCTCTAAAGACACACCTCAGAGTGTTATAAAGCTCTAAAGACACACCTAAGAGTGTTATAAAGCTCTAAAGACACACCTCAGAGTGTTATAAAGCTCTAAAGACACACCTAAGAGTGTTATAAAGCTCTAAAGACACAGCTCAGAGTGTATAAAGCTCTAAACACACACCTCAGAGTGGTATAAAGCTCTAAAGACACACCTCAGAGTTGTATAAAGCTCTAAAGACACACCTCAGAGTGTTATAAAGCTCTAAAGACACACTTCAACGTGTCTAAAGCTCTAAAGACACACCTCAGAGTGGTATAAATCTCTAAAGACACACCTCAGAGTGTATAAAGCTCTAAAGACACACCTCAGAGTGGTATAAATCTCTAAAGACACACCTCAGAGTGTAAAAAGCTCTAAAGACACACCTCAGAGTGTATAAAGCTCTAAAGACACATCTCAGAGTGGTATAAAGCTCTAAAGACACGCCTCAGAGTGTGTAAATCTCTAAAGACACACCTCAGAGTGTATAAAGCTCTAAAGAAACACCTCAGAGTGGTATAAAGCTCTAAAGACACACCTCAGAGTGGTATAAATCTCTAAAGACACACCTCAGAGTGTATAAAGCTCTAAAGACACAACTCAGAGTGTATAAAGCTCTAAAGACACAACTCAGAGTGTATAAAGCTCTAAAGACACAACTCAGAGTGTATAAAGCTCTAAAGACACACCTCAGAGTGTATAAAGCTCTAAAGACACAACTCAGAGTGTATAAAGCTCTAAAGACACACCTCAGAGTGTATAAAGCTCTAAAGACACACATCAGCGTGTATAAAGCTCTAAAGACACAACTCAGAGTGTATAAAGCTCTAAAGACACACCTCAGAGCGGTATAAAGCTCTAAAGACACACCTCAGAGTGTATAAAGCTCTAAAGACACACCTCAGAGTGGTATAAAGCTCTAAAGACACACCTCAGAGTGTATAAAGCTCTAAAGACACACCTCAGAGCAGTATAAAGCTCTAAAGACACACCTCAGAGCAGTATAAAGCTCTAAAGACACACCTCAGAGAGTATAAAGCTCTAAAGACACACCTCAGAGCAGTATAAAGCTCTAAAGACACACCTCAGAGTGGTATAAAGCTCTAAAGACACACCTCAGAGCAGTATAAAGCTCTAAAGACACACCTCAGAGTGGTATAAAGCTCTAAAGACACACATCAGAGTGTATAAAGCTCTAAAGACACACCTCAGAGCAGTATAAAGCTCTAAAGACACACCTCAGAGTGTATAAAGCTCTAAAGACACACCTCAGAGTGGTATAAAGCTCTAAAGACACACCTCAGAGTGTTATAAAGCTCTAAAGACACACCTAAGAGTGTTATAAAGCTCTAAAGACACACCTCAGAGTGTTATAAAGCTCTAAAGACACACCTCAGAGTGGTATAAAGCTCTAAAGACACACCTCAGAGCAGTATAAATCTCTAAAGACACACCTCAGAGTGGTATAAAGCTCTAAAGACACACCTCAGAGTGTATAAAGCTCTAAAGACACACCTCAGAGCAGTATAAAGCTCTAAAGACACACCTCAGAGTGTATAAAGCTCTAAAGACACACCTCAGAGTGGTATAAAGCTCTAAAGACACACCTAAGAGTGTTATAAAGCTCTAAAGACACACCTCAGAGTGGTATAAAGCTCTAAAGACACACAGAGTGGTATAAAGCTCTAAAGACGCACCTCAGAGTGGTATAAAGCTCTAAAGACACACCTCAGAGTGTTATAAAGCTCTAAAGACACACTTCAACGTGTCTAAAGCTCTAAAGACACACCTCAGAGTGTATAAAGCTCTAAAGACACACCTCAGAGTGTATAAAGCTCTAAAGACACACCTCAGAGTGTATAAAGCTCTAAAGACACACCTCAGAGTGGTATAAAGCTCTAAAGACACACCTCAGAGCAGTATAAAGCTCTAAAGACACACCTCAGAGTGGTATAAATCTCTAAAGACACACTTCAGAGTGTATAAAGCTCTAAAGACACACCTCAGAGTGGTATAAATCTCTAAAGACACACCTCAGAGTGTAAAAAGCTCTAAAGACACACCTCAGAGTGTATAAAGCTCTAAAGACACACCTCAGAGTGGTATAAATCTCTAAAGACACACCTCAGAGTGTAAAAAGCTCTAAAGACACACAAAGTGTTATAAAGCTCTAAAGACACACCTCAGAGTGGTAAAGCTCTAAAGACACACCTCAGAGTGGTATAAAGCTCTAAAGACACACCTCAGAGTGTATAAAGCTCTAAACACACACCTCAGAGTGTATAAAGCTCTAAAGACACACAAAGTGGTATAAAGCTCTAAAGACACACCTCAGAGTGTATAAAGCTCTAAAGACACACCTCAGAGTGTATAAAGCTCTAAAGACACACCTTAGAGTGTATAAAGCTCTAAAGACACACCTCAGAGTGTATAAAGCTCTAAAGACGCATTTCAGAGTGTATAAAGCTCTAAAGACACACCTCAGAGCGGTATAAAGCTCTAAAGACACACCTCAGAGTGTTTTAAAGCTCTAAAGACACACCTCAGAGTGTTATAAAGCTCTAAAGACACACCTCAGAGTGTAATAAAGCTCTAAAGACACACCTCAGAGTGTATAAAGCTCTAAAGACACACCTCAGAGCATTATAAATCTCTAAAGACACACCTCAGAGCAGTATAAAGCTCTAAAGACACACCTCAGAGTTGTATAAAGCTCTAAAAACACACCTCAGATTGGTATATAGCTCTAAAGACACACCTCAGAGTGTATAAAGCTCTAAAGACACACCTCAGAGTGTATAAAGCTCTAAAGACACACCTCAGAGCAGTATAAAGCTCTAAAGACACACCTCAGAGTGTTATAAAGCTCCAAAGACACACCTAAGAGTGTATAAAGCTCTAAAGACACACCTAAGAGTGTTATAAAGCTCTAAAGACACACCTCAGAGTGTTATAAAGCTCTAAAGACACACCTCAGAGTGGTATAAAGCTCTAAAGACACACCTCAGAGCAGTATAAATCTCTAAAGACACACCTCAGAGTGGTATAAAGCTCTAAAGACACACCTCAGAGTGTATAAAGCTCTAAAGACACACCTCAGAGCAGTATAAAGCTCTAAAGACACACCTCAGAGTGTATAAAGCTCTAAAGACACACCTCAGAGTGGTATAAAGCTCTAAAGACACACCTAAGAGTGTTATAAAGCTCTAAAGACACACCTCAGAGTGGTATAAAGCTCTAAAGACACACAGAGTGGTATAAAGCTCTAAAGACGCACCTCAGAGTGGTATAAAGCTCTAAAGACACACCTCAGAGTGTTATAAAGCTCTAAAGACACACCTAAGAGTGTTATAAAGCTCTAAAGACACACCTCAGAGTGTTATAAAGCTCTAAAGACACACCTAAGAGTGTTATAAAGCTCTAAAGACACACCTCAGAGTGTATAAAGCTCTAAACACACACCTCAGAGTGGTATAAAGCTCTAAAGACACACCTCAGAGTTGTATAAAGCTCTAAAGACACACCTCAGAGTGTTATAAAGCTCTAAAGACACACTTCAACGTGTCTAAAGCTCTAAAGACACACCTCAGAGTGGTATAAATCTCTAAAGACACACCTCAGAGTGTATAAAGCTCTAAAGACACACCTCAGAGTGGTATAAATCTCTAAAGACACACCTCAGAGTGTAAAAAGCTCTAAAGACACACCTCAGAGTGTATAAAGCTCTAAAGACACATCTCAGAGTGGTATAAAGCTCTAAAGACACGCCTCAGAGTGTGTAAATCTCTAAAGACACACCTCAGAGTGTATAAAGCTCTAAAGAAACACCTCAGAGTGGTATAAAGCTCTAAAGACACACCTCAGAGTGGTATAAATCTCTAAAGACACACCTCAGAGTGTATAAAGCTCTAAAGACACAACTCAGAGTGTATAAAGCTCTAAAGACACAACTCAGAGTGTATAAAGCTCTAAAGACACAACTCAGAGTGTATAAAGCTCTAAAGACACACCTCAGAGTGTATAAAGCTCTAAAGACACAACTCAGAGTGTATAAAGCTCTAAAGACACACCTCAGAGTGTATAAAGCTCTAAAGACACACATCAGCGTGTATAAAGCTCTAAAGACACAACTCAGAGTGTATAAAGCTCTAAAGACACACCTCAGAGCGGTATAAAGCTCTAAAGACACACCTCAGAGTGTATAAAGCTCTAAAGACACACCTCAGAGTGGTATAAAGCTCTAAAGACACACCTCAGAGTGTATAAAGCTCTAAAGACACACCTCAGAGCAGTATAAAGCTCTAAAGACACACCTCAGAGCAGTATAAAGCTCTAAAGACACACCTCAGAGAGTATAAAGCTCTAAAGACACACCTCAGAGCAGTATAAAGCTCTAAAGACACACCTCAGAGTGGTATAAAGCTCTAAAGACACACCTCAGAGCAGTATAAAGCTCTAAAGACACACCTCAGAGTGGTATAAAGCTCTAAAGACACACATCAGAGTGTATAAAGCTCTAAAGACACACCTCAGAGCAGTATAAAGCTCTAAAGACACACCTCAGAGTGTATAAAGCTCTAAAGACACACCTCAGAGTGGTATAAAGCTCTAAAGACACACCTCAGAGTGTTATAAAGCTCTAAAGACACACCTAAGAGTGTTATAAAGCTCTAAAGACACACCTCAGAGTGTTATAAAGCTCTAAAGACACACCTCAGAGTGGTATAAAGCTCTAAAGACACACCTCAGAGCAGTATAAATCTCTAAAGACACACCTCAGAGTGGTATAAAGCTCTAAAGACACACCTCAGAGTGTATAAAGCTCTAAAGACACACCTCAGAGCAGTATAAAGCTCTAAAGACACACCTCAGAGTGTATAAAGCTCTAAAGACACACCTCAGAGTGGTATAAAGCTCTAAAGACACACCTAAGAGTGTTATAAAGCTCTAAAGACACACCTCAGAGTGGTATAAAGCTCTAAAGACACACAGAGTGGTATAAAGCTCTAAAGACGCACCTCAGAGTGGTATAAAGCTCTAAAGACACACCTCAGAGTGTTATAAAGCTCTAAAGACACACTTCAACGTGTCTAAAGCTCTAAAGACACACCTCAGAGTGTATAAAGCTCTAAAGACACACCTCAGAGTGTATAAAGCTCTAAAGACACACCTCAGAGTGTATAAAGCTCTAAAGACACACCTCAGAGTGGTATAAAGCTCTAAAGACACACCTCAGAGCAGTATAAAGCTCTAAAGACACACCTCAGAGTGGTATAAATCTCTAAAGACACACTTCAGAGTGTATAAAGCTCTAAAGACACACCTCAGAGTGGTATAAATCTCTAAAGACACACCTCAGAGTGTAAAAAGCTCTAAAGACACACCTCAGAGTGTATAAAGCTCTAAAGACACACCTCAGAGTGGTATAAATCTCTAAAGACACACCTCAGAGTGTAAAAAGCTCTAAAGACACACAAAGTGTTATAAAGCTCTAAAGACACACCTCAGAGTGGTAAAGCTCTAAAGACACACCTCAGAGTGGTATAAAGCTCTAAAGACACACCTCAGAGTGTATAAAGCTCTAAACACACACCTCAGAGTGTATAAAGCTCTAAAGACACACAAAGTGGTATAAAGCTCTAAAGACACACCTCAGAGTGTATAAAGCTCTAAAGACACACCTCAGAGTGTATAAAGCTCTAAAGACACACCTTAGAGTGTATAAAGCTCTAAAGACACACCTCAGAGTGTATAAAGCTCTAAAGACGCATTTCAGAGTGTATAAAGCTCTAAAGACACACCTCAGAGCGGTATAAAGCTCTAAAGACACACCTCAGAGTGTTTTAAAGCTCTAAAGACACACCTCAGAGTGTTATAAAGCTCTAAAGACACACCTCAGAGTGTAATAAAGCTCTAAAGACACACCTCAGAGTGTATAAAGCTCTAAAGACACACCTCAGAGCATTATAAATCTCTAAAGACACACCTCAGAGCAGTATAAAGCTCTAAAGACACACCTCAGAGTTGTATAAAGCTCTAAAAACACACCTCAGATTGGTATATAGCTCTAAAGACACACCTCAGAGTGTATAAAGCTCTAAAGACACACCTCAGAGCAGTATAAAGCTCTAAAGACACACCTCAGAGTGTTATAAAGCTCCAAAGACACACCTAAGAGTGTATAAAGCTCTAAAGACACACCTCAGAGCAGTATAAAGCTCTAAAGACACACCTCAGAGTGGTATAAAGCTCTAAAGACACACCTCAGAGCAGTATAAAGCTCTAAAGACACACCTCAGAGTGTTATAAAGCTCTAAAGACACACCTAAGAGTGTTATAAAGCTCTAAAGACACACCTCAGAGTGTTATAAAGCTCTAAAGACACACCTCAGAGCAGTATAAAGCTCTAAAGACACCCCTCAGAGTGTTATAAAGCTCTAAAGACACACCTAAGAGTGTTATAAAGCTCTAAAGACACACCTCAGAGTGTTATAAAGCTCTAAAGACACACCTCAGAGCAGTATAAAGCTCTAAAGACACACCTCAGAGTGTTATAAAGCTCTAAAGACACACCTAAGAGTGTTATAAAGCTCTAAAGACACACCTCAGAGTGTTATAAAGCTATAAAGACACACCTAAGAGTGTTATAAAGCTCTAAAGACACACCTCAGAGTGTATAAAGCTCTAAACACACACCTCAGAGTGGTATAAAGCTCTAAAGACACACCTCAGAGTTGTATAAAGCTCTAAAGACACACCTCAGAGTGTTATAAAGCTCTAAAGACACACTTCAACGTGTCTAAAGCTCTAAAGACACACCTCAGAGTGGTATAAATCTCTAAAGACACACCTCAGAGTGTATAAAGCTCTAAAGACACACCTCAGAGTGGTATAAATCTCTAAAGACACACCTCAGAGTGTAAAAAGCTCTAAAGACACACCTCAGAGTGTATAAAGCTCTAAAGACACATCTCAGAGTGGTATAAAGCTCTAAAGACACGCCTCAGAGTGTGTAAATCTCTAAAGACACACCTCAGAGTGTATAAAGCTCTAAAGAAACACCTCAGAGTGGTATAAAGCTCTAAAGACACACCTCAGAGTGGTATAAATCTCTAAAGACACACCTCAGAGTGTATAAAGCTCTAAAGACACAACTCAGAGTGTATAAAGCTCTAAAGACACAACTCAGAGTGTATAAAGCTCTAAAGACACAACTCAGAGTGTATAAAGCTCTAAAGACACACCTCAGAGTGTATAAAGCTCTAAAGACACAACTCAGAGTGTATAAAGCTCTAAAGACACACCTCAGAGTGTATAAAGCTCTAAAGACACACATCAGCGTGTATAAAGCTCTAAAGACACAACTCAGAGTGTATAAAGCTCTAAAGACACACCTCAGAGCGGTATAAAGCTCTAAAGACACACCTCAGAGTGTATAAAGCTCTAAAGACACACCTCAGAGTGGTATAAAGCTCTAAAGACACACCTCAGAGTGTATAAAGCTCTAAAGACACACCTCAGAGCAGTATAAAGCTCTAAAGACACACCTCAGAGCAGTATAAAGCTCTAAAGACACACCTCAGAGAGTATAAAGCTCTAAAGACACACCTCAGAGCAGTATAAAGCTCTAAAGACACACCTCAGAGTGGTATAAAGCTCTAAAGACACACCTCAGAGTTGTATAAAGCTCTAAAGACACACCTCAGAGTGTTATAAAGCTCTAAAGACACACTTCAACGTGTCTAAAGCTCTAAAGACACACCTCAGAGTGGTATAAATCTCTAAAGACACACCTCAGAGTGTATAAAGCTCTAAAGACACACCTCAGAGTGGTATAAATCTCTAAAGACACACCTCAGAGTGTAAAAAGCTCTAAAGACACACCTCAGAGTGTATAAAGCTCTAAAGACACATCTCAGAGTGGTATAAAGCTCTAAAGACACGCCTCAGAGTGTGTAAATCTCTAAAGACACACCTCAGAGTGTATAAAGCTCTAAAGAAACACCTCAGAGTGGTATAAAGCTCTAAAGACACACCTCAGAGTGGTATAAATCTCTAAAGACACACCTCAGAGTGTATAAAGCTCTAAAGACACAACTCAGAGTGTATAAAGCTCTAAAGACACAACTCAGAGTGTATAAAGCTCTAAAGACACAACTCAGAGTGTATAAAGCTCTAAAGACACAACTCAGAGTGTATAAAGCTCTAAAGACACACCTCAGAGTGTATAAAGCTCTAAAGACACACATCAGCGTGTATAAAGCTCTAAAGACACAACTCAGAGTGTATAAAGCTCTAAAGACACACCTCAGAGCGGTATAAAGCTCTAAAGACACACCTCAGAGTGTATAAAGCTCTAAAGACACACCTCAGAGTGGTATAAAGCTCTAAAGACACACCTCAGAGTGTATAAAGCTCTAAAGACACACCTCAGAGCAGTATAAAGCTCTAAAGACACACCTCAGAGCAGTATAAAGCTCTAAAGACACACCTCAGAGAGTATAAAGCTCTAAAGACACACCTCAGAGCAGTATAAAGCTCTAAAGACACACCTCAGAGTGGTATAAAGCTCTAAAGACACACCTCAGAGCAGTATAAAGCTCTAAAGACACACCTCAGAGTGGTATAAAGCTCTAAAGACACACATCAGAGTGTATAAAGCTCTAAAGACACACCTCAGAGCAGTATAAAGCTCTAAAGACACACCTCAGAGTGTATAAAGCTCTAAAGACACACCTCAGAGTGGTATAAAGCTCTAAAGACACACCTCAGAGTGTTATAAAGCTCTAAAGACACACCTAAGAGTGTTATAAAGCTCTAAAGACACACCTCAGAGTGTTATAAAGCTCTAAAGACACACCTCAGAGTGGTATAAAGCTCTAAAGACACACCTCAGAGCAGTATAAATCTCTAAAGACACACCTCAGAGTGGTATAAAGCTCTAAAGACACACCTCAGAGTGTATAAAGCTCTAAAGACACACCTCAGAGCAGTATAAAGCTCTAAAGACACACCTCAGAGTGTATAAAGCTCTAAAGACACACCTCAGAGTGGTATAAAGCTCTAAAGACACACCTAAGAGTGTTATAAAGCTCTAAAGACACACCTCAGAGTGGTATAAAGCTCTAAAGACACACAGAGTGGTATAAAGCTCTAAAGACGCACCTCAGAGTGGTATAAAGCTCTAAAGACACACCTCAGAGTGTTATAAAGCTCTAAAGACACACCTAAGAGTGTTATAAAGCTCTAAAGACACACCTCAGAGTGTTATAAAGCTCTAAAGACACACCTAAGAGTGTTATAAAGCTCTAAAGACACACCTCAGAGTGTATAAAGCTCTAAACACACACCTCAGAGTGGTATAAAGCTCTAAAGACACACCTCAGAGTTGTATAAAGCTCTAAAGACACACCTCAGAGTGTTATAAAGCTCTAAAGACACACTTCAACGTGTCTAAAGCTCTAAAGACACACCTCAGAGTGGTATAAATCTCTAAAGACACACCTCAGAGTGTATAAAGCTCTAAAGACACACCTCAGAGTGGTATAAATCTCTAAAGACACACCTCAGAGTGTAAAAAGCTCTAAAGACACACCTCAGAGTGTATAAAGCTCTAAAGACACATCTCAGAGTGGTATAAAGCTCTAAAGACACGCCTCAGAGTGTGTAAATCTCTAAAGACACACCTCAGAGTGTATAAAGCTCTAAAGAAACACCTCAGAGTGGTATAAAGCTCTAAAGACACACCTCAGAGTGGTATAAATCTCTAAAGACACACCTCAGAGTGTATAAAGCTCTAAAGACACAACTCAGAGTGTATAAAGCTCTAAAGACACAACTCAGAGTGTATAAAGCTCTAAAGACACAACTCAGAGTGTATAAAGCTCTAAAGACACACCTCAGAGTGTATAAAGCTCTAAAGACACAACTCAGAGTGTATAAAGCTCTAAAGACACACCTCAGAGTGTATAAAGCTCTAAAGACACACATCAGCGTGTATAAAGCTCTAAAGACACAACTCAGAGTGTATAAAGCTCTAAAGACACACCTCAGAGCGGTATAAAGCTCTAAAGACACACCTCAGAGTGTATAAAGCTCTAAAGACACACCTCAGAGTGGTATAAAGCTCTAAAGACACACCTCAGAGTGTATAAAGCTCTAAAGACACACCTCAGAGCAGTATAAAGCTCTAAAGACACACCTCAGAGCAGTATAAAGCTCTAAAGACACACCTCAGAGAGTATAAAGCTCTAAAGACACACCTCAGAGCAGTATAAAGCTCTAAAGACACACCTCAGAGTGGTATAAAGCTCTAAAGACACACCTCAGAGCAGTATAAAGCTCTAAAGACACACCTCAGAGTGGTATAAAGCTCTAAAGACACACATCAGAGTGTATAAAGCTCTAAAGACACACCTCAGAGCAGTATAAAGCTCTAAAGACACACCTCAGAGTGTATAAAGCTCTAAAGACACACCTCAGAGTGGTATAAAGCTCTAAAGACACACCTCAGAGTGTTATAAAGCTCTAAAGACACACCTAAGAGTGTTATAAAGCTCTAAAGACACACCTCAGAGTGTTATAAAGCTCTAAAGACACACCTCAGAGTGGTATAAAGCTCTAAAGACACACCTCAGAGCAGTATAAATCTCTAAAGACACACCTCAGAGTGGTATAAAGCTCTAAAGACACACCTCAGAGTGTATAAAGCTCTAAAGACACACCTCAGAGCAGTATAAAGCTCTAAAGACACACCTCAGAGTGTATAAAGCTCTAAAGACACACCTCAGAGTGGTATAAAGCTCTAAAGACACACCTAAGAGTGTTATAAAGCTCTAAAGACACACCTCAGAGTGGTATAAAGCTCTAAAGACACACAGAGTGGTATAAAGCTCTAAAGACGCACCTCAGAGTGGTATAAAGCTCTAAAGACACACCTCAGAGTGTTATAAAGCTCTAAAGACACACTTCAACGTGTCTAAAGCTCTAAAGACACACCTCAGAGTGTATAAAGCTCTAAAGACACACCTCAGAGTGTATAAAGCTCTAAAGACACACCTCAGAGTGTATAAAGCTCTAAAGACACACCTCAGAGTGGTATAAAGCTCTAAAGACACACCTCAGAGCAGTATAAAGCTCTAAAGACACACCTCAGAGTGGTATAAATCTCTAAAGACACACTTCAGAGTGTATAAAGCTCTAAAGACACACCTCAGAGTGGTATAAATCTCTAAAGACACACCTCAGAGTGTAAAAAGCTCTAAAGACACACCTCAGAGTGTATAAAGCTCTAAAGACACACCTCAGAGCAGTATAAATCTCTAAAGACACACCTCAGAGTGGTATAAAGCTCTAAAGACACACCTCAGAGTGTATAAAGCTCTAAAGACACACCTCAGAGCAGTATAAAGCTCTAAAGACACACCTCAGAGTGTATAAAGCTCTAAAGACACACCTCAGAGTGGTATAAAGCTCTAAAGACACACCTAAGAGTGTTATAAAGCTCTAAAGACACACCTCAGAGTGGTATAAAGCTCTAAAGACACACAGAGTGGTATAAAGCTCTAAAGACGCACCTCAGAGTGGTATAAAGCTCTAAAGACACACCTCAGAGTGTTATAAAGCTCTAAAGACACACTTCAACGTGTCTAAAGCTCTAAAGACACACCTCAGAGTGTATAAAGCTCTAAAGACACACCTCAGAGTGTATAAAGCTCTAAAGACACACCTCAGAGTGTATAAAGCTCTAAAGACACACCTCAGAGTGGTATAAAGCTCTAAAGACACACCTCAGAGCAGTATAAAGCTCTAAAGACACACCTCAGAGTGGTATAAATCTCTAAAGACACACTTCAGAGTGTATAAAGCTCTAAAGACACACCTCAGAGTGGTATAAATCTCTAAAGACACACCTCAGAGTGTAAAAAGCTCTAAAGACACACCTCAGAGTGTATAAAGCTCTAAAGACACACCTCAGAGTGGTATAAATCTCTAAAGACACACCTCAGAGTGTAAAAAGCTCTAAAGACACACCTCAGAGTGTATAAAGCTCTAAAGACACATCTCAGAGTGGTATAAAGCTCTAAAGACACGCCTCAGAGTGTATAAAGCTCTAAAGACACACCTCAGAGTGTATAAAGCTCTAAAAACACACCTCAGAGTGTATAAAGCTCTAAAGACACGCCTCAGAGTGTATAAAGCTCTAAAGACACACCTCAGAGTGTATAAAGCTCTAAAAACACACCTCAGAGTGTATAAAGCTCTAAAGACACACCTCAGAGTGTATAAAGCTCTAAAGACACACCTCAGAGAGTATAAAGCTCTAAAGACACACCTCAGAGCAGTATAAAGCTCTAAAGACACACCTCAGAGTGGTATAAAGCTCTAAAGACACACCTCAGATTGGTATAAAGCTCTAAAGACACACCTCAGATTGGTATAAAGCTCTAAAGACACAACTCAGAGTGTTATAAAGCTCTAAAGACACACCTCAGAGTGGTATAAAGCTCTAAAGACACACAGAGTGGTATAAAGCTCTAAAGACACACCTCAGAGCAGTATAAAGCTCTAAAGACGCACCTCAGAGTGGTATAAAGCTCTAAAGACACACCTCAGAGTGTTATAAAGCTCTAAAGACACACTTCAACGTGTCTAAAGCTCTAAAGACACACCTCAGAGTGTATAAAGCTCTAAAGACACACCTCAGAGTGTTTTAAAGCTCTAAAGACACACCTCAGAGTGTATAAAGCTCTAAAGACACACCTCAGAGCAGTATAAATCTCTAAAGACACACCTCAGAGAGTATAAAGCTCTAAAGATACACCTCAGAGCAGTATAAAGCTCTAAAGACACACCTCAGAGCGGTATAAAGCTCTAAAGACACACCTCAGATTGGTATAAAGCTCTAAAGACACACCTCAGAGTGGTATAAAGCTCTAAAGACACACCTCAGAGCGGTATAAAGCTCTAAAGACACACCTCAGATTGGTATAAAGCTCTAAAGACACACCTCAGAGTGGTATAAAGCTCTAAAGACACACTTCAGAGCAGTATAAAGCTCTAAAGACACACCTCAGATTGGTATAAAGCTCTAAAGACACAACTCAGAGTGTATAAAGCTCTAAAGACACACCTCAGAGAGTATAAAGCTCTAAAGACACACCTCAGAGCAGTATAAAGCTCTAAAGACACACCTCAGAGTGGTATAAAGCTCTAAAGACACACCTCAGAGCAGTATAAAGCTCTAAAGACACACCTCAGAGTGGTATAAAGCTCTAAAGACACACATCAGAGTGTATAAAGCTCTAAAGACACACCTCAGAGCAGTATAAAGCTCTAAAGACACACCTCAGAGTGTATAAAGCTCTAAAGACACACCTCAGAGTGGTATAAAGCTCTAAAGACACACCTCAGAGTGTTATAAAGCTCTAAAGACACACCTAAGAGTGTTATAAAGCTCTAAAGACACACCTCAGAGTGTTATAAAGCTCTAAAGACACACCTCAGAGTGGTATAAAGCTCTAAAGACACACCTCAGAGCAGTATAAATCTCTAAAGACACACCTCAGAGTGGTATAAAGCTCTAAAGACACACCTCAGAGTGTATAAAGCTCTAAAGACACACCTCAGAGCAGTATAAAGCTCTAAAGACACACCTCAGAGTGTATAAAGCTCTAAAGACACACCTCAGAGTGGTATAAAGCTCTAAAGACACACCTAAGAGTGTTATAAAGCTCTAAAGACACACCTCAGAGTGGTATAAAGCTCTAAAGACACACAGAGTGGTATAAAGCTCTAAAGACGCACCTCAGAGTGGTATAAAGCTCTAAAGACACACCTCAGAGTGTTATAAAGCTCTAAAGACACACTTCAACGTGTCTAAAGCTCTAAAGACACACCTCAGAGTGTATAAAGCTCTAAAGACACACCTCAGAGTGTATAAAGCTCTAAAGACACACCTCAGAGTGGTATAAAGCTCTAAAGACACACCTCAGAGCAGTATAAAGCTCTAAAGACACACCTCAGAGTGGTATAAATCTCTAAAGACACACTTCAGAGTGTATAAAGCTCTAAAGACACACCTCAGAGTGGTATAAATCTCTAAAGACACACCTCAGAGTGTAAAAAGCTCTAAAGACACACCTCAGAGTGTATAAAGCTCTAAAGACACACCTCAGAGTGGTATAAATCTCTAAAGACACACCTCAGAGTGTAAAAAGCTCTAAAGACACACCTCAGAGTGTAAAAAGCTCTAAAGACACACCTCAGAGTGTATAAAGCTCTAAAGACACATCTCAGAGTGGTATAAAGCTCTAAAGACACGCCTCAGAGTGTATAAAGCTCTAAAGACACACCTCAGAGTGTATAAAGCTCTAAAAACACACCTCAGAGTGTATAAAGCTCTAAAGACACGCCTCAGAGTGTATAAAGCTCTAAAGACACACCTCAGAGTGTATAAAGCTCTAAAAACACACCTCAGAGTGTATAAAGCTCTAAAGACACACCTCAGAGTGTATAAAGCTCTAAAGACACACCTCAGAGAGTATAAAGCTCTAAAGACACACCTCAGAGCAGTATAAAGCTCTAAAGACACACCTCAGAGTGGTATAAAGCTCTAAAGACACACCTCAGATTGGTATAAAGCTCTAAAGACACACCTCAGATTGGTATAAAGCTCTAAAGACACAACTCAGAGTGTTATAAAGCTCTAAAGACACACCTCAGAGTGGTATAAAGCTCTAAAGACACACAGAGTGGTATAAAGCTCTAAAGACACACCTCAGAGTGTTATAAAGCTCTAAAGACACACTTCAACGTGTCTAAAGCTCTAAAGACACACCTCAGAGTGTATAAAGCTCTAAAGACACACCTCAGAGTGTTTTAAAGCTCTAAAGACACACCTCAGAGTGTATAAAGCTCTAAAGACACACCTCAGAGCAGTATAAATCTCTAAAGACACACCTCAGAGAGTATAAAGCTCTAAAGATACACCTCAGAGCAGTATAAAGCTCTAAAGACACACCTCAGAGCGGTATAAAGCTCTAAAGACACACCTCAGATTGGTATAAAGCTCTAAAGACACACCTCAGAGTGGTATAAAGCTCTAAAGACACACCTCAGAGCGGTATAAAGCTCTAAAGACACACCTCAGATTGGTATAAAGCTCTAAAGACACACCTCAGAGTGGTATAAAGCTCTAAAGACACACTTCAGAGCAGTATAAAGCTCTAAAGACACACCTCAGATTGGTATAAAGCTCTAAAGACACAACTCAGAGTGTATAAAGCTCTAAAGACACACTTCAGAGTGGTATAAATCTCTAAAGACACACCTCAGAGTGTAAAAAGCTCTAAAGACACACCTCAGAGTGTATAAAGCTCTAAAGACACACCTCAGAGTGTATAAATCTCTAAAGACACACCTCAGAGCAGTATAAAGCTCTAAAGACACACCTCAGAGCTGTATAAAGCTCTAAAAACACACCACAGATTGGTATATAGCTCTAAAGACACTCCTCAGAGTGATATAAAGCTCTAAAGACACACCTCAGAGTGTTATAAAGCTCTAAAGACACACCTCAGAGTGGTATAAAGCTCTAAAGACACACCTCAGAGCAGTATAAATCTCTAAAGACACACCTCAGAGTGGTATAAAGCTCTAAAGACACACCTCAGAGTGTATATAGCTCTAAAGACACAACTCAGAGTGTATAAAGCTCTAAAGACACACCTCAGAGCAGTATAAATCTCTAAAGACACACCTCAGAGCAGTATAAATCTCTAAAGACACACCTCAGAGAGTATAAAGCTCTAAAGACACACCTCAGAGCAGTATAAAGCTCTAAAGACACACCTCAGAGCAGTATAAATCTCTAAAGACACAACTCAGAGTGTATAAAGCTCTAAAGACACACCTCAGAGCAGTATAAATCTCTAAAGACACACCTCAGAGAGTATAAAGCTCTAAAGACACACCTCAGAGAGTATAAAGCTCTAAAGACACACCTCAGAGTGTATAAAGCTCTAAAGACACACCTCAGATTGGTATAAAGCTCTAAAGACACACCTCAGAGTGTATAAAGCTCTAAAGACACACCTCAGAGTGGTATAAAGCTCTAAAGACACACCTCAGAGTGTTATAAAGCTCTAAAGACACACCTAAGAGTGTTATAAAGCTCTAAAGACACACCTCAGAGTGGTATAAAGCTCTAAAGACACACCTCAGAGCAGTATAAATCTCTAAAGACACACCTCAGAGTGTTTTAAAGCTCTAAAGACACACCTCAGAGCAGTATAAAGCTCTAAAGACACACCTCAGAGTGTTATAAAGCTCTAAAGACACACCTAAGAGTGTTATAAAGCTCTAAAGACACACCTCAGAGTGGTATAAAGCTCTAAAGACACACAGAGTGGTATAAAGCTCTAAAGACACACCTCAGAGTTGTATAAAGCTCTAAAGACACACCTCAGAATGTATAAAGCTCTGAAGACACACCTCAGAGTTGTATAAAGCTCTAAAGACACACCTCAGAGTGTTATAAAGCTCTAAAGACACACCTCAGAGTGGTATAAAGCTCTAAAGACACACCTCAGAGCAGTATAAAGCTCTAAAGACACACCTCAGAGTGGTATAAATCTCTAAAGACACACTTCAGAGTGTATAAAGCTCTAAAGACACACCTCAGAGCAGTATAAATCTCTAAAGACACACCTAAGAGTGTATAAAGCTCTAAAGACACACCTCAGAGTGGTATAAATCTCTAAAGACACACCTCAGAGTGTAAAAAGCTCTAAAGACACACCTCAGAGTGTATAAAGCTCTAAAGACACATCTCAGAGTGGTATAAAGCTCTAAAGACACGCCTCAGAGTGTATAAAGCTCTAAAGACACACCTCAGAGTGTATAAAGCTCTAAAGACACACCTCAGAGTAGTGTAAATCTCTAAAGACACACCTCAGAGTGTATAAAGCTCTAAAGACACAACTCAGAGTGTATAAAGCTCTAAAGACACACTTCAGAGTGGTATAAAGCTCTAAAGACACACCTCAGAGTGGTATAAATCTCTAAAGACAGACCTCAGAGTGTATAAAGCTCTAAAGACACAACTCAGAGTGTATAAAGCTCTAAAGACACACTTCAGAGTGGTATAAAGCTCTAAAGACACACCTCAGAGTGGTATAAAGCTCTAAAGACACACCTCAGAGCAGTATAAAGCTCTAAAGACACACCTCAGAGTGTATAAAGCTCTAAAGACACACCTCAGAGCAGTATAAAGCTCTAAAGACACACCTCAGAGTGGTATAAAGCTCTAAAGACACGCCTCAGAGTGTATAAAGCTCTAAAGACACACCTCAGAGTGGTATAAAGCTCTAAAGACACATCTCAGAGTGGTATAAAGCTCTAAAGACACACCTCAGAGTGTTATAAAGCTCTAAAGACACACCTAAGAGTGTTATAAAGCTCTAAAGACACACCTCAGAGTGTTATAAAGCTCTAAAGACACACCTCAGAGCAGTATAAAGCTCTAAAGACACACCTCAGAGTGTTATAAAGCTCTAAAGACACACCTAAGAGTGTTATAAAGCTCTAAAGACACACCTCAGAGCAGTATAAAGCTCTAAAGACACACCTCAGAGTGTTATAAAGCTCTAAAGACACACCTAAGAGTGTTATAAAGCTCTAAAGACACACCTCAGAGTGTTATAAAGCTCTAAAGACACACCTAAGAGTGTTATAAAGCTCTAAAGACACACCTCAGAGTGTATAAAGCTCTAAACACACACCTCAGAGTGGTATAAAGCTCTAAAGACACACCTCAGAGTTGTATAAAGCTCTAAAGACACACCTCAGAGTGTTATAAAGCTCTAAAGACACACTTCAACGTGTCTAAAGCTCTAAAGACACACCTCAGAGTGGTATAAATCTCTAAAGACACACCTCAGAGTGTATAAAGCTCTAAAGACACACCTCAGAGTGGTATAAATCTCTAAAGACACACCTCAGAGTGTAAAAAGCTCTAAAGACACACCTCAGAGTGTATAAAGCTCTAAAGACACATCTCAGAGTGGTATAAAGCTCTAAAGACACGCCTCAGAGTGTGTAAATCTCTAAAGACACACCTCAGAGTGTATAAAGCTCTAAAAACACACCTCAGAGTGTATAAAGCTCTAAAGAAACACCTCAGAGTGGTATAAAGCTCTAAAGACACACCTCAGAGTGGTATAAAGCTCTAAAGACACAACTCAGAGTGTATAAAGCTCTAAAGACACAACTCAAAGTGTATAAAGCTCTAAAGACACAACTCAGAGTGTATAAAGCTCTAAAGACACACCTCAGAGTGTATAAAGCTCTAAAGACACAACTCAGAGTGTATAAAGCTCTAAAGACACACCTCAGAGTGTATAAAGCTCTAAAGACACACATCAGCGTGTATAAAGCTCTAAAGACACAACTCAGAGTGTATAAAGCTCTAAAGACACACCTCAGAGTGGTATAAAGCTCTAAAGACACACCTCAGAGTGTATAAAGCTCTAAAGACACACCTCAGAGTGTATAAAGCTCTAAAGACACACCTCAGAGCAGTATAAAGCTCTAAAGACACACCTCAGAGAGTATAAAGCTCTAAAGACACACCTCAGAGCAGTATAAAGCTCTAAAGACACACCTCAGAGTGGTATAAAGCTCTAAAGACACACCTCAGAGCAGTATAAAGCTCTAAAGACACACCTCAGAGTGGTATAAAGCTCTAAAGACACACATCAGAGTGTATAAAGCTCTAAAGACACACCTCAGAGCAGTATAAAGCTCTAAAGACACACCTCAGAGTGTATAAAGCTCTAAAGACACACCTCAGAGTGGTATAAAGCTCTAAAGACACACCTCAGAGTGTTATAAAGCTCTAAAGACACACCTAAGAGTGTTATAAAGCTCTAAAGACACACCTCAGAGTGTTATAAGGCTCTAAAGACACACCTCAGAGTGGTATAAAGCTCTAAAGACACACCTCAGAGCAGTATAAATCTCTAAAGACACACCTCAGAGTGGTATAAAGCTCTAAAGACACACCTCAGAGTGTATAAAGCTCTAAAGACACACCTCAGAGCAGTATAAAGCTCTAAAGACACACCTCAGAGTGTATAAAGCTCTAAAGACACACCTCAGAGTGGTATAAAGCTCTAAAGACACACCTAAGAGTGTTATAAAGCTCTAAAGACACACCTCAGAGTGGTATAAAGCTCTAAAGACACACAGAGTGGTATAAAGCTCTAAAGACGCACCTCAGAGTGGTATAAAGCTCTAAAGACACACCTCAGAGTGTTATAAAGCTCTAAAGACACACTTCAACGTGTCTAAAGCTCTAAAGACACACCTCAGAGTGTATAAAGCTCTAAAGACACACCTCAGAGTGTATAAAGCTCTAAAGACACACCTCAGAGTGTATAAAGCTCTAAAGACACACCTCAGAGTGGTATAAAGCTCTAAAGACACACCTCAGAGCAGTATAAAGCTCTAAAGACACACCTCAGAGTGGTATAAATCTCTAAAGACACACTTCAGAGTGTATAAAGCTCTAAAGACACACCTCAGAGTGGTATAAATCTCTAAAGACACACCTCAGAGTGTAAAAAGCTCTAAAGACACACCTCAGAGTGTATAAAGCTCTAAAGACACACCTCAGAGTGGTATAAATCTCTAAAGACACACCTCAGAGTGTAAAAAGCTCTAAAGACACACCTCAGAGTGTATAAAGCTCTAAAGACACATCTCAGAGTGGTATAAAGCTCTAAAGACACGCCTCAGAGTGTATAAAGCTCTAAAGACACACCTCAGAGTGTATAAAGCTCTAAAAACACACCTCAGAGTGTATAAAGCTCTAAAGACACGCCTCAGAGTGTATAAAGCTCTAAAGACACACCTCAGAGTGTATAAAGCTCTAAAAACACACCTCAGAGTGTATAAAGCTCTAAAGACACACCTCAGAGTGGTATAAAGCTCTAAAGACACACCTCAGAGTGTATAAAGCTCTAAAGACACACCTCAGAGCAGTATAAAGCTCTAAAGACACACCTCAGAGCAGTATAAAGCTCTAAAGACACACCTCAGAGAGTATAAAGCTCTAAAGACACACCTCAGAGCAGTATAAAGCTCTAAAGACACACCTCAGAGTGGTATAAAGCTCTAAAGACACACCTCAGAGCAGTATAAAGCTCTAAAGACACACCTCAGAGTGGTATAAAGCTCTAAAGACACACATCAGAGTGTATAAAGCTCTAAAGACACACCTCAGAGCAGTATAAAGCTCTAAAGACACACCTCAGAGTGTATAAAGCTCTAAAGACACACCTCAGAGTGGTATAAAGCTCTAAAGACACACCTCAGAGTGTTATAAAGCTCTAAAGACACACCTAAGAGTGTTATAAAGCTCTAAAGACACACCTCAGAGTGTTATAAAGCTCTAAAGACACACCTCAGAGTGGTATAAAGCTCTAAAGACACACCTCAGAGCAGTATAAATCTCTAAAGACACACCTCAGAGTGGTATAAAGCTCTAAAGACACACCTCAGAGTGTATAAAGCTCTAAAGACACACCTCAGAGCAGTATAAAGCTCTAAAGACACACCTCAGAGTGTATAAAGCTCTAAAGACACACCTCAGAGTGGTATAAAGCTCTAAAGACACACCTAAGAGTGTTATAAAGCTCTAAAGACACACCTCAGAGTGGTATAAAGCTCTAAAGACACACAGAGTGGTATAAAGCTCTAAAGACGCACCTCAGAGTGGTATAAAGCTCTAAAGACACACCTCAGAGTGTTATAAAGCTCTAAAGACACACTTCAACGTGTCTAAAGCTCTAAAGACACACCTCAGAGTGTATAAAGCTCTAAAGACACACCTCAGAGTGTATAAAGCTCTAAAGACACACCTCAGAGTGTATAAAGCTCTAAAGACACACCTCAGAGTGGTATAAAGCTCTAAAGACACACCTCAGAGCAGTATAAAGCTCTAAAGACACACCTCAGAGTGGTATAAATCTCTAAAGACACACTTCAGAGTGTATAAAGCTCTAAAGACACACCTCAGAGTGGTATAAATCTCTAAAGACACACCTCAGAGTGTAAAAAGCTCTAAAGACACACCTCAGAGTGTATAAAGCTCTAAAGACACACCTCAGAGCAGTATAAATCTCTAAAGACACACCTCAGAGTGGTATAAAGCTCTAAAGACACACCTCAGAGTGTATAAAGCTCTAAAGACACACCTCAGAGCAGTATAAAGCTCTAAAGACACACCTCAGAGTGTATAAAGCTCTAAAGACACACCTCAGAGTGGTATAAAGCTCTAAAGACACACCTAAGAGTGTTATAAAGCTCTAAAGACACACCTCAGAGTGGTATAAAGCTCTAAAGACACACAGAGTGGTATAAAGCTCTAAAGACGCACCTCAGAGTGGTATAAAGCTCTAAAGACACACCTCAGAGTGTTATAAAGCTCTAAAGACACACTTCAACGTGTCTAAAGCTCTAAAGACACACCTCAGAGTGTATAAAGCTCTAAAGACACACCTCAGAGTGTATAAAGCTCTAAAGACACACCTCAGAGTGTATAAAGCTCTAAAGACACACCTCAGAGTGGTATAAAGCTCTAAAGACACACCTCAGAGCAGTATAAAGCTCTAAAGACACACCTCAGAGTGGTATAAATCTCTAAAGACACACTTCAGAGTGTATAAAGCTCTAAAGACACACCTCAGAGTGGTATAAATCTCTAAAGACACACCTCAGAGTGTAAAAAGCTCTAAAGACACACCTCAGAGTGTATAAAGCTCTAAAGACACACCTCAGAGTGGTATAAATCTCTAAAGACACACCTCAGAGTGTAAAAAGCTCTAAAGACACACCTCAGAGTGTATAAAGCTCTAAAGACACATCTCAGAGTGGTATAAAGCTCTAAAGACACGCCTCAGAGTGTATAAAGCTCTAAAGACACACCTCAGAGTGTATAAAGCTCTAAAAACACACCTCAGAGTGTATAAAGCTCTAAAGACACGCCTCAGAGTGTATAAAGCTCTAAAGACACACCTCAGAGTGTATAAAGCTCTAAAAACACACCTCAGAGTGTATAAAGCTCTAAAGACACACCTCAGAGTGTATAAAGCTCTAAAGACACACCTCAGAGAGTATAAAGCTCTAAAGACACACCTCAGAGCAGTATAAAGCTCTAAAGACACACCTCAGAGTGGTATAAAGCTCTAAAGACACACCTCAGATTGGTATAAAGCTCTAAAGACACACCTCAGATTGGTATAAAGCTCTAAAGACACAACTCAGAGTGTTATAAAGCTCTAAAGACACACCTCAGAGTGGTATAAAGCTCTAAAGACACACAGAGTGGTATAAAGCTCTAAAGACACACCTCAGAGCAGTATAAAGCTCTAAAGACGCACCTCAGAGTGGTATAAAGCTCTAAAGACACACCTCAGAGTGTTATAAAGCTCTAAAGACACACTTCAACGTGTCTAAAGCTCTAAAGACACACCTCAGAGTGTATAAAGCTCTAAAGACACACCTCAGAGTGTTTTAAAGCTCTAAAGACACACCTCAGAGTGTATAAAGCTCTAAAGACACACCTCAGAGCAGTATAAATCTCTAAAGACACACCTCAGAGAGTATAAAGCTCTAAAGATACACCTCAGAGCAGTATAAAGCTCTAAAGACACACCTCAGAGCGGTATAAAGCTCTAAAGACACACCTCAGATTGGTATAAAGCTCTAAAGACACACCTCAGAGTGGTATAAAGCTCTAAAGACACACCTCAGAGCGGTATAAAGCTCTAAAGACACACCTCAGATTGGTATAAAGCTCTAAAGACACACCTCAGAGTGGTATAAAGCTCTAAAGACACACTTCAGAGCAGTATAAAGCTCTAAAGACACACCTCAGATTGGTATAAAGCTCTAAAGACACAACTCAGAGTGTATAAAGCTCTAAAGACACACCTCAGAGAGTATAAAGCTCTAAAGACACACCTCAGAGCAGTATAAAGCTCTAAAGACACACCTCAGAGTGGTATAAAGCTCTAAAGACACACCTCAGAGCAGTATAAAGCTCTAAAGACACACCTCAGAGTGGTATAAAGCTCTAAAGACACACATCAGAGTGTATAAAGCTCTAAAGACACACCTCAGAGCAGTATAAAGCTCTAAAGACACACCTCAGAGTGTATAAAGCTCTAAAGACACACCTCAGAGTGGTATAAAGCTCTAAAGACACACCTCAGAGTGTTATAAAGCTCTAAAGACACACCTAAGAGTGTTATAAAGCTCTAAAGACACACCTCAGAGTGTTATAAAGCTCTAAAGACACACCTCAGAGTGGTATAAAGCTCTAAAGACACACCTCAGAGCAGTATAAATCTCTAAAGACACACCTCAGAGTGGTATAAAGCTCTAAAGACACACCTCAGAGTGTATAAAGCTCTAAAGACACACCTCAGAGCAGTATAAAGCTCTAAAGACACACCTCAGAGTGTATAAAGCTCTAAAGACACACCTCAGAGTGGTATAAAGCTCTAAAGACACACCTAAGAGTGTTATAAAGCTCTAAAGACACACCTCAGAGTGGTATAAAGCTCTAAAGACACACAGAGTGGTATAAAGCTCTAAAGACGCACCTCAGAGTGGTATAAAGCTCTAAAGACACACCTCAGAGTGTTATAAAGCTCTAAAGACACACTTCAACGTGTCTAAAGCTCTAAAGACACACCTCAGAGTGTATAAAGCTCTAAAGACACACCTCAGAGTGTATAAAGCTCTAAAGACACACCTCAGAGTGGTATAAAGCTCTAAAGACACACCTCAGAGCAGTATAAAGCTCTAAAGACACACCTCAGAGTGGTATAAATCTCTAAAGACACACTTCAGAGTGTATAAAGCTCTAAAGACACACCTCAGAGTGGTATAAATCTCTAAAGACACACCTCAGAGTGTAAAAAGCTCTAAAGACACACCTCAGAGTGTATAAAGCTCTAAAGACACACCTCAGAGTGGTATAAATCTCTAAAGACACACCTCAGAGTGTAAAAAGCTCTAAAGACACACCTCAGAGTGTAAAAAGCTCTAAAGACACACCTCAGAGTGTATAAAGCTCTAAAGACACATCTCAGAGTGGTATAAAGCTCTAAAGACACGCCTCAGAGTGTATAAAGCTCTAAAGACACACCTCAGAGTGTATAAAGCTCTAAAAACACACCTCAGAGTGTATAAAGCTCTAAAGACACACCTCAGAGTGTATAAAGCTCTAAAGACACACCTCAGAGAGTATAAAGCTCTAAAGACACACCTCAGAGCAGTATAAAGCTCTAAAGACACACCTCAGAGTGGTATAAAGCTCTAAAGACACACCTCAGATTGGTATAAAGCTCTAAAGACACACCTCAGATTGGTATAAAGCTCTAAAGACACAACTCAGAGTGTTATAAAGCTCTAAAGACACACCTCAGAGTGGTATAAAGCTCTAAAGACACACAGAGTGGTATAAAGCTCTAAAGACACACCTCAGAGTGTTATAAAGCTCTAAAGACACACTTCAACGTGTCTAAAGCTCTAAAGACACACCTCAGAGTGTATAAAGCTCTAAAGACACACCTCAGAGTGTTTTAAAGCTCTAAAGACACACCTCAGAGTGTATAAAGCTCTAAAGACACACCTCAGAGCAGTATAAATCTCTAAAGACACACCTCAGAGAGTATAAAGCTCTAAAGATACACCTCAGAGCAGTATAAAGCTCTAAAGACACACCTCAGAGCGGTATAAAGCTCTAAAGACACACCTCAGATTGGTATAAAGCTCTAAAGACACACCTCAGAGTGGTATAAAGCTCTAAAGACACACCTCAGAGCGGTATAAAGCTCTAAAGACACACCTCAGATTGGTATAAAGCTCTAAAGACACACCTCAGAGTGGTATAAAGCTCTAAAGACACACTTCAGAGCAGTATAAAGCTCTAAAGACACACCTCAGATTGGTATAAAGCTCTAAAGACACAACTCAGAGTGTATAAAGCTCTAAAGACACACTTCAGAGTGGTATAAATCTCTAAAGACACACCTCAGAGTGTAAAAAGCTCTAAAGACACACCTCAGAGTGTATAAAGCTCTAAAGACACACCTCAGAGTGTATAAATCTCTAAAGACACACCTCAGAGCAGTATAAAGCTCTAAAGACACACCTCAGAGCTGTATAAAGCTCTAAAAACACACCACAGATTGGTATATAGCTCTAAAGACACTCCTCAGAGTGATATAAAGCTCTAAAGACACACCTCAGAGTGTTATAAAGCTCTAAAGACACACCTCAGAGTGGTATAAAGCTCTAAAGACACACCTCAGAGCAGTATAAATCTCTAAAGACACACCTCAGAGTGGTATAAAGCTCTAAAGACACACCTCAGAGTGTATATAGCTCTAAAGACACAACTCAGAGTGTATAAAGCTCTAAAGACACACCTCAGAGCAGTATAAATCTCTAAAGACACACCTCAGAGCAGTATAAATCTCTAAAGACACACCTCAGAGAGTATAAAGCTCTAAAGACACACCTCAGAGCAGTATAAAGCTCTAAAGACACACCTCAGAGCAGTATAAATCTCTAAAGACACAACTCAGAGTGTATAAAGCTCTAAAGACACACCTCAGAGCAGTATAAATCTCTAAAGACACACCTCAGAGAGTATAAAGCTCTAAAGACACACCTCAGAGAGTATAAAGCTCTAAAGACACACCTCAGAGTGTATAAAGCTCTAAAGACACACCTCAGATTGGTATAAAGCTCTAAAGACACACCTCAGAGTGTATAAAGCTCTAAAGACACACCTCAGAGTGGTATAAAGCTCTAAAGACACACCTCAGAGTGTTATAAAGCTCTAAAGACACACCTAAGAGTGTTATAAAGCTCTAAAGACACACCTCAGAGTGGTATAAAGCTCTAAAGACACACCTCAGAGCAGTATAAATCTCTAAAGACACACCTCAGAGTGTTTTAAAGCTCTAAAGACACACCTCAGAGCAGTATAAAGCTCTAAAGACACACCTCAGAGTGTTATAAAGCTCTAAAGACACACCTAAGAGTGTTATAAAGCTCTAAAGACACACCTCAGAGTGGTATAAAGCTCTAAAGACACACAGAGTGGTATAAAGCTCTAAAGACACACCTCAGAGTTGTATAAAGCTCTAAAGACACACCTCAGAATGTATAAAGCTCTGAAGACACACCTCAGAGTTGTATAAAGCTCTAAAGACACACCTCAGAGTGTTATAAAGCTCTAAAGACACACCTCAGAGTGGTATAAAGCTCTAAAGACACACCTCAGAGCAGTATAAAGCTCTAAAGACACACCTCAGAGTGGTATAAATCTCTAAAGACACACTTCAGAGTGTATAAAGCTCTAAAGACACACCTCAGAGCAGTATAAATCTCTAAAGACACACCTAAGAGTGTATAAAGCTCTAAAGACACACCTCAGAGTGGTATAAATCTCTAAAGACACACCTCAGAGTGTAAAAAGCTCTAAAGACACACCTCAGAGTGTATAAAGCTCTAAAGACACATCTCAGAGTGGTATAAAGCTCTAAAGACACGCCTCAGAGTGTATAAAGCTCTAAAGACACACCTCAGAGTGTATAAAGCTCTAAAGACACACCTCAGAGTAGTGTAAATCTCTAAAGACACACCTCAGAGTGTATAAAGCTCTAAAGACACAACTCAGAGTGTATAAAGCTCTAAAGACACACTTCAGAGTGGTATAAAGCTCTAAAGACACACCTCAGAGTGGTATAAATCTCTAAAGACACACCTCAGAGTGTATAAAGCTCTAAAGACACAACTCAGAGTGTATAAAGCTCTAAAGACACACTTCAGAGTGGTATAAAGCTCTAAAGACACACCTCAGAGTGGTATAAAGCTCTAAAGACACACCTCAGAGCAGTATAAAGCTCTAAAGACACACCTCAGAGTGTATAAAGCTCTAAAGACACACCTCAGAGCAGTATAAAGCTCTAAAGACACACCTCAGAGTGGTATAAAGCTCTAAAGACACGCCTCAGAGTGTATAAAGCTCTAAAGACACACCTCAGAGTGGTATAAAGCTCTAAAGACACATCTCAGAGTGGTATAAAGCTCTAAAGACACACCTCAGAGTGTTATAAAGCTCTAAAGACACACCTAAGAGTGTTATAAAGCTCTAAAGACACACCTCAGAGTGTTATAAAGCTCTAAAGACACACCTCAGAGCAGTATAAAGCTCTAAAGACACACCTCAGAGTGTTATAAAGCTCTAAAGACACACCTAAGAGTGTTATAAAGCTCTAAAGACACACCTCAGAGCAGTATAAAGCTCTAAAGACACACCTCAGAGTGTTATAAAGCTCTAAAGACACACCTAAGAGTGTTATAAAGCTCTAAAGACACACCTCAGAGTGTTATAAAGCTCTAAAGACACACCTAAGAGTGTTATAAAGCTCTAAAGACACACCTCAGAGTGTATAAAGCTCTAAACACACACCTCAGAGTGGTATAAAGCTCTAAAGACACACCTCAGAGTTGTATAAAGCTCTAAAGACACACCTCAGAGTGTTATAAAGCTCTAAAGACACACTTCAACGTGTCTAAAGCTCTAAAGACACACCTCAGAGTGGTATAAATCTCTAAAGACACACCTCAGAGTGTATAAAGCTCTAAAGACACACCTCAGAGTGGTATAAATCTCTAAAGACACACCTCAGAGTGTAAAAAGCTCTAAAGACACACCTCAGAGTGTATAAAGCTCTAAAGACACATCTCAGAGTGGTATAAAGCTCTAAAGACACGCCTCAGAGTGTGTAAATCTCTAAAGACACACCTCAGAGTGTATAAAGCTCTAAAAACACACCTCAGAGTGTATAAAGCTCTAAAGAAACACCTCAGAGTGGTATAAAGCTCTAAAGACACACCTCAGAGTGGTATAAAGCTCTAAAGACACAACTCAGAGTGTATAAAGCTCTAAAGACACAACTCAAAGTGTATAAAGCTCTAAAGACACAACTCAGAGTGTATAAAGCTCTAAAGACACACCTCAGAGTGTATAAAGCTCTAAAGACACAACTCAGAGTGTATAAAGCTCTAAAGACACACCTCAGAGTGTATAAAGCTCTAAAGACACACATCAGCGTGTATAAAGCTCTAAAGACACAACTCAGAGTGTATAAAGCTCTAAAGACACACCTCAGAGTGGTATAAAGCTCTAAAGACACACCTCAGAGTGTATAAAGCTCTAAAGACACACCTCAGAGTGTATAAAGCTCTAAAGACACACCTCAGAGCAGTATAAAGCTCTAAAGACACACCTCAGAGAGTATAAAGCTCTAAAGACACACCTCAGAGCAGTATAAAGCTCTAAAGACACACCTCAGAGTGGTATAAAGCTCTAAAGACACACCTCAGAGCAGTATAAAGCTCTAAAGACACACCTCAGAGTGGTATAAAGCTCTAAAGACACACATCAGAGTGTATAAAGCTCTAAAGACACACCTCAGAGCAGTATAAAGCTCTAAAGACACACCTCAGAGTGTATAAAGCTCTAAAGACACACCTCAGAGTGGTATAAAGCTCTAAAGACACACCTCAGAGTGTTATAAAGCTCTAAAGACACACCTAAGAGTGTTATAAAGCTCTAAAGACACACCTCAGAGTGTTATAAGGCTCTAAAGACACACCTCAGAGTGGTATAAAGCTCTAAAGACACACCTCAGAGCAGTATAAATCTCTAAAGACACACCTCAGAGTGGTATAAAGCTCTAAAGACACACCTCAGAGTGTATAAAGCTCTAAAGACACACCTCAGAGCAGTATAAAGCTCTAAAGACACACCTCAGAGTGTATAAAGCTCTAAAGACACACCTCAGAGTGGTATAAAGCTCTAAAGACACACCTAAGAGTGTTATAAAGCTCTAAAGACACACCTCAGAGTGGTATAAAGCTCTAAAGACACACAGAGTGGTATAAAGCTCTAAAGACGCACCTCAGAGTGGTATAAAGCTCTAAAGACACACCTCAGAGTGTTATAAAGCTCTAAAGACACACTTCAACGTGTCTAAAGCTCTAAAGACACACCTCAGAGTGTATAAAGCTCTAAAGACACACCTCAGAGTGTATAAAGCTCTAAAGACACACCTCAGAGTGTATAAAGCTCTAAAGACACACCTCAGAGTGGTATAAAGCTCTAAAGACACACCTCAGAGCAGTATAAAGCTCTAAAGACACACCTCAGAGTGGTATAAATCTCTAAAGACACACTTCAGAGTGTATAAAGCTCTAAAGACACACCTCAGAGTGGTATAAATCTCTAAAGACACACCTCAGAGTGTAAAAAGCTCTAAAGACACACCTCAGAGTGTATAAAGCTCTAAAGACACACCTCAGAGTGGTATAAATCTCTAAAGACACACCTCAGAGTGTAAAAAGCTCTAAAGACACACCTCAGAGTGTAAAAAGCTCTAAAGACACACCTCAGAGTGTATAAAGCTCTAAAGACACATCTCAGAGTGGTATAAAGCTCTAAAGACACGCCTCAGAGTGTATAAAGCTCTAAAGACACACCTCAGAGTGTATAAAGCTCTAAAAACACACCTCAGAGTGTATAAAGCTCTAAAGACACGCCTCAGAGTGTATAAAGCTCTAAAGACACACCTCAGAGTGTATAAAGCTCTAAAAACACACCTCAGAGTGTATAAAGCTCTAAAGACACACCTCAGAGTGTATAAAGCTCTAAAGACACACCTCAGAGAGTATAAAGCTCTAAAGACACACCTCAGAGCAGTATAAAGCTCTAAAGACACACCTCAGAGTGGTATAAAGCTCTAAAGACACACCTCAGATTGGTATAAAGCTCTAAAGACACACCTCAGATTGGTATAAAGCTCTAAAGACACACCTCAGAGTGGTATAAAGCTCTAAAGACACACAGAGTGGTATAAAGCTCTAAAGACACACCTCAGAGCAGTATAAAGCTCTAAAGACGCACCTCAGAGTGGTATAAAGCTCTAAAGACACACCTCAGAGTGTTATAAAGCTCTAAAGACACACTTCAACGTGTCTAAAGCTCTAAAGACACACCTCAGAGTGTATAAAGCTCTAAAGACACACCTCAGAGTGTTTTAAAGCTCTAAAGACACACCTCAGAGTGTATAAAGCTCTAAAGACACACCTCAGAGCAGTATAAATCTCTAAAGACACACCTCAGAGAGTATAAAGCTCTAAAGATACACCTCAGAGCAGTATAAAGCTCTAAAGACACACCTCAGAGCGGTATAAAGCTCTAAAGACACACCTCAGATTGGTATAAAGCTCTAAAGACACACCTCAGAGTGGTATAAAGCTCTAAAGACACACCTCAGAGCGGTATAAAGCTCTAAAGACACACCTCAGATTGGTATAAAGCTCTAAAGACACACCTCAGAGTGGTATAAAGCTCTAAAGACACACTTCAGAGCAGTATAAAGCTCTAAAGACACACCTCAGATTGGTATAAAGCTCTAAAGACACAACTCAGAGTGTATAAAGCTCTAAAGACACACTTCAGAGTGGTATAAATCTCTAAAGACACACCTCAGAGTGTAAAAAGCTCTAAAGACACACCTCAGAGTGTATAAATCTCTAAAGACACACCTCAGAGCAGTATAAAGCTCTAAAGACACACCTCAGAGCTGTATAAAGCTCTAAAAACACACCACAGATTGGTATATAGCTCTAAAGACACTCCTCAGAGTGATATAAAGCTCTAAAGACACACCTCAGAGTGTTATAAAGCTCTAAAGACACACCTCAGAGTGGTATAAAGCTCTAAAGACACACCTCAGAGCAGTATAAATCTCTAAAGACACACCTCAGAGTGGTATAAAGCTCTAAAGACACACCTCAGAGTGTATATAGCTCTAAAGACACAACTCAGAGTGTATAAAGCTCTAAAGACACACCTCAGAGCAGTATAAATCTCTAAAGACACACCTCAGAGCAGTATAAATCTCTAAAGACACACCTCAGAGAGTATAAAGCTCTAAAGACACACCTCAGAGCAGTATAAAGCTCTAAAGACACACCTCAGAGCAGTATAAATCTCTAAAGACACAACTCAGAGTGTATAAAGCTCTAAAGACACACCTCAGAGCAGTATAAATCTCTAAAGACACACCTCAGAGAGTATAAAGCTCTAAAGACACACCTCAGAGAGTATAAAGCTCTAAAGACACACCTCAGAGTGTATAAAGCTCTAAAGACACACCTCAGATTGGTATAAAGCTCTAAAGACACACCTCAGAGTGTATAAAGCTCTAAAGACACACCTCAGAGTGGTATAAAGCTCTAAAGACACACCTCAGAGTGTTATAAAGCTCTAAAGACACACCTAAGAGTGTTATAAAGCTCTAAAGACACACCTCAGAGTGGTATAAAGCTCTAAAGACACACCTCAGAGCAGTATAAATCTCTAAAGACACACCTCAGAGTGTTTTAAAGCTCTAAAGACACACCTCAGAGCAGTATAAAGCTCTAAAGACACACCTCAGAGTGTTATAAAGCTCTAAAGACACACCTAAGAGTGTTATAAAGCTCTAAAGACACACCTCAGAGTGGTATAAAGCTCTAAAGACACACAGAGTGGTATAAAGCTCTAAAGACACACCTCAGAGTTGTATAAAGCTCTAAAGACACACCTCAGAATGTATAAAGCTCTGAAGACACACCTCAGAGTTGTATAAAGCTCTAAAGACACACCTCAGAGTGTTATAAAGCTCTAAAGACACACCTCAGAGTGGTATAAAGCTCTAAAGACACACCTCAGAGCAGTATAAAGCTCTAAAGACACACCTCAGAGTGGTATAAATCTCTAAAGACACACTTCAGAGTGTATAAAGCTCTAAAGACACACCTCAGAGCAGTATAAATCTCTAAAGACACACCTCAGAGTGTAAAAAGCTCTAAAGACACACCTCAGAGTGTATAAAGCTCTAAAGACACATCTCAGAGTGGTATAAAGCTCTAAAGACACGCCTCAGAGTGTATAAAGCTCTAAAGACACACCTCAGAGTGTATAAAGCTCTAAAGACACACCTCAGAGTAGTGTAAATCTCTAAAGACACACCTCAGAGTGTATAAAGCTCTAAAGACACAACTCAGAGTGTATAAAGCTCTAAAGACACACTTCAGAGTGGTATAAAGCTCTAAAGACACACCTCAGAGTGGTATAAATCTCTAAAGACACACCTCAGAGTGTATAAAGCTCTAAAGACACAACTCAGAGTGTATAAAGCTCTAAAGACACACTTCAGAGTGGTATAAAGCTCTAAAGACACACCTCAGAGTGGTAAAAAGCTCTAAAGACACACCTCAGAGCAGTATAAAGCTCTAAAGACACACCTCAGAGTGTATAAAGCTCTAAAGACACACCTCAGAGCAGTATAAAGCTCTAAAGACACACCTCAGAGTGGTATAAAGCTCTAAAGACACGCCTCAGAGTGTATAAAGCTCTAAAGACACACCTCAGAGTGGTATAAAGCTCTAAAGACACATCTCAGAGTGGTATAAAGCTCTAAAGACACACCTCAGAGTGTTATAAAGCTCTAAAGACACACCTAAGAGTGTTATAAAGCTCTAAAGACACACCTCAGAGTGTTATAAAGCTCTAAAGACACACCTCAGAGCAGTATAAAGCTCTAAAGACACACCTCAGAGTGTTATAAAGCTCTAAAGACACACCTAAGAGTGTTATAAAGCTCTAAAGACACACCTCAGAGCAGTATAAAGCTCTAAAGACACACCTCAGAGTGTTATAAAGCTCTAAAGACACACCTAAGAGTGTTATAAAGCTCTAAAGACACACCTCAGAGTGTTATAAAGCTCTAAAGACACACCTAAGAGTGTTATAAAGCTCTAAAGACACACCTCAGAGTGTATAAAGCTCTAAACACACACCTCAGAGTGGTATAAAGCTCTAAAGACACACCTCAGAGTTGTATAAAGCTCTAAAGACACACCTCAGAGTGTTATAAAGCTCTAAAGACACACTTCAACGTGTCTAAAGCTCTAAAGACACACCTCAGAGTGGTATAAATCTCTAAAGACACACCTCAGAGTGTATAAAGCTCTAAAGACACACCTCAGAGTGGTATAAATCTCTAAAGACACACCTCAGAGTGTAAAAAGCTCTAAAGACACACCTCAGAGTGGTATAAAGCTCTAAAGACACGCCTCAGAGTGTGTAAATCTCTAAAGACACACCTCAGAGTGTATAAAGCTCTAAAAACACACCTCAGAGTGTATAAAGCTCTAAAGAAACACCTCAGAGTGGTATAAAGCTCTAAAGACACACCTCAGAGTGGTATAAAGCTCTAAAGACACAACTCAGAGTGTATAAAGCTCTAAAGACACAACTCAAAGTGTATAAAGCTCTAAAGACACAACTCAGAGTGTATAAAGCTCTAAAGACACACCTCAGAGTGTATAAAGCTCTAAAGACACAACTCAGAGTGTATAAAGCTCTAAAGACACACCTCAGAGTGTATAAAGCTCTAAAGACACACATCAGCGTGTATAAAGCTCTAAAGACACAACTCAGAGTGTATAAAGCTCTAAAGACACACCTCAGAGCGGTATAAAGCTCTAAAGACACACCTCAGAGTGGTATAAAGCTCTAAAGACACACCTCAGAGTGTATAAAGCTCTAAAGACACACCTCAGAGCAGTATAAAGCTCTAAAGACACACCTCAGAGAGTATAAAGCTCTAAAGACACACCTCAGAGCAGTATAAAGCTCTAAAGACACACCTCAGAGTGGTATAAAGCTCTAAAGACACACCTCAGAGCAGTATAAAGCTCTAAAGACACACCTCAGAGTGGTATAAAGCTCTAAAGACACACATCAGAGTGTATAAAGCTCTAAAGACACACCTCAGAGCAGTATAAAGCTCTAAAGACACACCTCAGAGTGTATAAAGCTCTAAAGACACACCTCAGAGTGGTATAAAGCTCTAAAGACACACCTCAGAGTGTTATAAAGCTCTAAAGACACACCTAAGAGTGTTATAAAGCTCTAAAGAAACACCTCAGAGTGTTATAAAGCTCTAAAGACACACCTCAGAGTGGTATAAAGCTCTAAAGACACACCTCAGAGCAGTATAAATCTCTAAAGACACACCTCAGAGTGGTATAAAGCTCTAAAGACACACCTCAGAGTGTATAAAGCTCTAAAGACACACCTCAGAGCAGTATAAAGCTCTAAAGACACACCTCAGAGTGTATAAAGCTCTAAAGACACACCTCAGAGTGGTATAAAGCTCTAAAGACACACCTAAGAGTGTTATAAAGCTCTAAAGACACACCTCAGAGTGGTATAAAGCTCTAAAGACACACAGAGTGGTATAAAGCTCTAAAGACGCACCTCAGAGTGGTATAAAGCTCTAAAGACACACCTCAGAGTGTTATAAAGCTCTAAAGACACACTTCAACGTGTCTAAAGCTCTAAAGACACACCTCAGAGTGTATAAAGCTCTAAAGACACACCTCAGAGTGTATAAAGCTCTAAATACACACCTCAGAGTGGTATAAAGCTCTAAAGACACACCTCAGAGCAGTATAAAGCTCTAAAGACACACCTCAGAGTGGTATAAATCTCTAAAGACACACTTCAGAGTGTATAAAGCTCTAAAGACACACCTCAGAGTGGTATAAATCTCTAAAGACACACCTCAGAGTGTAAAAAGCTCTAAAGACACACCTCAGAGTGTATAAAGCTCTAAAGACACACCTCAGAGTGGTATAAATCTCTAAAGACACACCTCAGAGTGTAAAAAGCTCTAAAGACACACCTCAGAGTGTAAAAAGCTCTAAAGACACACCTCAGAGTGTATAAAGCTCTAAAGACACATCTCAGAGTGGTATAAAGCTCTAAAGACACGCCTCAGAGTGTATAAAGCTCTAAAGACACACCTCAGAGTGTATAAAGCTCTAAAAACACACCTCAGAGTGTATAAAGCTCTAAAGACACGCCTCAGAGTGTATAAAGCTCTAAAGACACACCTCAGAGTGTATAAAGCTCTAAAAACACACCTCAGAGTGTATAAAGCTCTAAAGACACACCTCAGAGTGTATAAAGCTCTAAAGACACACCTCAGAGAGTATAAAGCTCTAAAGACACACCTCAGAGCAGTATAAAGCTCTAAAGACACACCTCAGAGTGGTATAAAGCTCTAAAGACACACCTCAGATTGGTATAAAGCTCTAAAGACACACTTCAGATTGGTATAAAGCTCTAAAGACACAACTCAGAGTGTTATAAAGCTCTAAAGACACACCTCAGAGTGGTATAAAGCTCTAAAGACACACAGAGTGGTATAAAGCTCTAAAGACACACCTCAGAGCAGTATAAAGCTCTAAAGACGCACCTCAGAGTGGTATAAAGCTCTAAAGACACACCTCAGAGTGTTATAAAGCTCTAAAGACACACTTCAACGTGTCTAAAGCTCTAAAGACACACCTCAGAGTGTATAAAGCTCTAAAGACACACCTCAGAGTGTTTTAAAGCTCTAAAGACACACCTCAGAGTGTATAAAGCTCTAAAGACACACCTCAGAGCAGTATAAATCTCTAAAGACACACCTCAGAGAGTATAAAGCTCTAAAGATACACCTCAGAGCAGTATAAAGCTCTAAAGACACACCTCAGAGCGGTATAAAGCTCTAAAGACACACCTCAGATTGGTATAAAGCTCTAAAGACACACCTCAGAGTGGTATAAAGCTCTAAAGACACACCTCAGAGCGGTATAAAGCTCTAAAGACACACCTCAGATTGGTATAAAGCTCTAAAGACACACCTCAGAGTGGTATAAAGCTCTAAAGACACACTTCAGAGCAGTATAAAGCTCTAAAGACACACCTCAGATTGGTATAAAGCTCTAAAGACACAACTCAGAGTGTATAAAGCTCTAAAGACACACTTCAGAGTGGTATAAATCTCTAAAGACACACCTCAGAGTGTAAAAAGCTCTAAAGACACACCTCAGAGTGTATAATGCTCTAAAGACACACCTCAGAGTGTATAAATCTCTAAAGACACACCTCAGAGCAGTATAAAGCTCTAAAGACACACCTCAGAGCTGTATAAAGCTCTAAAAACACACCACAGATTGGTATATAGCTCTAAAGACACTCCTCAGAGTGATATAAAGCTCTAAAGACACACCTCAGAGTGTTATAAAGCTCTAAAGACACACCTCAGAGTGGTATAAAGCTCTAAAGACACACCTCAGAGCAGTATAAATCTCTAAAGACACACCTCAGAGTGGTATAAAGCTCTAAAGACACACCTCAGAGTGTATATAGCTCTAAAGACACAACTCAGAGTGTATAAAGCTCTAAAGACACACCTCAGAGCAGTATAAATCTCTAAAGACACACCTCAGAGCAGTATAAATCTCTAAAGACACACCTCAGAGAGTATAAAGCTCTAAAGACACACCTCAGAGCAGTATAAAGCTCTAAAGACACACCTCAGAGCAGTATAAATCTCTAAAGACACAACTCAGAGTGTATAAAGCTCTAAAGACACACCTCAGAGCAGTATAAATCTCTAAAGACACACCTCAGAGAGTATAAAGCTCTAAAGACACACCTCAGAGAGTATAAAGCTCTAAAGACACACCTCAGAGTGTATAAAGCTCTAAAGACACACCTCAGATTGGTATAAAGCTCTAAAGACACACCTCAGAGTGTATAAAGCTCTAAAGACACACCTCAGAGTGGTATAAAGCTCTAAAGACACACCTCAGAGTGTTATAAAGCTCTAAAGACACACCTAAGAGTGTTATAAAGCTCTAAAGACACACCTCAGAGTGGTATAAAGCTCTAAAGACACACCTCAGAGCAGTATAAATCTCTAAAGACACACCTCAGAGTGTTTTAAAGCTCTAAAGACACACCTCAGAGCAGTATAAAGCTCTAAAGACACACCTCAGAGTGTTATAAAGCTCTAAAGACACACCTAAGAGTGTTATAAAGCTCTAAAGACACACCTCAGAGTGGTATAAAGCTCTAAAGACACACAGAGTGGTATAAAGCTCTAAAGACACACCTCAGAGTTGTATAAAGCTCTAAAGACACACCTCAGAATGTATAAAGCTCTGAAGACACACCTCAGAGTTGTATAAAGCTCTAAAGACACACCTCAGAGTGTTATAAAGCTCTAAAGACACACCTCAGAGTGGTATAAAGCTCTAAAGACACACCTCAGAGCAGTATAAAGCTCTAAAGACACACCTCAGAGTGGTATAAATCTCTAAAGACACACTTCAGAGTGTATAAAGCTCTAAAGACACACCTCAGAGCAGTATAAATCTCTAAAGACACACCTAAGAGTGTATAAAGCTCTAAAGACACACCTCAGAGTGGTATAAATCTCTAAAGACACACCTCAGAGTGTAAAAAGCTCTAAAGACACACCTCAGAGTGTATAAAGCTCTAAAGACACATCTCAGAGTGGTATAAAGCTCTAAAGACACGCCTCAGAGTGTATAAAGCTCTAAAGACACACCTCAGAGTGTATAAAGCTCTAAAGACACACCTCAGAGTAGTGTAAATCTCTAAAGACACACCTCAGAGTGTATAAAGCTCTAAAGACACAACTCAGAGTGTATAAAGCTCTAAAGACACACTTCAGAGTGGTATAAAGCTCTAAAGACACACCTCAGAGTGGTATAAATCTCTAAAGACACACCTCAGAGTGTATAAAGCTCTAAAGACACAACTCAGAGTGTATAAAGCTCTAAAGACACACTTCAGAGTGGTATAAAGCTCTAAAGACACACCTCAGAGTGGTATAAAGCTCTAAAGACACACCTCAGAGCAGTATAAAGCTCTAAAGACACACCTCAGAGTGTATAAAGCTCTAAAGACACACCTCAGAGCAGTATAAAGCTCTAAAGACACACCTCAGAGTGGTATAAAGCTCTAAAGACACGCCTCAGAGTGTATAAAGCTCTAAAGACACACCTCAGAGTGGTATAAAGCTCTAAAGACACATCTCAGAGTGGTATAAAGCTCTAAAGACACACCTCAGAGTGTTATAAAGCTCTAAAGACACACCTAAGAGTGTTATAAAGCTCTAAAGACACACCTCAGAGTGTTATAAAGCTCTAAAGACACACCTCAGAGCAGTATAAAGCTCTAAAGACACACCTCAGAGTGTTATAAAGCTCTAAAGACACACCTAAGAGTGTTATAAAGCTCTAAAGACACACCTCAGAGTGTTATAAAGCTCTAAAGACACACCTAAGAGTGTTATAAAGCTCTAAAGACACACCTCAGAGTGTTATAAAGCTCTAAAGACACACCTAAGAGTGTTATAAAGCTCTAAAGACACACCTCAGAGTGTATAAAGCTCTAAACACACACCTCAGAGTGGTATAAAGCTCTAAAGACACACCTCAGAGTTGTATAAAGCTCTAAAGACACACCTCAGAGTGTTATAAAGCTCTAAAGACACACTTCAACGTGTCTAAAGCTCTAAAGACACACCTCAGAGTGGTATAAATCTCTAAAGACACACCTCAGAGTGTATAAAGCTCTAAAGACACACCTCAGAGTGGTATAAATCTCTAAAGACACACCTCAGAGTGTAAAAAGCTCTAAAGACACACCTCAGAGTGTATAAAGCTCTAAAGACACATCTCAGAGTGGTATAAAGCTCTAAAGACACGCCTCAGAGTGTGTAAATCTCTAAAGACACACCTCAGAGTGTAAAAAGCTCTAAAGACACACCTCAGAGTGTATAAAGCTCTAAAGACACATCTCAGAGTGGTATAAAGCTCTAAAGACACGCCTCAGAGTGTATAAAGCTCTAAAGACACACCTCAGAGTGTATAAAGCTCTAAAGACACACCTCAGAGTAGTGTAAATCTCTAAAGACACACCTCAGAGTGTATAAAGCTCTAAAGACACAACTCAGAGTGTATAAAGCTCTAAAGACACACTTCAGAGTGGTATAAAGCTCTAAAGACACACCTCAGAGTGGTATAAATCTCTAAAGACACACCTCAGAGTGTATAAAGCTCTAAAGACACAACTCAGAGTGTATAAAGCTCTAAAGACACACTTCAGAGTGGTATAAAGCTCTAAAGACACACCTCAGAGTGGTATAAAGCTCTAAAGACACACCTCAGAGCAGTATAAAGCTCTAAAGACACACCTCAGAGTGTATAAAGCTCTAAAGACACACCTCAGAGCAGTATAAAGCTCTAAAGACACACCTCAGAGTGGTATAAAGCTCTAAAGACACGCCTCAGAGTGTATAAAGCTCTAAAGACACACCTCAGAGTGGTATAAAGCTCTAAAGACACATCTCAGAGTGGTATAAAGCTCTAAAGACACACCTCAGAGTGTTATAAAGCTCTAAAGACACACCTAAGAGTGTTATAAAGCTCTAAAGACACACCTCAGAGTGTTATAAAGCTCTAAAGACACACCTCAGAGCAGTATAAAGCTCTAAAGACACACCTCAGAGTGTTATAAAGCTCTAAAGACACACCTAAGAGTGTTATAAAGCTCTAAAGACACACCTCAGAGTGTTATAAAGCTCTAAAGACACACCTAAGAGTGTTATAAAGCTCTAAAGACACACCTCAGAGTGTTATAAAGCTCTAAAGACACACCTAAGAGTGTTATAAAGCTCTAAAGACACACCTCAGAGTGTATAAAGCTCTAAACACACACCTCAGAGTGGTATAAAGCTCTAAAGACACACCTCAGAGTTGTATAAAGCTCTAAAGACACACCTCAGAGTGTTATAAAGCTCTAAAGACACACTTCAACGTGTCTAAAGCTCTAAAGACACACCTCAGAGTGGTATAAATCTCTAAAGACACACCTCAGAGTGTATAAAGCTCTAAAGACACACCTCAGAGTGGTATAAATCTCTAAAGACACACCTCAGAGTGTAAAAAGCTCTAAAGACACACCTCAGAGTGTGTAAATCTCTAAAGACACACCTCAGAGTGTATAAAGCTCTAAAAACACACCTCAGAGTGTATAAAGCTCTAAAGAAACACCTCAGAGTGGTATAAAGCTCTAAAGACACACCTCAGAGTGGTATAAAGCTCTAAAGACACAACTCAGAGTGTATAAAGCTCTAAAGACACAACTCAAAGTGTATAAAGCTCTAAAGACACAACTCAGAGTGTATAAAGCTCTAAAGACACACCTCAGAGTGTATAAAGCTCTAAAGACACAACTCAGAGTGTATAAAGCTCTAAAGACACACCTCAGAGTGTATAAAGCTCTAAAGACACACATCAGCGTGTATAAAGCTCTAAAGACACAACTCAGAGTGTATAAAGCTCTAAAGACACACCTCAGAGCGGTATAAAGCTCTAAAGACACACCTCAGAGTGGTATAAAGCTCTAAAGACACACCTCAGAGTGTATAAAGCTCTAAAGACACACCTCAGAGTGTATAAAGCTCTAAAGACACACCTCAGAGCAGTATAAAGCTCTAAAGACACACCTCAGAGAGTATAAAGCTCTAAAGACACACCTCAGAGCAGTATAAAGCTCTAAAGACACACCTCAGAGTGGTATAAAGCTCTAAAGACACACCTCAGAGCAGTATAAAGCTCTAAAGACACACCTCAGAGTGGTATAAAGCTCTAAAGACACACATCAGAGTGTATAAAGCTCTAAAGACACACCTCAGAGCAGTATAAAGCTCTAAAGACACACCTCAGAGTGTATAAAGCTCTAAAGACACACCTCAGAGTGGTATAAAGCTCTAAAGACACACCTCAGAGTGTTATAAAGCTCTAAAGACACACCTAAGAGTGTTATAAAGCTCTAAAGACACACCTCAGAGTGTTATAAAGCTCTAAAGACACACCTCAGAGTGGTATAAAGCTCTAAAGACACACCTCAGAGCAGTATAAATCTCTAAAGACACACCTCAGAGTGGTATAAAGCTCTAAAGACACACCTCAGAGTGTATAAAGCTCTAAAGACACACCTCAGAGCAGTATAAAGCTCTAAAGACACACCTCAGAGTGTATAAAGCTCTAAAGACACACCTCAGAGTGGTATAAAGCTCTAAAGACACACCTAAGAGTGTTATAAAGCTCTAAAGACACACCTCAGAGTGGTATAAAGCTCTAAAGACACACAGAGTGGTATAAAGCTCTAAAGACACACCTCAGAGTGGTATAAAGCTCTAAAGACACACCTCAGAGTGTTATAAAGCTCTAAAGACACACTTCAACGTGTCTAAAGCTCTAAAGACACACCTCAGAGTGTATAAAGCTCTAAAGACACACCTCAGAGTGTATAAAGCTCTAAAGACACACCTCAGAGTGTATAAAGCTCTAAAGACACACCTCAGAGTGGTATAAAGCTCTAAAGACACACCTCAGAGCAGTATAAAGCTCTAAAGACACACCTCAGAGTGGTATAAATCTCTAAAGACACACTTCAGAGTGTATAAAGCTCTAAAGACACACCTCAGAGTGGTATAAATCTCTAAAGACACACCTCAGAGTGTAAAAAGCTCTAAAGACACACCTCAGAGTGTATAAAGCTCTAAAGACACACCTCAGAGTGGTATAAATCTCTAAAGACACACCTCAGAGTGTAAAAAGCTCTAAAGACACACCTCAGAGTGTAAAAAGCTCTAAAGACACACCTCAGAGTGTATAAAGCTCTAAAGACACATCTCAGAGTGGTATAAAGCTCTAAAGACACGCCTCAGAGTGTATATAGCTCTAAAGACACAACTCAGAGTGTATAAAGCTCTAAAGACACACCTCAGAGCAGTATAAAGCTCTAAAGACACACCTCAGAGTGGTATAAATCTCTAAAGACACACCTCAGAGTGTAAAAAGCTCTAAAGACACACCTCAGAGTGTAAAAAGCTCTAAAGACACACCTCAGAGTGTATAAAGCTCTAAAGACACACCTCAGAGTGTATAAAGCTCTAAAAACACACCTCAGAGTGTATAAAGCTCTAAAGACACACCTCAGAGTGGTATAAATCTCTAAAGACACACCTCAGAGTGTATAAAGCTCTAAAGACACACCTCAGAGCGGTATAAAGCTCTAAAGACACACCTCAGAGTGTATAAAGCTCTAAAGACACACCTCAGAGAGTATAAAGCTCTAAAGACACACCTCAGAGTGTATAAAGCTCTAAAGACACACCTCAGATTGGTATAAAGCTCTAAAGACACACCTCAGATTGGTATAAAGCTCTAAAGACACACCTCAGAGTGGTATAAAGCTCTAAAGACACACCTCAGATTGGTATAAAGCTCTAAAGACACACCTCAGAGTGGTATAAAGCTCTAAAGACACACAGAGTGGTATAAAGCTCTAAAGACGCACCTCAGAGTGGTATAAAGCTCTAAAGACACACCTCAGAGTGTTATAAAGCTCTAAAGACACACTTCAACGTGTCTAAAGCTCTAAAGACACACCTCAGAGTGTATAAAGCTCTAAAGACACACCTCAGAGTGTTTTAAAGCTCTAAAGACACACCTCAGAGTGTATAAAGCTCTAAAGACACACCTCAGAGCAGTATAAATCTCTAAAGACACACCTCAGAGTGTTATAAAGCTCTAAAGACACACCTCAGAGAGTATAAAGCTCTAAAGATACACCTCAGAGCAGTATAAAGCTCTAAAGACACACCTCAGAGCGGTATAAAGCTCTAAAGACACACCTCAGATTGGTATAAAGCTCTAAAGACACACCTCAGAGTGGTATAAAGCTCTAAAGACACACCTCAGAGTGGTATAAAGCTCTAAAGACACACCTCAGATTGGTATAAAGCTCTAAAGACACACCTCAGAGTGGTATAAAGCTCTAAAGACACACTTCAGAGCAGTATAAAGCTCTAAAGACACACCTCAGAGTGTATAAAGCTCTAAAGACACACTTCAGAGTGGTATAAAGCTCTAAAGACACACCTCAGAGCAGTATAAAGCTCTAAAGACACACCTCAGAGTGTATAAAGCTCTAAAGACACACCTCAGAGCAGTATAAAGCTCTAAAGACACACCTCAGAGTGGTATAAAGCTCTAAAGACACACCTCAGAGTGTTATAAAGCTCTAAAGACACACCTAAGAGTGTTATAAAGCTCTAAAGACACACCTCAGAGTGGTATAAAGCTCTAAAGACACACCTCAGAGCAGTATAAATCTCTAAAGACACACCTCAGAGTGTTTTAAAGCTCTAAAGACACACCTCAGAGCAGTATAAAGCTCTAAAGACACACCTCAGAGTGTTATAAAGCTCTAAAGACACACCTAAGAGTGTTATAAAGCTCTAAAGACACACCTCAGAGTGGTATAAAGCTCTAAAGACACACAGAGTGGTATAAAGCTGTAAAGACACACCTCAGAGTTGTATAAAGCTCTAAAGACACACCTCAGAATGTATAAAGCTCTGAAGACACACCTCAGAGTTGTATAAAGCTCTAAAGACACACCTCAGAGTGTTATAAAGCTCTAAAGACACACCTCAGAGTGGTATAAAGCTCTAAAGACACACCTCAGAGCAGTATAAAGCTCTAAAGACACACCTCAGAGTGGTATAAATCTCTAAAGACACACTTCAGAGTGTATAAAGCTCTAAAGACACACCTCAGAGCAGTATAAATCTCTAAAGACACACCTAAGAGTGTATAAAGCTCTAAAGACACACCTCAGAGTGGTATAAATCTCTAAAGACACACCTCAGAGTGTATAAAGCTCTAAAGACACAACTCAAAGTGTATAAAGCTCTAAAGACACAACTCAGAGTGTATAAAGCTCTAAAGACACACCTCAGAGTGTATAAAGCTCTAAAGACACAACTCAGAGTGTATAAAGCTCTAAAGACACACCTCAGAGTGTATAAAGCTCTAAAGACACACATCAGCGTGTATAAAGCTCTAAAGACACAACTCAGAGTGTATAAAGCTCTAAAGACACACCTCAGAGCGGTATAAAGCTCTAAAGACACACCTCAGAGTGGTATAAAGCTCTAAAGACACACCTCAGAGTGTATAAAGCTCTAAAGACACACCTCAGAGTGTATAAAGCTCTAAAGACACACCTCAGAGCAGTATAAAGCTCTAAAGACACACCTCAGAGAGTATAAAGCTCTAAAGACACACCTCAGAGCAGTATAAAGCTCTAAAGACACACCTCAGAGTGGTATAAAGCTCTAAAGACACACCTCAGAGCAGTATAAAGCTCTAAAGACACACCTCAGAGTGGTATAAAGCTCTAAAGACACACATCAGAGTGTATAAAGCTCTAAAGACACACCTCAGAGCAGTATAAAGCTCTAAAGACACACCTCAGAGTGTATAAAGCTCTAAAGACACACCTCAGAGTGGTATAAAGCTCTAAAGACACACCTCAGAGTGTTATAAAGCTCTAAAGACACACCTAAGAGTGTTATAAAGCTCTAAAGACACACCTCAGAGTGTTATAAAGCTCTAAAGACACACCTCAGAGTGGTATAAAGCTCTAAAGACACACCTCAGAGCAGTATAAATCTCTAAAGACACACCTCAGAGTGGTATAAAGCTCTAAAGACACACCTCAGAGTGTATAAAGCTCTAAAGACACACCTCAGAGCAGTATAAAGCTCTAAAGACACACCTCAGAGTGTATAAAGCTCTAAAGACACACCTCAGAGTGGTATAAAGCTCTAAAGACACACCTAAGAGTGTTATAAAGCTCTAAAGACACACCTCAGAGTGGTATAAAGCTCTAAAGACACACAGAGTGGTATAAAGCTCTAAAGACACACCTCAGAGTGGTATAAAGCTCTAAAGACACACCTCAGAGTGTTATAAAGCTCTAAAGACACACTTCAACGTGTCTAAAGCTCTAAAGACACACCTCAGAGTGTATAAAGCTCTAAAGACACACCTCAGAGTGTATAAAGCTCTAAAGACACACCTCAGAGTGTATAAAGCTCTAAAGACACACCTCAGAGTGGTATAAAGCTCTAAAGACACACCTCAGAGCAGTATAAAGCTCTAAAGACACACCTCAGAGTGGTATAAATCTCTAAAGACACACTTCAGAGTGTATAAAGCTCTAAAGACACACCTCAGAGTGGTATAAATCTCTAAAGACACACCTCAGAGTGTAAAAAGCTCTAAAGACACACCTCAGAGTGTATAAAGCTCTAAAGACACACCTCAGAGTGGTATAAATCTCTAAAGACACACCTCAGAGTGTAAAAAGCTCTAAAGACACACCTCAGAGTGTATAAAGCTCTAAAGACACATCTCAGAGTGGTATAAAGCTCTAAAGACACGCCTCAGAGTGTATATAGCTCTAAAGACACAACTCAGAGTGTATAAAGCTCTAAAGACACACCTCAGAGCAGTATAAATCTCTAAAGACACACCTCAGAGCAGTATAAAGCTCTAAAGACACACCTCAGAGTGGTATAAATCTCTAAAGACACACCTCAGAGTGTAAAAAGCTCTAAAGACACACCTCAGAGTGTAAAAAGCTCTAAAGACACACCTCAGAGTGTATAAAGCTCTAAAGACACACCTCAGAGTGTATAAAGCTCTAAAAACACACCTCAGAGTGTATAAAGCTCTAAAGACACACCTCAGAGTGGTATAAATCTCTAAAGACACACCTCAGAGTGTATAAAGCTCTAAAGACACACCTCAGAGCGGTATAAAGCTCTAAAGACACACCTCAGAGTGTATAAAGCTCTAAAGACACACCTCAGAGAGTATAAAGCTCTAAAGACACACCTCAGAGTGTATAAAGCTCTAAAGACACACCTCAGATTGGTATAAAGCTCTAAAGACACACCTCAGATTGGTATAAAGCTCTAAAGACACACCTCAGAGTGGTATAAAGCTCTAAAGACACACCTCAGATTGGTATAAAGCTCTAAAGACACACCTCAGAGTGGTATAAAGCTCTAAAGACACACAGAGTGGTATAAAGCTCTAAAGACGCACCTCAGAGTGTATAAAGCTCTAAAGACACACCTCAGAGTGTTTTAAAGCTCTAAAGACACACCTCAGAGTGTATAAAGCTCTAAAGACACACCTCAGAGCAGTATAAATCTCTAAAGACACACCTCAGAGTGTTATAAAGCTCTAAAGACACACCTCAGAGAGTATAAAGCTCTAAAGATACACCTCAGAGCAGTATAAAGCTCTAAAGACACACCTCAGAGCGGTATAAAGCTCTAAAGACACACCTCAGATTGGTATAAAGCTCTAAAGACACACCTCAGAGTGGTATAAAGCTCTAAAGACACACCTCAGAGTGGTATAAAGCTCTAAAGACACACCTCAGATTGGTATAAAGCTCTAAAGACACACCTCAGAGTGGTATAAAGCTCTAAAGACACACTTCAGAGCAGTATAAAGCTCTAAAGACACACCTCAGAGTGTATAAAGCTCTAAAGACACACTTCAGAGTGGTATAAAGCTCTAAAGACACACCTCAGAGCAGTATAAAGCTCTAAAGACACACCTCAGAGTGTATAAAGCTCTAAAGACACACCTCAGAGCAGTATAAAGCTCTAAAGACACACCTCAGAGTGGTATAAAGCTCTAAAGACACACCTCAGAGTGTTATAAAGCTCTAAAGACACACCTCAGAGTGGTATAAAGCTCTAAAGACACACCTCAGAGTGTTATAAAGCTCTAAAGACACACCTCAGAGTGGTATAAAGCTCTAAAGACACACCTCAGATTGGTATAAAGCTCTAAAGACACATCTCAGAGTGGTATAAAGCTCTAAAGACACGCCTCAGAGTGTGTAAATCTCTAAAGACACACCTCAGAGTGTAAAAAGCTCTAAAGACACACCTCAGAGTGTATAAAGCTCTAAAGACACATCTCAGAGTGGTATAAAGCTCTAAAGACACGCCTCAGAGTGTATAAAGCTCTAAAGACACACCTCAGAGTGTATAAAGCTCTAAAGACACACCTCAGAGTAGTGTAAATCTCTAAAGACACACCTCAGAGTGTATAAAGCTCTAAAGACACAACTCAGAGTGTATAAAGCTCTAAAGACACACTTCAGAGTGGTATAAAGCTCTAAAGACACACCTCAGAGTGGTATAAATCTCTAAAGACACACCTCAGAGTGTATAAAGCTCTAAAGACACAACTCAGAGTGTATAAAGCTCTAAAGACACACTTCAGAGTGGTATAAAGCTCTAAAGACACACCTCAGAGTGGTATAAAGCTCTAAAGACACACCTCAGAGCAGTATAAAGCTCTAAAGACACACCTCAGAGTGTATAAAGCTCTAAAGACACACCTCAGAGCAGTATAAAGCTCTAAAGACACACCTCAGAGTGGTATAAAGCTCTAAAGACACGCCTCAGAGTGTATAAAGCTCTAAAGACACACCTCAGAGTGGTATAAAGCTCTAAAGACACATCTCAGAGTGGTATAAAGCTCTAAAGACACACCTCAGAGTGTTATAAAGCTCTAAAGACACACCTAAGAGTGTTATAAAGCTCTAAAGACACACCTCAGAGTGTTATAAAGCTCTAAAGACACACCTCAGAGCAGTATAAAGCTCTAAAGACACACCTCAGAGTGTTATAAAGCTCTAAAGACACACCTAAGAGTGTTATAAAGCTCTAAAGACACACCTCAGAGTGTTATAAAGCTCTAAAGACACACCTAAGAGTGTTATAAAGCTCTAAAGACACACCTCAGAGTGTTATAAAGCTCTAAAGACACACCTAAGAGTGTTATAAAGCTCTAAAGACACACCTCAGAGTGTATAAAGCTCTAAACACACACCTCAGAGTGGTATAAAGCTCTAAAGACACACCTCAGAGTTGTATAAAGCTCTAAAGACACACCTCAGAGTGTTATAAAGCTCTAAAGACACACTTCAACGTGTCTAAAGCTCTAAAGACACACCTCAGAGTGGTATAAATCTCTAAAGACACACCTCAGAGTGTATAAAGCTCTAAAGACACACCTCAGAGTGGTATAAATCTCTAAAGACACACCTCAGAGTGTAAAAAGCTCTAAAGACACACCTCAGAGTGTATAAAGCTCTAAAGACACATCTCAGAGTGGTATAAAGCTCTAAAGACACGCCTCAGAGTGTGTAAATCTCTAAAGACACACCTCAGAGTGTATAAAGCTCTAAAAACACACCTCAGAGTGTATAAAGCTCTAAAGAAACACCTCAGAGTGGTATAAAGCTCTAAAGACACACCTCAGAGTGGTATAAAGCTCTAAAGACACAACTCAGAGTGTATAAAGCTCTAAAGACACAACTCAAAGTGTATAAAGCTCTAAAGACACAACTCAGAGTGTATAAAGCTCTAAAGACACACCTCAGAGTGTATAAAGCTCTAAAGACACAACTCAGAGTGTATAAAGCTCTAAAGACACACCTCAGAGTGTATAAAGCTCTAAAGACACACATCAGCGTGTATAAAGCTCTAAAGACACAACTCAGAGTGTATAAAGCTCTAAAGACACACCTCAGAGCGGTATAAAGCTCTAAAGACACACCTCAGAGTGGTATAAAGCTCTAAAGACACACCTCAGAGTGTATAAAGCTCTAAAGACACACCTCAGAGTGTATAAAGCTCTAAAGACACACCTCAGAGCAGTATAAAGCTCTAAAGACACACCTCAGAGAGTATAAAGCTCTAAAGACACACCTCAGAGCAGTATAAAGCTCTAAAGACACACCTCAGAGTGGTATAAAGCTCTAAAGACACACCTCAGAGCAGTATAAAGCTCTAAAGACACACCTCAGAGTGGTATAAAGCTCTAAAGACACACATCAGAGTGTATAAAGCTCTAAAGACACACCTCAGAGCAGTATAAAGCTCTAAAGACACACCTCAGAGTGTATAAAGCTCTAAAGACACACCTCAGAGTGGTATAAAGCTCTAAAGACACACCTCAGAGTGTTATAAAGCTCTAAAGACACACCTAAGAGTGTTATAAAGCTCTAAAGACACACCTCAGAGTGTTATAAAGCTCTAAAGACACACCTCAGAGTGGTATAAAGCTCTAAAGACACACCTCAGAGCAGTATAAATCTCTAAAGACACACCTCAGAGTGGTATAAAGCTCTAAAGACACACCTCAGAGTGTATAAAGCTCTAAAGACACACCTCAGAGCAGTATAAAGCTCTAAAGACACACCTCAGAGTGTATAAAGCTCTAAAGACACACCTCAGAGTGGTATAAAGCTCTAAAGACACACCTAAGAGTGTTATAAAGCTCTAAAGACACACCTCAGAGTGGTATAAAGCTCTAAAGACACACAGAGTGGTATAAAGCTCTAAAGACACACCTCAGAGTGGTATAAAGCTCTAAAGACACACCTCAGAGTGTTATAAAGCTCTAAAGACACACTTCAACGTGTCTAAAGCTCTAAAGACACACCTCAGAGTGTATAAAGCTCTAAAGACACACCTCAGAGTGTATAAAGCTCTAAAGACACACCTCAGAGTGTATAAAGCTCTAAAGACACACCTCAGAGTGGTATAAAGCTCTAAAGACACACCTCAGAGCAGTATAAAGCTCTAAAGACACACCTCAGAGTGGTATAAATCTCTAAAGACACACTTCAGAGTGTATAAAGCTCTAAAGACACACCTCAGAGTGGTATAAATCTCTAAAGACACACCTCAGAGTGTAAAAAGCTCTAAAGACACACCTCAGAGTGTATAAAGCTCTAAAGACACACCTCAGAGTGGTATAAATCTCTAAAGACACACCTCAGAGTGTAAAAAGCTCTAAAGACACACCTCAGAGTGTAAAAAGCTCTAAAGACACACCTCAGAGTGTATAAAGCTCTAAAGACACATCTCAGAGTGGTATAAAGCTCTAAAGACACGCCTCAGAGTGTATATAGCTCTAAAGACACAACTCAGAGTGTATAAAGCTCTAAAGACACACCTCAGAGTGGTATAAATCTCTAAAGACACACCTCAGAGTGTAAAAAGCTCTAAAGACACACCTCAGAGTGTAAAAAGCTCTAAAGACACACCTCAGAGTGTATAAAGCTCTAAAGACACACCTCAGAGTGTATAAAGCTCTAAAAACACACCTCAGAGTGTATAAAGCTCTAAAGACACACCTCAGAGTGGTATAAATCTCTAAAGACACACCTCAGAGTGTATAAAGCTCTAAAGACACACCTCAGAGCGGTATAAAGCTCTAAAGACACACCTCAGAGTGTATAAAGCTCTAAAGACACACCTCAGAGAGTATAAAGCTCTAAAGACACACCTCAGAGTGTATAAAGCTCTAAAGACACACCTCAGATTGGTATAAAGCTCTAAAGACACACCTCAGATTGGTATAAAGCTCTAAAGACACACCTCAGAGTGGTATAAAGCTCTAAAGACACACCTCAGATTGGTATAAAGCTCTAAAGACACACCTCAGAGTGGTATAAAGCTCTAAAGACACACAGAGTGGTATAAAGCTCTAAAGACGCACCTCAGAGTGGTATAAAGCTCTAAAGACACACCTCAGAGTGTTATAAAGCTCTAAAGACACACTTCAACGTGTCTAAAGCTCTAAAGACACACCTCAGAGTGTATAAAGCTCTAAAGACACACCTCAGAGTGTTTTAAAGCTCTAAAGACACACCTCAGAGTGTATAAAGCTCTAAAGACACACCTCAGAGCAGTATAAATCTCTAAAGACACACCTCAGAGTGTTATAAAGCTCTAAAGACACACCTCAGAGAGTATAAAGCTCTAAAGATACACCTCAGAGCAGTATAAAGCTCTAAAGACACACCTCAGAGCGGTATAAAGCTCTAAAGACACACCTCAGATTGGTATAAAGCTCTAAAGACACACCTCAGAGTGGTATAAAGCTCTAAAGACACACCTCAGAGTGGTATAAAGCTCTAAAGACACACCTCAGATTGGTATAAAGCTCTAAAGACACACCTCAGAGTGGTATAAAGCTCTAAAGACACACTTCAGAGCAGTATAAAGCTCTAAAGACACACCTCAGAGTGTATAAAGCTCTAAAGACACACTTCAGAGTGGTATAAAGCTCTAAAGACACACCTCAGAGCAGTATAAAGCTCTAAAGACACACCTCAGAGTGTATAAAGCTCTAAAGACACACCTCAGAGCAGTATAAAGCTCTAAAGACACACCTCAGAGTGGTATAAAGCTCTAAAGACACACCTCAGAGTGTTATAAAGCTCTAAAGACACACCTAAGAGTGTTATAAAGCTCTAAAGACACACCTCAGAGTGGTATAAAGCTCTAAAGACACACCTCAGAGCAGTATAAATCTCTAAAGACACACCTCAGAGTGTTTTAAAGCTCTAAAGACACACCTCAGAGCAGTATAAAGCTCTAAAGACACACCTCAGAGTGTTATAAAGCTCTAAAGACACACCTAAGAGTGTTATAAAGCTCTAAAGACACACCTCAGAGTGGTATAAAGCTCTAAAGACACACAGAGTGGTATAAAGCTGTAAAGACACACCTCAGAGTTGTATAAAGCTCTAAAGACACACCTCAGAATGTATAAAGCTCTGAAGACACACCTCAGAGTTGTATAAAGCTCTAAAGACACACCTCAGAGTGTTATAAAGCTCTAAAGACACACCTCAGAGTGGTATAAAGCTCTAAAGACACACCTCAGAGCAGTATAAAGCTCTAAAGACACACCTCAGAGTGGTATAAATCTCTAAAGACACACTTCAGAGTGTATAAAGCTCTAAAGACACACCTCAGAGCAGTATAAATCTCTAAAGACACACCTAAGAGTGTATAAAGCTCTAAAGACACACCTCAGAGTGGTATAAATCTCTAAAGACACACCTCAGAGTGTATAAAGCTCTAAAGACACAACTCAAAGTGTATAAAGCTCTAAAGACACAACTCAGAGTGTATAAAGCTCTAAAGACACACCTCAGAGTGTATAAAGCTCTAAAGACACAACTCAGAGTGTATAAAGCTCTAAAGACACACCTCAGAGTGTATAAAGCTCTAAAGACACACATCAGCGTGTATAAAGCTCTAAAGACACAACTCAGAGTGTATAAAGCTCTAAAGACACACCTCAGAGCGGTATAAAGCTCTAAAGACACACCTCAGAGTGGTATAAAGCTCTAAAGACACACCTCAGAGTGTATAAAGCTCTAAAGACACACCTCAGAGTGTATAAAGCTCTAAAGACACACCTCAGAGCAGTATAAAGCTCTAAAGACACACCTCAGAGAGTATAAAGCTCTAAAGACACACCTCAGAGCAGTATAAAGCTCTAAAGACACACCTCAGAGTGGTATAAAGCTCTAAAGACACACCTCAGAGCAGTATAAAGCTCTAAAGACACACCTCAGAGTGGTATAAAGCTCTAAAGACACACATCAGAGTGTATAAAGCTCTAAAGACACACCTCAGAGCAGTATAAAGCTCTAAAGACACACCTCAGAGTGTATAAAGCTCTAAAGACACACCTCAGAGTGGTATAAAGCTCTAAAGACACACCTCAGAGTGTTATAAAGCTCTAAAGACACACCTAAGAGTGTTATAAAGCTCTAAAGACACACCTCAGAGTGTTATAAAGCTCTAAAGACACACCTCAGAGTGGTATAAAGCTCTAAAGACACACCTCAGAGCAGTATAAATCTCTAAAGACACACCTCAGAGTGGTATAAAGCTCTAAAGACACACCTCAGAGTGTATAAAGCTCTAAAGACACACCTCAGAGCAGTATAAAGCTCTAAAGACACACCTCAGAGTGTATAAAGCTCTAAAGACACACCTCAGAGTGGTATAAAGCTCTAAAGACACACCTAAGAGTGTTATAAAGCTCTAAAGACACACCTCAGAGTGGTATAAAGCTCTAAAGACACACAGAGTGGTATAAAGCTCTAAAGACACACCTCAGAGTGGTATAAAGCTCTAAAGACACACCTCAGAGTGTTATAAAGCTCTAAAGACACACTTCAACGTGTCTAAAGCTCTAAAGACACACCTCAGAGTGTATAAAGCTCTAAAGACACACCTCAGAGTGTATAAAGCTCTAAAGACACACCTCAGAGTGTATAAAGCTCTAAAGACACACCTCAGAGTGGTATAAAGCTCTAAAGACACACCTCAGAGCAGTATAAAGCTCTAAAGACACACCTCAGAGTGGTATAAATCTCTAAAGACACACTTCAGAGTGTATAAAGCTCTAAAGACACACCTCAGAGTGGTATAAATCTCTAAAGACACACCTCAGAGTGTAAAAAGCTCTAAAGACACACCTCAGAGTGTATAAAGCTCTAAAGACACACCTCAGAGTGGTATAAATCTCTAAAGACACACCTCAGAGTGTAAAAAGCTCTAAAGACACACCTCAGAGTGTAAAAAGCTCTAAAGACACACCTCAGAGTGTATAAAGCTCTAAAGACACATCTCAGAGTGGTATAAAGCTCTAAAGACACGCCTCAGAGTGTATATAGCTCTAAAGACACAACTCAGAGTGTATAAAGCTCTAAAGACACACCTCAGAGCAGTATAAATCTCTAAAGACACACCTCAGAGCAGTATAAAGCTCTAAAGACACACCTCAGAGTGGTATAAATCTCTAAAGACACACCTCAGAGTGTAAAAAGCTCTAAAGACACACCTCAGAGTGTAAAAAGCTCTAAAGACACACCTCAGAGTGTATAAAGCTCTAAAGACACACCTCAGAGTGTATAAAGCTCTAAAAACACACCTCAGAGTGTATAAAGCTCTAAAGACACACCTCAGAGTGGTATAAATCTCTAAAGACACACCTCAGAGTGTATAAAGCTCTAAAGACACACCTCAGAGCGGTATAAAGCTCTAAAGACACACCTCAGAGTGTATAAAGCTCTAAAGACACACCTCAGAGAGTATAAAGCTCTAAAGACACACCTCAGAGTGTATAAAGCTCTAAAGACACACCTCAGATTGGTATAAAGCTCTAAAGACACACCTCAGATTGGTATAAAGCTCTAAAGACACACCTCAGAGTGGTATAAAGCTCTAAAGACACACCTCAGATTGGTATAAAGCTCTAAAGACACACCTCAGAGTGGTATAAAGCTCTAAAGACACACAGAGTGGTATAAAGCTCTAAAGACGCACCTCAGAGTGTATAAAGCTCTAAAGACACACCTCAGAGTGTTTTAAAGCTCTAAAGACACACCTCAGAGTGTATAAAGCTCTAAAGACACACCTCAGAGCAGTATAAATCTCTAAAGACACACCTCAGAGTGTTATAAAGCTCTAAAGACACACCTCAGAGAGTATAAAGCTCTAAAGATACACCTCAGAGCAGTATAAAGCTCTAAAGACACACCTCAGAGCGGTATAAAGCTCTAAAGACACACCTCAGATTGGTATAAAGCTCTAAAGACACACCTCAGAGTGGTATAAAGCTCTAAAGACACACCTCAGAGTGGTATAAAGCTCTAAAGACACACCTCAGATTGGTATAAAGCTCTAAAGACACACCTCAGAGTGGTATAAAGCTCTAAAGACACACTTCAGAGCAGTATAAAGCTCTAAAGACACACCTCAGAGTGTATAAAGCTCTAAAGACACACTTCAGAGTGGTATAAAGCTCTAAAGACACACCTCAGAGCAGTATAAAGCTCTAAAGACACACCTCAGAGTGTATAAAGCTCTAAAGACACACCTCAGAGCAGTATAAAGCTCTAAAGACACACCTCAGAGTGGTATAAAGCTCTAAAGACACACCTCAGAGTGTTATAAAGCTCTAAAGACACACCTAAGAGTGTTATAAAGCTCTAAAGACACACCTCAGAGTGGTATAAAGCTCTAAAGACACACCTCAGAGCAGTATAAATCTCTAAAGACACACCTCAGAGTGTTTTAAAGCTCTAAAGACACACCTCAGAGCAGTATAAAGCTCTAAAGACACACCTCAGAGTGTTATAAAGCTCTAAAGACACACCTAAGAGTGTTATAAAGCTCTAAAGACACACCTCAGAGTGGTATAAAGCTCTAAAGACACACAGAGTGGTATAAAGCTGTAAAGACACACCTCAGAGTTGTATAAAGCTCTAAAGACACACCTCAGAATGTATAAAGCTCTGAAGACACACCTCAGAGTTGTATAAAGCTCTAAAGACACACCTCAGAGTGTTATAAAGCTCTAAAGACACACCTCAGAGTGGTATAAAGCTCTAAAGACACACCTCAGAGCAGTATAAAGCTCTAAAGACACACCTCAGAGTGGTATAAATCTCTAAAGACACACTTCAGAGTGTATAAAGCTCTAAAGACACACCTCAGAGCAGTATAAATCTCTAAAGACACACCTAAGAGTGTATAAAGCTCTAAAGACACACCTCAGAGTGGTATAAATCTCTAAAGACACACCTCAGAGTGTAAAAAGCTCTAAAGACACACCTCAGAGTGTATAAAGCTCTAAAGACACATCTCAGAGTGGTATAAAGCTCTAAAGACACGCCTCAGAGTGTATAAAGCTCTAAAGACACACCTCAGAGTGTATAAAGCTCTAAAGACACACCTCAGAGTGGTGTAAATCTCTAAAGACACACCTCAGAGTGTATAAAGCTCTAAAGACACAACTCAGAGTGTATAAAGCTCTAAAGACACACTTCAGAGTGGTATAAAGCTCTAAAGACACACCTCAGAGTGGTATAAATCTCTAAAGACACACCTCAGAGTGTATAAAGCTCTAAAGACACAACTCAGAGTGTATAAAGCTCTAAAGACACACTTCAGAGTGGTATAAAGCTCTAAAGACACACCTCAGAGTGGTATAAAGCTCTAAAGACACACCTCAGAGCAGTATAAAGCTCTAAAGACACACCTCAGAGTGTATAAAGCTCTAAAGACACACCTCAGAGCAGTATAAAGCTCTAAAGACACACCTCAGAGTGGTATAAAGCTCTAAAGACACATCTCAGAGTGGTATAAAGCTCTAAAGACACACCTCAGAGTTTTATAAAGCTCTAAAGACACACCTAAGAGTGTTATAAAGCTCTAAAGACACACCTCAGAGTGTTATAAAGCTCTAAAGACACACCTCAGAGCAGTATAAAGCTCTAAAGACACACCTCAGAGTGTTATAAAGCTCTAAAGACACACCTAAGAGTGTTATAAAGCTCTAAAGACACACCTCAGAGCAGTATAAAGCTCTAAAGACACACCTCAGAGTGTTATAAAGCTCTAAAGACACACCTAAGAGTGTTATAAAGCTCTAAAGACACACCTCAGAGTGTTATAAAGCTCTAAAGACACACCTAAGAGTGTTATAAAGCTCTAAAGACACACCTCAGAGTGTATAAAACTCTAAACACACACCTCAGAGTGGTATAAAGCTCTAAAGACACACCTCAGAGTTGTATAAAGCTCTAAAGACACACCTCAGAGTGTTATAAAGCTCTAAAGACACACTTCAACGTGTCTAAAGCTCTAAAGACACACCTCAGAGTGGTATAAATCTCTAAAGACACACCTCAGAGTGTATAAAGCTCTAAAGACACACCTCAGAGTGGTATAAATCTCTAAAGACACACCTCAGAGTGTAAAAAGCTCTAAAGACACACCTCAGAGTGTATAAAGCTCTAAAGACACATCTCAGAGTGGTATAAAGCTCTAAAGACACGCCTCAGAGTGTGTAAATCTCTAAAGACACACCTCAGAGTGTATAAAGCTCTAAAAACACACCTCAGAGTGTATAAAGCTCTAAAGAAACACCTCAGAGTGGTATAAAGCTCTAAAGACACACCTCAGAGTGGTATAAAGCTCTAAAGACACAACTCAGAGTGTATAAAGCTCTAAAGACACAACTCAAAGTGTATAAAGCTCTAAAGACACAACTCAGAGTGTATAAAGCTCTAAAGACACAACTCAGAGTGTATAAAGCTCTAAAGACACACCTCAGAGTGTATAAAGCTCTAAAGACACAACTCAGAGTGTATAAAGCTCTAAAGACACACCTCAGAGTGTATAAAGCTCTAAAGACACACATCAGCGTGTATAAAGCTCTAAAGACACAACTCAGAGTGTATAAAGCTCTAAAGACACACCTCAGAGCGGTATAAAGCTCTAAAGACACACCTCAGAGTGGTATAAAGCTCTAAAGACACACCTCAGAGTGTATAAAGCTCTAAAGACACACCTCAGAGTGTATAAAGCTCTAAAGACACACCTCAGAGCAGTATAAAGCTCTAAAGACACACCTCAGAGAGTATAAAGCTCTAAAGACACACCTCAGAGCAGTATAAAGCTCTAAAGACACACCTCAGAGTGGTATAAAGCTCTAAAGACACACCTCAGAGCAGTATAAAGCTCTAAAGACACACCTCAGAGTGGTATAAAGCTCTAAAGACACACATCAGAGTGTATAAAGCTCTAAAGACACACCTCAGAGCAGTATAAAGCTCTAAAGACACACCTCAGAGTGTATAAAGCTCTAAAGACACACCTCAGAGTGGTATAAAGCTCTAAAGACACACCTCAGAGTGTTATAAAGCTCTAAAGACACACCTAAGAGTGTTATAAAGCTCTAAAGACACACCTCAGAGTGTTATAAAGCTCTAAAGACACACCTCAGAGTGGTATAAAGCTCTAAAGACACACCTCAGAGCAGTATAAATCTCTAAAGACACACCTCAGAGTGGTATAAAGCTCTAAAGACACACCTCAGAGTGTATAAAGCTCTAAAGACACACCTCAGAGCAGTATAAAGCTCTAAAGACACACCTCAGAGTGTATAAAGCTCTAAAGACACACCTCAGAGTGGTATAAAGCTCTAAAGACACACCTAAGAGTGTTATAAAGCTCTAAAGACACACCTCAGAGTGGTATAAAGCTCTAAAGACACACAGAGTGGTATAAAGCTCTAAAGACGCACCTCAGAGTGGTATAAAGCTCTAAAGACACACCTCAGAGTGTTATAAAGCTCTAAAGACACACTTCAACGTGTCTAAAGCTCTAAAGACACACCTCAGAGTGTATAAAGCTCTAAAGACACACCTCAGAGTGTATAAAGCTCTAAAGACACACCTCAGAGTGTATAAAGCTCTAAAGACACACCTCAGAGTGGTATAAAGCTCTAAAGACACACCTCAGAGCAGTATAAAGCTCTAAAGACACACCTCAGAGTGGTATAAATCTCTAAAGACACACTTCAGAGTGTATAAAGCTCTAAAGACACACCTCAGAGTGGTATAAATCTCTAAAGACACACCTCAGAGTGTAAAAAGCTCTAAAGACACACCTCAGAGTGTATAAAGCTCTAAAGACACACCTCAGAGTGGTATAAATCTCTAAAGACACACCTCAGAGTGTAAAAAGCTCTAAAGACACACCTCAGAGTGTAAAAAGCTCTAAAGACACACCTCAGAGTGTATAAAGCTCTAAAGACACATCTCAGAGTGGTATAAAGCTGTAAAGACACGCCTCAGAGTGTATAAAGCTCTAAAGACACACCTCAGAGTGTTATAAAGCTCTAAAGACACACCTCAGAGTGTATAAAGCTCTAAAAACACACCTCAGAGTGTATAAAGCTCTAAAGACACACCTCAGAGTGGTATAAATCTCTAAAGACACACCTCAGAGTGTATAAAGCTCTAAAGACACACCTCAGAGCGGTATAAAGCTCTAAAGACACACCTCAGAGTGTATAAAGCTCTAAAGACACACCTCAGAGAGTATAAAGCTCTAAAGACACACCTCAGAGTGTATAAAGCTCTAAAGACACACCTCAGAGTGTATAAAGCTCTAAAGACACACCTCAGAGAGTATAAAGCTCTAAAGACACACCTCAGAGCGGTATAAAGCTCTAAAGACACACCTCAGATTGGTATAAAGCTCTAAAGACACACCTCAGAGTGGTATAAAGCTCTAAAGACACACCTCAGATTGGTATAAAGCTCTAAAGACACACCTCAGAGTGGTATAAAGCTCTAAAGACACACAGAGTGGTATAAAGCTCTAAAGACGCACCTCAGAGTGGTATAAAGCTCTAAAGACACACCTCAGAGTGTTATAAAGCTCTAAAGACACACTTCAACGTGTCTAAAGCTCTAAAGACACACCTCAGAGTGTATAAAGCTCTAAAGACACACCTCAGAGTGTATAAAGCTCTAAAGACACACCTCAGAGCAGTATAAATCTCTAAAGACACACCTCAGAGTGTTATAAAGCTCTAAAGACACACCTCAGAGAGTATAAAGCTCTAAAGATACACCTCAGAGCAGTATAAAGCTCTAAAGACACACCTCAGAGCGGTATAAAGCTCTAAAGACACACCTCAGATTGGTATAAAGCTCTAAAGACACACCTCAGAGTGGTATAAAGCTCTAAAGACACACCTCAGAGTGGTATAAAGCTCTAAAGACACACCTCAGATTGGTATAAAGCTCTAAAGACACACCTCAGAGTGGTATAAAGCTCTAAAGACACACTTCAGAGCAGTATAAAGCTCTAAAGACACACCTCAGATTGGTATAAAGCTCTAAAGACACAACTCAGAGTGTATAAAGCTCTAAAGACACACTTCAGAGTGGTATAAATCTCTAAAGACACACCTCAGAGTGTAAAAAGCTCTAAAGACACACCTCAGAGTGTATAAAGCTCTAAAGACACACCTCAGAGTGTATAAATCTCTAAAGACACACCTCAGAGCAGTATAAAGCTCTAAAGACACACCTCAGAGCTGTATAAAGCTCTAAAAACACACCACAGATTGGTATATAGCTCTAAAGACACTCCTCAGAGTGATATAAAGCTCTAAAGACACACCTCAGAGTGTTATAAAGCTCTAAAGACACACCTCAGAGTGGTATAAAGCTCTAAAGACACACCTCAGAGCAGTATAAATCTCTAAAGACACACCTCAGAGTGGTATAAAGCTCTAAAGACACACCTCAGAGTGTATATAGCTCTAAAGACACAACTCAGAGTGTATAAAGCTCTAAAGACACACCTCAGAGCAGTATAAATCTCTAAAGACACACCTCAGAGCAGTATAAATCTCTAAAGACACACCTCAGAGTGTGTAAAGCTCTAAAGACACACCTCAGAGCAGTATAAAGCTCTAAAGACACACCTCAGAGCAGTATAAATCTCTAAAGACACAACTCAGAGTGTATAAAGCTCTAAAGACACACCTCAGAGCAGTATAAATCTCTAAAGACACACCTCAGAGAGTATAAAGCTCTAAAGACACACCTCAGAGAGTATAAAGCTCTAAAGACACACCTCAGAGTGTATAAAGCTCTAAAGACACACCTCAGAGTGGTATAAAGCTCTAAAGACACACCTCAGAGTGTATAAAGCTCTAAAGACACACCTCAGAGTGGTATAAAGCTCTAAAGACACACCTCAGAGTGTTATAAAGCTCTAAAGACACACCTAAGAGTGTTATAAAGCTCTAAAGACACACCTCAGAGTGGTATAAAGCTCTAAAGACACACCTCAGAGCAGTATAAATCTCTAAAGACACACCTCAGAGTGTTTTAAAGCTCTAAAGACACACCTCAGAGCAGTATAAAGCTCTAAAGACACACCTCAGAGTGTTATAAAGCTCTAAAGACACACCTAAGAGTGTTATAAAGCTCTAAAGACACACCTCAGAGTGGTATAAAGCTCTAAAGACACACAGAGTGGTATAAAGCTCTAAAGACACACCTCAGAGTTGTATAAAGCTCTAAAGACACACCTCAGAATGTATAAAGCTCTGAAGACACACCTCAGAGTTGTATAAAGCTCTAAAGACACACCTCAGAGTGTTATAAAGCTCTAAAGACACACCTCAGAGTGGTATAAAGCTCTAAAGACACACCTCAGAGCAGTATAAAGCTCTAAAGACACACCTCAGAGTGGTATAAATCTCTAAAGACACACCTCAGAGTGTAAAAAGCTCTAAAGACACACCTCAGAGTGTATAAAGCTCTAAAGACACATCTCAGAGTGGTATAAAGCTCTAAAGACACGCCTCAGAGTGTATAAAGCTCTAAAGACACACCTCAGAGTGTATAAAGCTCTAAAGACACACCTCAGAGTAGTGTAAATCTCTAAAGACACACCTCAGAGTGGTATAAAGCTCTAAAGACACACCTCAGAGTGGTATAAATCTCTAAAGACACACCTCAGAGTGTATAAAGCTCTAAAGACACAACTCAGAGTGTATAAAGCTCTAAAGACACACTTCAGAGTGGTATAAAGCTCTAAAGACACACCTCAGAGTGGTATAAAGCTCTAAAGACACACCTCAGAGCAGTATAAAGCTCTAAAGACACACCTCAGAGTGTATAAAGCTCTAAAGACACACCTCAGAGCAGTATAAAGCTCTAAAGACACACCTCAGAGTGGTATAAAGCTCTAAAGACACGCCTCAGAGTGTATAAAGCTCTAAAGACACACCTCAGAGTGGTATAAAGCTCTAAAGACACATCTCAGAGTGGTATAAAGCTCTAAAGACACACCTCAGAGCAGTATACGTGCGCACTTCAACAGCCGTGCTTTGCACGGCCTTACGAGATTAATAGGCCTCTCGCCAGCTTGTGGCGCTCGGGCCTAATTATATACATTTTCAACATTTAATTATAAAACATATTGTGGCTCTTTACAATGGTCCAACATCAAGGAGTAAAATCAATGGTCATGTGACAGATCCACTGACTCTGGACTGAGGGGTCAGACAGGGCTGTGCCTGGTCTCTCCTCATGTTTGCTCTGGACAGAGGGGTCAGACAGGGCTGTGTCTGGTCTCTCCTCATGTTTGCTCTGGACAGAGGGGTCAGACAGGGCTGTGCCTGGTCTCTCCTCATGTTTGCTTTGTGGAACCAATCAGAAATGTGTTACAGTCGATGGGACAGAAAAATTAAATTGCTGCTGATGATGTTCTATTATTGACTAAACCAGACATTTACAGACTCAATGTGATGCATTTTCTTCATGATATTAGTCCAATGTACAGATACAAATTAAATGTACAAAAACTGAAATTCTCTCTCTGGCGCCCCCTCTGTCCTTTAGAAAGATTTATCCATTTAAAGATATTTAGGTGTGATACTTCATAGAGACCTATCAACGATCTTAGAGATAAACTCTACTCCTCTATTCTCCACTGTAAAGACAGCTCTTGTCAAATAAACTCTGATCCAGTCTTAACTTAAAGTCAAAGGATTTAAACTATAAACATTCATGTTTTGCCCAGATTTCTCTCTCTGTTCCATTGTTTTCACTGTTTATGATGGAATAAAACAATCTCTTGATTTATATGACGAGGAAAAAAAAACTGAATCCAATTTAAAACTCTGTATTTATCAATATAAAAAGGCGGCGGGGTCTAGCTTTTGTCTAAAATCACTTTATTTCAGGTGAAATGAGAGCGTTGCTGGTGTGATCCAGAATGTTGTGCTCAATGGTCTTATACTGAGAGTCATGTGGTGCCGGGGGTTCCTGTACAGGTCTTATACTGAGAGTCATGTGGTGCCTGAGGTTCCTGTACAGGTCTTATACTGAGAGTCATGTGGTGCCGGGGGTTCCTGTACAGGTCTTATACTGAGAGTCATGTGGTGCCTGAGGTTCCTGTACAGTTCTTATACTGAGAGTCATGTGGTGCCGGGGGTTCCTGTACAGGTCTTATACTGAGAGTCATGTGGTGCCGGGGGTTCCTGTACAGGTCTTATACTGAGAGTCATGTGGTGCCTGAGGTTCCTGTACAGGTCTTATACTGAGAGTCATGTGGTGCCGGGGGTTCCTGTACAGGTCTTATACTGAGAGTCATGTGGTGCCTGAGGTTCCTGTACAGGTCTTATACTGAGAGTCATGTGGTGCCGGGGGTTCCTGTACAGGTCTTATACTGAGAGTCATGTGGTGCCTGAGGTTCCTGTACAGTTCTTATACTGAGAGTCATGTGGTGCCGGGGGTTCCTGTACAGGTCTTATACTGAGAGTCATGTGGTGCCTGAGGTTCCTGTACAGTTCTTATACTGAGAGTCATGTGGTGCCGGGGGTTCCTGTACAGGTCTTATACTGAGAGTCATGTGGTGCCGGGGGTTCCTGTACAGGTCTTATACTGAGAGTCATGTGGTGCCTGAGGTTCCTGTACAGGTCTTATACTGAGAGTCATGTGGTGCCGGGGGTTCCTGTACAGGTCTTATACTGAGAGTCATGTGGTGCCTGAGGTTCCTGTACAGTTCTTATACTGAGAGTCATGTGGTGCCGGGGGTTCCTGTACAGGTCTTATACTGAGAGTCATGTGGTGCCTGAGGTTCCTGTACAGGTCTTATACTGAGAGTCATGTGGTGCCGGGGGTTCCTGTACAGGTCTTATACTGAGAGTCATGTGGTGCCTGAGGTTCCTGTACAGGTCTTATACTGAGAGTCATGTGGTGCCTGAGGTTCCTGTACAGGTCTTATACTGAGAGTCATGTGGTGCCTGAGGTTCCCAGCCATTTTGAAAGTCTGATCAAATCAGGCATTAAGATGGCTCCACTCACGCCCAATATAGCAAGGGCTATGTCAATACTTATCAACTCTTCCCTGCACAAGCCGACTACACCAACAAAAGCCCCACCACCCATCCCCCCTCGCCTCTCACCTGGTCCCAAACTTTCCTTGGCTACAAAAGCCCCACCACCCATCCAACCTCGCCTTTCACCTGGTATCTCCCATAGCTAGGATGCACTGGGTCTCAGCGTTGCCGGGACTTATTGTCACATTAAAAATCAAACCAACCCGGGGCCCTATGTAAAAAGAGCCCCCCCTAGTGCTATTTCTGTAGTCACATCATCACACAGATGGAAAAACAAAATGCGAGTCAGGCCCAATCTGAGAAATGTGATTCATATTCCCTGTGAAAAGATAAAGCCCAGTCCCACTGAAACTAGTCTGAAACTTGCTGTGCTAAATGTCAGATCTTTATGTAACAAATCTCTCTTAATTAATAATTTTATTTCTTCTTATAATCTTGATTTTATGTTTTTAACTGAAACTTGGCTTGACAAAAACACAGGAAATGTAGTTCTGATAGAATCTGCTCCACCCAACTTTAAGTTTGAATCTGAAACACGAGAAAACAAAAAAGGGGGTGGAGTCTGTGCTGTCTTTAGAGATGAAATAATTACCCGCAGGTTGTCTTTTGGGGTGTTTTCATCATTTGAGTATGTATCCTTTAAAATGGAGCTAAAACGGTCTCCATCCATTCTCTTCATTGTTTTATACAAGCCTCCCCAGCACTGCCAAAGTTTTATTGATGATTTTACTGAGATGCTTTCAGTCATATGCACAGACTTTGATGGTTTGGTCATTACAGGTGATTTCAATGTGCATGTTGATAATATTTGTGACAGAAACGCTAAAGAGCTTGATGCTGTCCTTGAAACCTTCAGTCTTACTCAGCATGTGAGAGGCCCCACCCACAGCAAAGGACACACTCTAGATCTCATAATTACAAAGGGGGTAAATATTTCAAATGTTAATGTGATCGATGTTGCTCTGTCTGATCATTTCTGTGTCTTCTTTGACCTGTCTGTTTCTCCCAAACCTCCGGTTGGTCCTGCAGTTGTTCAGCGGAGACACATAAGTGATGGCACAGGTGCACTGTTTATGGAAATGATAAACTTTGAAAATGTCTCATGTTCTAATGTAAATGATTTGTTGAACTCTGTTACATCTAGTGTTTTGAATGTTCTGGACACCATCGCCCCTATAAAGGCTAAAATGGTTAAAAATAAGCAGAAGGCGCCGTGGAGAAATGATGATTGGGTCAGGGCACAGAAAAGGGAGTGCCGCAGGGCCGAACGGAAATGGCGCAAGTCAAAGCTCCAGGTTCAAAAAGAGATTTACAAAGAAAAGCTGAACATGTACAACCTAATCTTATGTAGAACTAGGGAAAGATATTTTTCTGAAATAATTGGAAGCTGCAGTAACAACTCGCGTGTCCTGTTTGCCACAGTAAACAGATTAACAAACCCTCCAGCTCAGCTGCCGTTAGAACTCATTTCCACATCCAAGTGTAATGAGTTTGCATTATTCTTTAATGACAAAGTTCAGGGCATTAAAAATGCTATAAATCCCACAATGCAAAAAATTACCCTAAAACCACCAAGACACTTAGAGCTGACTCACTTTGCACCAGTAACTGACAAAACTGTCCATGAGATCATCACCAGTCTGAGTTCATCTACATGCTGCCTTGATGTGTTACCCACCAGATTTCTAAAGTCTGTGCTGAACAGTTTGTTAGCACCATTCACTCACATAGTTAACATGTCGCTTCAATCTGGAACATTCCCAATGTCTTTGAAAACTGCGGTCATAAAGCCTCTCCTAAAGAAGAGCAGTCTTGATGCCGCAGTACTGAGTCATTACCGGCCCATCTCTAATCTGCCATTTTTGGGCAAAGTCCTTGAAAAGGTTGTTTACCAACAGCTCAGAGATTTCCTCTTAATAAACAACTCATTTGATGTTTTTCAGTCAGGTTTTAGACCTCATCACAGCACTGAGACTGCTCTTGTCAAGGTGACAAATGACATCCGCCTGAACACTGACACGGGCAAAGCCTCAGTCTTAATTCTGTTAGATCTGAGTGCTGCTTTTGACACTGTCGATCATGGGATCCTCTTACAGAGACTAGAGGACTGGGTGGGCATCACTGGCACTGCCCTAAACTGGTTAAGGTCCTATCTGGAAGACAGGAAGTACTTTGTTGAAATTGGTAGCTGTGTCTCAGACCACATGACCCTGACCTGTGGAGTGCCCCAAGGGTCAGTCCTGGGTCCCCTTCTGTTCAACCTCTACATGCTGCTGTTGGGTCAGTTGATACGCAGTGAAAATGTGTCCTATCACAATGATGCAGACGAGTCAGATCTATGTTTCACTATCGGCAGGTGACTATGGACCAGTAGATTCACTCTGTCACTGCATCCAACAGATCAGTTTGTGGATGCAAAACAACTTTCTCCAGCTGAACTCAGACAAGACTGAAATCATCATTTTTGGCCACAGAAACAAAGAGAAAGTGTTAGCGGTCACCTCCAGAGTCTCGCTCTAAAACCTACAAACCAAGTTAGAAATCTGGGGGTAATAATGGACTCAGACTTGAACTTTAATAGCCACGTCAAATCAATAACATCAGCAGCTTTTTACCATCTAAAAAACATTGCCAAAATCAAAAATATAGTGTCAAAACCAGATTTAGAGAGACTTATCCATGCGTTTGTCTCCAGTAGATTAGACTACTGTAACGGCCGCTCACTGGTCTCTCCAAACGAGTTGTAAAACAGCTGCAGTACATCCAGAACGCTGCTGCTTGGGTCCTGACTAGAACCAGGAAGTATGAGCACATTAGTCCTGTTCTCAGGTCTCTGCACTGCCCCCTGTGGCTCAGAGAATAGACTTTAAAGCAGCAAAGTACATCTTGGTTATGTTAGTGCCATATGAACCATCTCGGACTCTGAGGACCTCAGGGACCGGCCTCCTGCTGGTGCCCAGAGTCAGGACTAAACATGGGGAATCTGTGTTTCAGTTTTATGCAGCTAAAATCTGGAACATTCTTCCTGAAGATGTGAGACAGGCTTCTACTCTGACAATGTTCAAATCTAAGCTAAAAACAGTTTTGTTTAGCTGCGCATATGACTGAAAGGATTTTTTCTTTGCACTCTTCTCTTTTGTTTGTGATTTTATTAGTTTAGAAAATCAGTTGGATTGATAATTTTTAATTTAGTTAATTTTATTGTATTTCTGTTTCTGTAATTTCTTTGTGATTTGAATGCATTTTTCCTGCTGTGAAGCACTTTGAATTGCCTTGTGTATGAAATGTGCTCTACAAATAAACTTGCCTTGCCTGTACAGGTCTTATACTGAGAGTCATGTGGTGCCGGGGGTTCCTGTACAGGTCTTATACTGAGAGTCATGTGGTGCCTGAGGTTCCTGTACAAGTCTTATACTGAGAGTCATGTGGTGCCTGAGGTTCCTGTACAGGTCTTATACTGAGAGTCATGTGGTGCCGGGGGTTCCTGTACAGGTCTTATACTGAGAGTCATGTGGTGCCGGGGGTTCCTGTACAGGTCTTATACTGAGAGTCATGTGGTGCCTGAGGTTCCTGTACAGGTCTTATACTGAGAGTCATGTGGTGCCGGGGGTTCCTGTACAGTTCTTATACTGAGAGTCATGTGGTGCCGGGGGTTCCTGTACAGGTCTTATACTGAGAGTCATGTGGTGCCGGGGGTTCCTGTACAGGTCTTATACTGAGAGTCATGTGGTGCTTATGAGATGTTTATCAAGACTTATAAATCAGAACTTTCAAGAGGAATAATATCTAAATTATATCAATGCATTTCTAATCTGGACAAATACTAAATATATGAAACACACATTACAACAGCAGTTGTAGAAAGAGCGCCACCAGGAGGCAGACCACTGTCACGTGTCCTGGGACTGTCCTGATGCTCAATAGTTTTGACTGAAATGAAGGATGAACTGCAGACAGTTTTAGACGTTGCCGTTCCTCTTGATTTCAGAACTCTGTACTTGGGCCTGAGGACTGTTGCCATGGAAACAATAAACACTTTCCTCTGGAACATTCTCTTGACTGCGATGAAAAAGGCCCTCACAGAAATATGGATGACACAAATGTCACGGACAATAAAGGACTGGACAGACATGACAAAACTCACATTCGGCCTTGAACTGAAAATGGACAGATTTGAAGGACTGTGGACAAAGTGGGACAAAGTGGGACAAATTGGGACTTTAGGAATGTACTTTTTAATGTACTTTTGGCAGCAGGAAATGGATAAGACAAACATCTCCAACGATCAAGGACTGAGAGAGGGACAGACATCAGGCAAATGGAAACTATCTGGATGTCTTTACGTTCCTCCTAAATGTTTGACTTGGTCTGTTTGAGTTCTAGGTTCTTTTTGTTCTAGGTTCTTTTTGTTCTAGGTTGCTCTGGCCCCGCCCCCTCTGGCCCCGCCCTCCGGCCCCTCCCACGCCTCGCTCGTTAAGTGCAGGTGAGTCCACGCACCTGGAGGACGGAACATGGCGGCGGCGACGGGGCGCGTGAGGGCAGTGCAGCCACGTGCGCCGGCTCTGGTTCTGGTTCTGGTTCTCACGGGCCTCGGCCTGGTCTCAGTCTGGGGGAACCACCGAGACTCCGGCAGAGCTGAGCCCGGACACGACGCGCCCTCCTCGGTCTCGGGCAGCACCGCGCTGTGGAACTTCGTGCAAGAGACGGGAGCCCGCGCCGGAGGTAAGTCCCGTGTCCCACCTCCAGGGGCCCCCGCTCCCGAGGCGGCCCCCGGCGGTCCCGCTTCCGCCGCGGGCCCTGGGGCCCCACTCCGGACCTAAATATAGAACTTCTCGGCGCTTTTGTTGAGATTAATTTCAGATTTAAATAAGACTGTGTAACGGGCTCTAGCGCCACCATGTGCTGAGACTGTAACGGGCTCTAGCGCCACCATGTGCTGAGACTGTGTAACGGGCTCTAGCGCCACCATGTGCTGAGACTGTAACGGGCTCTAGCGCCACCATGTGCTGAGACTGTGTAACGGGCTCTAGCGCCACCATGTGCTGAGACTGTAACGGGCTCTAGCGCCACCATGTGCTGAGACTGTAACGGGCTCTAGCGCCACCATGTGCTGAGACTGTGTAACGGGCCCTAGCGCCACCATGTGCTGAGACTGTGTAACGGGCTCTAGCGCCACCATGTGCTGAGACTGTGTAACGGGCTCTAGCGCCACCATGTGCTGAGACTGTGTAACGGGCTCTAGCGCCACCATGTGCTGAGACTGTGTAACGGGCTCTAGCGCCACCATGTGCTGAGACTGTAACGGGCTCTAGCGCCACCATGTGCTGAGACTGTAACGGGCTCTAGCGCCACCATGTGCTGAGACTGTAACGGGCTCTAGCGCCACCATGTGCTGAGACTGTAACGGGCTCTAGCGCCACCATGTGCTGAGACTGTAACGGGCTCTAGCGCCACCATGTGCTGAGACTGTGTAACGGGCTCTAGCGCCACCATGTGCTGAGACTGTGTAACGGGCTCTAGCGCCACCATGTGCTGAGACTGTGTAACTGGCTCTAGCGCCACCATGTGCTGAGACTGTAACGGGCTCTAGCGCCACCATGTGCTGAGACTGTGTAATGGGCTCTAGCGCCACCATGTGCTGAGACTGTGTAACTGGCTCCAGCGCCACCATGTGCTGAGACTGTAACGGGCTCTAGCGCCACCATGTGCTGAGACTGTGTAACGGGCTCTAGCGCCACCATGTGCTGAGACTGTGTAACGGGCTCTAGCGCCACCATGTGCTGAGACTGTAACGGGCTCTAGCGCCACCATGTGCTGAGACTGTGTAACGGGCTCTAGCGCCACCATGTGCTGAGACTGTAACGGGCTCTAGCGCCACCATGTGCTGAGACTGTAACGGGCTCTAGCGCCACCATGTGCTGAGACTGTAACGGGCTCTAGCGCCACCATGTGCTGAGACTGTGACGGGCGTAAACTGAAACTCAAATGTTTAAACGTTTCGTTCTGTTCCAGAGTTTTAACTTGAACATAATTGGATCGTTGACCTGTTTTACATTTGATTGGCTGTTGAGTCTGTCCCCGCCCCTTTGTGTCCAGGTGGAAACTGCTCCTCTGATTGGGTGTGGCCCGTCTTCCGTTGCAGCGAATCACAGCTCTTTGTCAGTTTCCCCAGATCCAGATTTTCTCAAATCCGATTGGCCGGTGAGTGGGGCAGTGGCAGAGTGGTAAGCAGTTCCTTGGGGGAGGAGCCATGTTTAGAACAAGCTCCACCTGCTCCAGCGTTTGTCTTTGTCTGTACTAAGAGCGTTTAGAGTACTCTGAGCCGAGCGTTTAAACGTTGTGGGGTTCATTTACTTGGCTCTCTGCACTTAAGCTTTAGTCCGTCTCCACGGCGACGGTCAGATGTTCCACAGTCTGGCTTTAACTGAGCGGCTCGTGTTTCAGACGGAGCTCGTCGCGGCTGTCGCTCGGACCTTCAGACTCACGGCTCCTGGATCGTCCTCCGAGTCTCCTCCTGCCGCACTGCATCATGGGTAAAGCCCTCGTGTTCTCCTCCTGCCGCACTGCATCATGGGTAAAGCCCTTTGCAGCTTTGTCAGTTAGGATTTGGAGTCAAAGCTGGACATGGGTCACTAGAGGTTGCCACGGCGACACTTGGGCGTCGCCTCAGATGATGATGTAATGACCTGTTGAGTGGATTAAAGGGGGACGTTTGACCTTAAAGTTTATTGGGCTCAGAAATGCTCCTTTGTAATCGAGTGCAAAGTCGTTAGCCTGGTTAGCGCCTCGTTAGCCAGTGCCTTTACTGTTTGGCTGAAATGGTCTCTGTCCCGTTCAGGTGGGCCCCGCCCCGCTCGGCCCCGCCCCGCTCCTCTTCACTCTGAGTTACTGGGATCGTCTGACTGAGAGGAACACGACGTCGCACGCCTCCTGCCCATATCCTGTCTTTGCCCCTCCTCTTCCTGCGGTCTGCTCATCCAGTGCGGTGTCTGTCAAGCTTCCTCCAGGAGCCAAGCTGAGGGTCGCGGAGCCGACGCCCTGGTCTGTCTGTCTCTGTCTGTCTCGCTCTCTAGCATCAGTGTACTTTCCTCTAGTAGTTTGTGTACTTTCCTCTAGTAGTTTGTGTACTTTCCTCTAGTAGTTTGTGTACTTTCCTCTAGTAGTTTGTGTACTTTCCTCTAGTAGTTTGTGTACTTTCCTCTAGTAGTTAGTGTACTGTACTTTACAGGGCGTCTGATTGGACGAGCCTGGGAGACCTGGCGCTTGATTGGACAGTGACTGACTCTGAGGATGGAGTCTTTGTGGAAATCCAGAGGAATGAATCGGTGAGAACTGAAGGTTAAAGCTGCCTCGTGGCAGAGTGGGCGGCGCACATGCCAACATGTTCAGTCTAATGCATGCGTTTGCAGTGACGTCATACAACCGGGACTTCCCCGTAGCGGCCATTTTGAAAGGGGCATGCTAACAACCACCACGACCGCGTCCTTTTCTACAGTGTAATGAGCTAAGAATACTTTGATTAGACGATAACGGCACGACAAAGCTCAATCCTCGGTCTGGCCAGAGCGATGACCTCACAGGCCAGAGCGATGACCTCACAGGCCAGAGCGATGACCTCACAGGCCAGAGCGATGACCTCACAGGCCAGAGGTCTTTGGCCTCATATGTCCTGGATTTCATATGTAGTAGACTTGCTGTTTAGATATTTTTCTTTTTAGTTCTGCTTCATAAGCCTTAATAAAAATCTGTCCGAGGTCATAAAGGTCATGTGACTGGAGGACACGCCTCACTGACCTGGTTGGTGTTGGCGTTATAGTTCTGTGGTTGTTCTGTGCAGCTCCTGTCGGTGGCGCTGTGCTTGTGTCCGCCCCTCAGTGGCAGAGTCATCGTCTGGATCTCCTGCCCTGCTCGCTCTCCTCTCGCTCACCCACGGAAACGCAGACAAGTGAACGCCGGCGCTTTTCCTTCGTTCTGGGACTTTGAAGAGATCGACCCTGGCCCCGCCCAGCCCCGCTATCACTCAATCTTCAACTTGTGGAACTTCCCTGGCGGTCCTGGCGTGCCCACCAGGAGCCCGTCCCCCCGGTGGGACTGGTTACCCTCGTGGCCTCCTCCTCTGACCACCGGGCCTCCTCTTCTGCCTCGAGCGAGGAACAGCAGGATCTTTGAAATGTGGAGTTTTTTGTCTCCTCCTGTTGGACCTTTCACTGGAGATCCGCTCCAGACCACGACTCCAGGGTAAAGTCCACCGTGTTTAACTACATAATGTACTGAATGTCCTTCTACTCTTTAACCCGGTCCTCCCTCTGGTCCCTCGCCCTCTGGTCCTCCTCTGGACCTTCACTCTTTGTCTGACGCTCATTTCGGTCAATTTACTTAAGATCGAGACGACACAGGATTTTAACAATGTTTTCTCTTAAACCAGGGCTGCGACCTCAGCGGATACTTCGCCCACCACGCTGCCGCCGCCCACCACCACGACGCTGCCGCCGCCCACCACCACGACGCTGCCGCCGCCCACCACCACGACGCTGCCGCCGCCCACCACCACGACGCTGCCGCCGCCCACCACCACGACGCTGCCGCCGCCCACCACCACGACGCTGCCGCCGCCCACCACCACGACGCTGCCGCCGCCCACCACCACGACGCTGCCGCCGCCCACCACCACGACGCTGCCGCCGCCCACCACCACGACGCTGCCGCCGCCCACCACCACGACGCTGCCGCCGCCCACCACCACGACGCTGCCGCCGCCCACCACCACGACGCTGCCGCCGCCCACCACCACGACGCTGCCGCCGCCCACCACCACGACGCTGCCGCCGCCCACCACCACGACGCTGCCGCCGCCCACCACCACGACGCTGCCGCCGCCCACCACCACGACGCTGCCGCCGCCCACCACCACGACGCTGCCGCCGCCCACCACCACCACGACGCTGCCGCCGCCCACCACCACCACGACGCTGCCGCCGCCCACCACCACCACGACGCTGCCGCCGCCCACCACCACCACGACGCTGCCGCCGCCCACCACCACCACGACGCTGCCGCCGCCCACCACCACCACGACGCTGCCGCCGCCCACCACCACCACGACGCTGCCGCCGCCCACCACCACCACGACGCTGCCGCCGCCCACCACCACCACGACGCTGCCGCCGCCCACCACCACCACGACGCTGCCGCCGCCCACCACCACCACGACGCTGCCGCCGCCCACCACCACCACGACGCTGCCGCCGCCCACCACCACGACGCTGCCGCCGCCCACCACCACGACGCTGCCGCCGCCCACCACCACGACGCTGCCGCCGCCCACCACCACGACGCTGCCGCCGCCCACCACCACGACGCTGCCGCCGCCCACCACCACGACGCTGCCGCCGCCCACCACCACGACGCTGCCGCCGCCCACCACCACGACGCTGCCGCCGCCCACCACCACGACGCTGCCGCCGCCCACCACCACGACGCTGCCGCCGCCCACCACCACGACGCTGCCGCCGCCCACCACCACGACGCTGCCGCCGCCCACCACCACGACGCTGCCGCCGCCCACCACCACGACGCTGCCGCCGCCCACCACCACGACGCTGCCGCCGCCCACCACCACGACGCTGCCGCCGCCCACCACCACGACGCTGCCGCCGCCCACCACCACGACGCTGCCGCCGCCCACCACCACGACGCTGCCGCCGCCCACCACCACGACGCTGCCGCCGCCCACCACCACGACGCTGCCGCCGCCCACCACCACGACGCTGCCGCCGCCCACCACCACGACGCTGCCGCCGCCCACCACCACGACGCTGCCGCCGCCCACCACCACGACGCTGCCGCCGCCCACCACCACGACGCTGCCGCCGCCCACCACCACGACGCTGCCGCCGCCCACCACCACGACGCTGCCGCCGCCCACCACCACGACGCTGCCGCCGCCCACCACCACGACGCTGCCGCCGCCCACCACCACGACGCTGCCGCCGCCCACCACCACGACGCTGCCGCCGCCCACCACCACGACGCTGCCGCCGCCCACCACCACCACGACGCTGCCGCCGCCCACCACCACCACGACGCTGCCGCCGCCCACCACCACCACGACGCTGCCGCCGCCCACCACCACCACGACGCTGCCGCCGCCCACCACCACCACGACGCTGCCGCCGCCCACCACCACCACGACGCTGCCGCCGCCCACCACCACCACGACGCTGCCGCCGCCCACCACCACCACGACGCTGCCGCCGCCCACCACCACCACGACGCTGCCGCCGCCCACCACCACCACGACGCTGCCGCCGCCCACCACCACCACGACGCTGCCGCCGCCCACCACCACCACGACGCTGCCGCCGCCCACCACCACCACGACGCTGCCGCCGCCCACCACCACCACGACGCTGCCGCCGCCCACCACCACCACGACGCTGCCGCCGCCCACCACCACCACGACGCTGCCGCCGCCCACCACCACCACGACGCTGCCGCCGCCCACCACCACCACGACGCTGCCGCCGCCCACCACCACCACGACGCTGCCGCCGCCCACCACCACCACGACGCTGCCGCCGCCCACCACCACCACGACGCTGCCGCCGCCCACCACCACCACGACGCTGCCGCCGCCCACCACCACCACGACGCTGCCGCCGCCCACCACCACCACGACGCTGCCGCCGCCCACCACCACCACGACGCTGCCGCCGCCCACCACCACCACGACGCCGCCGCCCACCACCACCACGCTGCCGCCGCCCACCACCACCACGCTGCCGCCGCCCACCACCACCACGACGCTGCCGCCGCCCACCACCACCACGACGCTGCCGCCGCCGCCCACCACCACGACGCTGCCGCCGCCCACCACCACGACGCTGCCGCCGCCCACCACCACGACCACCATCCCAGGGTCGTGTGCTGCTGCTTTAGAGTCATGTGTTTATTTCTCTGATTGGATTACTTCTCTTTTACAGTTGTGTAAAACTGATCCTTTGAACTGTCTTTCTCCTTTAGTGTCAGTCATTGCTGCTTTACAGCAGTGTGTACTTCAGTCAAGCGCCGTCTGTTATAACACCACCACCACCACCACCCCTGTAGTCCAGACCCTGTAGTCCAGACCAATATGAGCATGACCCCAGCGGCAATTGTTTTTTATTCTCAAAATAAATATTGTAACAAACAAAGTTTGTGTGTGTAATAACAATGATATTAATGCATTACAATATTAAATGCTAATTAATTCCTTATTCTTGTTTGAACTCGTATAGTTCACAATTTAATGTGGTCTGTTACTGGGGGAGCATATAGTCCCTTCAGTTTGTTTATTTTATAATTCTTTAATATATAAAGTATTTTGGTCTGACGCTTCGTAGCCATCTAATTATATTGGAACTGAATCTAATGATTTAACTAATGTCGGCGCTTATTTGCTGAGCAACCGCGCGGCCCTTCATGCCCGCGGGGCCCTTCATGCCCGCGGGGCCCTTCATGCCCGCGCGCACTTTCCAACACACACTCATACATTCCCCGCTCCCCGCGTTTCCCTCTGTTTCATTCATTCGCATCAGACGCTACACACGCTTCTTTCCCCGCACTCCTCCCTCACTCCTCCCTCACTCCTTCACTCACTCCTCCCTCCTTCACTCCTCCCTCCTTCACTCCTCCCTCCTTCACTCCTCCCTCCTTCACTCCTCCTTCACTCTTCCCTCACTCCTCCCTCACCCCTCACTCCTCCTTCACTCCTCCTTCACTCCTCCTTCACTCCTCCGTCACTAATCCACAGGCTGCACACTTGCGCGCGTTAGGTTAAGTCTAAGCACACACACGTCAATTGTTACGTTTTGTCACGAAGCCGCGCTCCGCCGATGCGTCGCGTTGGGTCAAAACCGAGCCAGGACTTCCTGGAAGTTTAAATGGAGCTGTTCACACCGTGGTGCTGACCATGTGACACCGGGTATTCTATGTGTTTATATTGCTTTATTTTGAACATGTGTATATAATTAATGATGTATTATGTTGTAGGAAGAGGCCACAACAGTTTAATGTCAGTTTATTTGGGATTTGAATGATCTAGTTATTTTGCTCAGTGGGAGGGGCAAGTGAGGAATAAAGGGAGCCGCTCTTGGCTGGGGGGGGAGTCTGTCTCCAACATCAGAGAAGGAAACAGTGTGAGAGAGAGAGAGTCAAAGAGAGAGAACGAGTTAAAGTTGAACTCATAGTTGGAACTCTGTAAATATATGTTTTTGGATTTTTGGACCTTTTTGCTCACTGTATATATTTTTGCACTTCGGTTTTGGCTCAATAAATCCACCTGAGCACTTGAAATCTGACTTCGCCATTGTTTTGAGAGAGAGCCCCGCTACATTTGCATAGAATATACTGTCAGTCTGTGTTATATGTGTTTGATGTCTAATGTTTTCCGATGTGTTCCAAAGAAGAATACATTTTACTACTCTAAATCCTATTAAAACTATGACAGCATAAACTAACCACATAAACCAACCTATAACCTGATAAACCAACCTCCCTCTCTAGGACTGGGGAATACCCAGCCCAAACAGGACCCTGGAGAGTGCACGTGTAAGAAGACCACCAGACCATCTCTAAGCCAGGTGGCTCAGAGATCTACCGAGTCCTAAAACCAGCGCTCAAACGGAGTCTACCACACAGAAATGTTAAGCAGAAGCACAGGAAAACAAATGTAAAAAGTTCTATTTAAAAGGAAATGTTCTTTAGAGAATCTCTTGTGGCAGGGATAATCTGAGATGTAGATGACGCCACAATTCTCCTTTATCCACCGGTTTCTCTGCGTGGAAGGTCCTGGCATTGACCGTGAATGGACCAGACCAGCGAGGTTCAGTCCAAGATCTCCAGAGCACTTTCAGGAGAACCTTGCCGGGCAGCGGTTCAGCCGGAGCCGGGACCGCCTCCTTGTGGATCTGGGTGGAAAGACTAGATGCCCAAGGCATGTAATTGAGAAAACAGAGATGTGTTAACATTAGGATCTAGGGGCAGAAAAGACGTCCCAGTCAACAGTTCAAATGGGGCGTGTCCCGCTGCCCTGCACACGGTCTGTTTTACTGTAAGCAGAGCAAGGGGAAATTAAAGCCGCAAGCGGCATCCAACGGCCCTCGCGGGCCGCCGGCCTTCCGACTCTGCTCTCTGCATTTTACAGAGATGGCGCTAACGCAATTGTCTAAGAACTAAGACAGCGACACATTGGACATGTACAATGCTGTGCTTAACCAGTGCAAATGAACACAAGTGTCGGTCGAATGTGCAGCTCCAGCGCACAGAGACCGTGACACTTGGAATAAAAATATGGATAAGTTTTGATGCCCCGCTTGTGTAGATTATTTTCCCCAAATATGAGCTTGATCGAGCTATTGCCCACAGAGGAGTTCATTAAAGTGTGAAGCATAAATGTGAACATTTCAAGGATTTGGCGTTTTTCCCATTTGTGACAGTATATTTGCAGCTCTATCGCACAGAGACCCTAGTACTTAAAATCAAAATATGGATAACTTTTGATGCTCCGCTTGTGTAGATGATTCTCCCCAAATATGAGCTTGATCGGGCTATCGCCCTAGGAGGAGTTTGTTAAAGTGTGAAGCGTAAAAATGTGGTCATTTTAGAGATTTTGCGGTTTCCCCATAGGGATAACATGGGATGTTTCTGTCATCGCTACGGCTACGCTTTACCAAATATGACTTTGGCTCCCATACTTTTAATTTGGGGATGGCAAATGAGAATTGTGTGCAAAATGTCATGTCATTTGGAAAAACTCTTGTTTATAGGCCACTCTGAAGGCCAAATAGTCAAAATTCTGCGAAAAGTTTGCGGCTCAGCTGCACAGAGACCGTAAATGTTATCCATAAAATTTGAATAACTTTAGATGCCCCACTTGTCTAGAGGACGTACGCCGATTTTGAAGTCGGTGGGCAAAACGCCCTAGGAGGAGTTCGTCAAAGTTTGACGTGAACAAAATGGCTAACACAGCGTGTTTTCATTTTCAAAGGAAGATGGCGGCCATAGGGTAATTCTGGGGGCGTGGCCACAATAATATTTGTTTTTTGTCCTCACAAGAGGAATGCGTGTTCCGAATTTCGTAGCTCTACGACAAAGTTGACCTCGGGGCGTCTCCCATAGGCGCAATGTATTTTGACTTTTGTCGGTGGCGCTGTCGCGCCATTTTTTAACGAAAAAAAAAAGGCCCTGAAAAAACAAAATTTTTCGCCGATTTTGAATTTTGGGTAAAGTTTGGTGAGTTTTTGAGCATGTTCAGGGGGTCAAATTAGAGATCAAAAAGCAGAAGAACAAGAAAAATAATAAAAATTAAAGCCGCAAGCGGCATCCAACGGCCCTCGCGGGCCGCCGGCCTTCCGACTCTGCATTTTACAGAGATGGCGCTAACGCAATTGTCTAAGAACTAAGACAGCGACACATTGGACATGTACAATGCTGTGCTTAACCAGTGCAAATGAACACAAGTGTCGGTCGAATGTGCAGCTCCAGCGCACAGAGACCGTGACACTTGGAATAAAAATATGGATAAGTTTTGATGCCCCGCTTGTGTAGATTATTTTCCCCAAATATGAGCTTGATCGAGCTATTGCCCACAGAGGAGTTCATTAAAGTGTGAAGCATAAATGTGAACATTTCAAGGATTTGGCGTTTTTCCCATTTGTGACAGTATATTTGCAGCTCTATCGCACAGAGACCCTAGTACTTAAAATCAAAATATGGATAACTTTTGATGCTCCGCTTGTGTAGATGATTCTCCCCAAATATGAGCTTGATCGGGCTATCGCCCTAGGAGGAGTTTGTTAAAGTGTGAAGCGTAAAAATGTGGTCATTTTAGAGATTTTGCGGTTTCCCCATAGGGATAACATGGGATGTTTCTGTCATCGCTACGGCTACGCTTTACCAAATATGACTTTGGCTCCCATACTTTTAATTTGGGGATGGCAAATGAGAATTGTGTGCAAAATGTCATGTCATTTGGAAAAACTCTTGTTTATAGGCCACTCTGAAGGCCAAATAGTCAAAATTCTGCGAAAAGTTTGCGGCTCAGCTGCACAGAGACCGTAAATGTTATCCATAAAATTTGAATAACTTTAGATGCCCCACTTGTCTAGAGGAGGTACACCGATTTTGAGATCGGTGGGCCAAACGCAGTAGGAGGAGTTTGTTAAAGTGTGAAGCGTAAATGTGAACATTTCAAGGATTTGGCGTTTTTCCCATTTGTGACAGTATATTTGCAGCTCCACGGCACAGAGACCGTAGCACTTAAAATCAAAATATGGATAACTTTTGATGCCCCGTTTGTGTAGATGATTTTCCCCAAATATGAGCTTGATCGGGCTATCGCCCTAGGAGGAGTTTGTTAAAGTGTGAAGCGTAAAAATGTGGTGATTTGAGCGATGTTTCGATTTTCCCATAAGGATAACATGGGATGTTTCTGTCATCGCTACGGTTACGCCGTACAAAATATGACTTTGGCTCTCATACTTGTATGATCAGGATGGCAAATTAGAATTTAGTGCAAAATTTGTCATTTGGAAAAACTCTATTGTTTATAGGCCACTCTGAAGGCCAAATAGTCAGAATTCTGGGAAACGTTTGCGGCTCCGTCGCACAAAGACCGTAAAAGATATCCTTAAAAGTTGGATAACTTTAGATGCACCACTTGTCTAGAGCAGGTACACCGATTTTGAGGTTGGTGGGCAAAACGCACTAGGAGGAGTTCGTTAAAGTGTAAAACATAAAAATGTGGATATTTGAGAGATTTTGCGGTTTTCCCATAGGGATAAAATGGGAGGTTTATGTCATCGCTACGACTACGCCGTAAAAATTAAGGCATTTGTCTGATTGGCTTTTGTGATCGGGACGGCAAAATATAATTTTGGGTAAAGTTTAGAACATTTTGGTAAAACTAATTTTTGACCTTCAATGTTAATACAAAGGTCACTCTGTAGGGGGCGCTATCGCGCCCATTTCAATTTTGTCAGCCTAAACTGGTTCAAACTGGAAAGTTTAACAACTGATTCAAATTTGGTCCAAATCGGACTCGTTTTGATCAAATGGGAGCAATTTTTAGATTAGCAATATCCCAAAATAAGTTGTCCAACTTTGCGGCTGCGCCGCACACAGACCGTAAAAGGTATCTCAAAAAATTGGATAACTTTAGATGCCCCACTCGTCCAGAGGACGTACGCCGATTTTGAAGTCAGTGGGCAAAACGCCCTAGGAGGAGTTTGTCAATGTTTGACGTGAACAAAATGGCTAACACAGCTTGTTTTCATTTTCAAAGGAAGATGGCGGCCATAGGGTAAGTCTGGGGGCGTGGCCACGATAACATTTTTTTTTTGTCCTCAAGAGAGGAATGCATGTCCCGAATTTCGTAGCTCTACGGCAAAGTTGACCCCGGGGCGTCTCCCATAGGCGCAATGTATTTTGACTTTTGTCGGTGGCGCTGTCGCGCCATTTCTTAACGAAAAAAAAAATGGCCCAGAAAAAATCAAATTTTTCGCCGATTCTGAATTTTGGGCAAAGTTTGGTGAGTTTTTGAGCATGTTCAGGGGGTCAAATTAGAGCTCAAAGAGCAGAAGAAAGAAGAATAATAACAAATGTAGCCGCAAGCGGCAATGATCGGCCCTCGCCACGCCGCAAGAGGAGGGGGCGCTAATGCGCCCCAATTGTCCTTTTATTACGCCTACTGCTGAATCTGTGACGCTGTCACATCTTCTCCCCTTTGTTTTACATCAAAAAGCAATTTTATTTTGAATTCTTGGCAAAATGTGCGGCTTTGCCGCACAGACACCGTGACTCTTTGAATAAAAATGTGGATAACTTTTGATGGTCCTGAAGATGAGTCTCACCAAATTTCAGGTTAATAGGGCTGACGCCCTGAGGGGGAGGAGTCAACGCCCTGAGGGGGAGGAGTTTGTGAAAGTCTAAAGTGTAAACATGTTCTGGCGATTTCCCCATTGGAATAACATGGGAGGTTTTGGTCATTGTTACGGCAACGATATAACAATTATGACATGAGTCATTGACTTTTTGATGGGGCCAAAATTGAGTTTTGTGTAAAATTTCGTAAAATTTTGCAAAACTAAACATTTAACCTCCATATAAACTCTGTAGGGGGCGCTGTGGCGCCAAATTAATTTATTTCACTTCAAATAGGTTTAGGGCAAAGAGTTTAACAACTGATTCTAATTTGACACAATTTGGACTTTATCTGCGCAAACGGCAGAAATGTTAAATTTGGGAGATTTATGAAATTCTAGCTACAGTTTGTGGCTTCGCCCAAACCCACAGAAACTGTGACAGGGTCAAAGTCATTTGAATAACTTTTGATGTCCCACTTCTCAGCACCATTTTCACACAATTTCAGCTTTTTAGGGCCAACGCCCTGAGAGGAGTTCATAAAAGTACCACGTCTGGAAAAACTCCCGAGTCATGTTTAGCCATTTTTGAAGCAATATGGCCGACATTTTGTTGGGCGGACGGCGTTGCCGTAATAATATTTTTTACTTCTCTTGTCACCATCTACCTCTGCGCCAAATTTCATGATTCTACCATCAGATTTTTTTTGGGTCATTTCCCATCTCTCAATGCATTTTTGGTACATTTGGGGGCGCTGACGCGCACATTCTTTTATTTTAGAAAAGGGAAATAGCCAGAATGTAGAGAGGCACGATTTTTACACGTGTGAACATTTGTGTGACTTTTCGTCAATGTCACTGGGTGAAAAATAGGGGGCGTGTCCCGAGAAGAAGAAGAAGAATATTCTGATGAGAAAACAATGTTTCACATTTTTCAAATATCATAAACTATACATTTTCGGAAAGCGCTCGTGCTCGTGACCTGCAGAGGACAGAGTGTCCCGCCTCCCGCCCCGCCTCCCGCCCCGCCTCCCGCCCCCGTGTCTGACCCCGTGTCTGACCCCGTGTCTGACCCAGTATCTGACCCCGTGTCTGACCCCGTGTGTGACCCCGTGTCTGACCCCGTGTGTGACCCCGTGTCTGACCCCGTGTGTGACCCCGTGTCTGACCCCGTGTGTGACCCCGTGTGTGACCCCGTGTCTGACCCCGTGTCTGACCCCGTGTGTGACCCCGTGTGTGACCCTGTGTGTGACCCTGTGTCTGACCCAGTATCTGACCCCGTGTCTGACCCCGTGTCTGACCCCGTGTGTGACCCCGTGTGTGACCCCGTGTGTGACCCTGTGTGTGACCCTGTGTCTGACCCCGTGTCTGACCCCGTGTGTGACCCCGTGTCTGACCCCGTGTCTGACCCCGTGTGTGACCCCGTGTCTGACCCCGTGTCTGACCCCGTGTGTGACCCCGTGTCTGACCCTGTGTGTGACCCCGTGTCTGACCCAGTATCTGACCCCGTGTCTGACCCCGTGTCTGACCCCGTGTGTGACCCCGTGTGTGACCCCGTGTGTGACCCCGTGTGTGACCCCGTGTCTGACCCCGTGTCTGACCCCGTGTGTGACCCCGTGTCTGACCCCGTGTCTGACCCCGTGTGTGACCCCGTGTCTGACCCCGTGTCTGACCCCGTGTGTGACCCCGTGTCTGACCCAGTATCTGACCCCGTGTCTGACCCCGTGTGTGACCCCGTGTGTGACCCCGTGTCTGACCCCGTGTGTGACCCCGTGTCTGACCCCGTGTGTGACCCCGTGTCTGACCCCGTGTCTGACCCCGTGTGTGACCCCGTGTGTGACCCCGTGTGTGACCCCGTGTGTGACCCTGTGTCTGACCCAGTATCTGACCCCGTGTCTGACCCTGTGTCTGACCCCGTGTGTGACCCCGTGTGTGACCCCGTGTGTGACCCTGTGTGTGACCCTGTGTCTGACCCCGTGTCTGACCCCGTGTGTGACCCCGTGTCTGACCCCGTGTCTGACCCCGTGTGTGACCCCGTGTCTGACCCTGTGTGTGACCCCGTGTCTGACCCAGTATCTGACCCCGTGTCTGACCCCGTGTGTGACCCCGTGTGTGACCCCGTGTGTGACCCTGTGTGTGACCCCGTGTCTGACCCCGTGTCTGACCCCGTGTGTGACCCTGTGTGTGACCCCGTGTCTGACCCCGTGTCTGACCCCGTGTGTGACCCTGTGTGTGACCCCGTGTCTGACCCCGTGTGTGACCCCGTGTCTGACCCCGTGTCTGACCCCGTGTGTGACCCCGTGTCTGACCCCGTGTCTGACCCCGTGTGTGACCCCGTGTCTGACCCAGTATCTGACCCCGTGTCTGACCCCGTGTGTGACCCCGTGTGTGACCCCGTGTCTGACCCCGTGTGTGACCCCGTGTCTGACCCCGTGTGTGACCCCGTGTGTGACCCCGTGTGTGACCCTGTGTGTGACCCTGTGTCTGACCCAGTATCTGACCCCGTGTCTGACCCCGTGTCTGACCCCGTGTGTGACCCCGTGTGTGACCCCGTGTGTGACCCTGTGTGTGACCCTGTGTCTGACCCCGTGTCTGACCCCGTGTGTGACCCCGTGTCTGACCCCGTGTGTGACCCCGTGTCTGACCCTGTGTGTGACCCCGTGTCTGACCCAGTATCTGACCCCGTGTCTGACCCCGTGTCTGACCCCGTGTGTGACCCCGTGTGTGACCCCGTGTGTGACCCTGTGTGTGACCCCGTGTCTGACCCCGTGTCTGACCCCGTGTGTGACCCTGTGTGTGACCCCGTGTCTGACCCCGTGTCTGACCCCGTGTGTGACCCTGTGTGTGACCCCGTGTGTGACCCTGTGTGTGACCCCGTGTCTGACCCCGTGTCTGACCCCGTGTGTGACCCTGTGTGTGACCCCGTGTCTGACCCCGTGTCTGACCCCGTGTGTGACCCTGTGTGTGACCCCGTGTCTGACCCCGTGTCTGACCCCGTGTGTGACCCCCGTGTGATTAAACTCAAGTCAAAACACTGACTTATTGTCAGTGTTTTGACTTGAGTTTAATCAAATGCGACAGAAACATTAAAACAGCAACGACTCAAAACATTTTAAAAACTAAAAAAGGCAAAAAAACAAAAGTGACAGTTTCATGAGAAATGTTTATTTCATCTTTTCACTCTTTTTGTCTTTTCACGGAAGTGTTATTGTGTTACTGTGTTGTTGTGGTGTTGTTTTATTATTGTTGTTGTGGTGTTGTTTTATTATTGTTGTTGTTGTGGTGTTGTTTTATTATTGTTGTTGTGGTGTTTTATTATTGTTGTTGTTGTGGTGTTTTATTATTGTTGTTGCAGTGTGGTTTTATTATTGTTGTTGTGGTGCTGTTGCTATGTTGTTGTTGTGGTGTTGTTTTATTACTGTTGTTGTTGTTTTATTGTTGTTGTGTTGTTTTATTATTGTTGTGGTGTTATTGTTGTTATTGTTGCGGTGTAGTTGTGGCGTTATTGTTGTTATTGTTGCGGTGTAGTTGTGGCGTTATTGTTGTGGTGTTGTGTTGTTGTAGTGGTGGTGTGGTTGCGGTGTTGTTGTGGTGTTGTTATTGTTATTGTTGTGGTGTTGTTGTTGTGGTTGTTGTTGTGTGGAGGTCCAAACTGGAGTCGCTGAATGTCTTGTACTGTTCCTGGCCAGTGATTGGTCAAAACACCTGGATAAGCTCCTCCCACTGGTCCACAGGCCACACCCCATTGTTGAGGACGTTGCTAGGCGACGTCTTCCAGTCCCAGGTTACCGTGGGAACGCTCCACCCGTCGCCATAGTTCGCTCGCACGTAATCGAGCGTCTCACACGGAACTCGCACCTTCAGCTCCAGAAACATCGTCCAGCAGAGAGAGAAGCGCGGGAAGACGTACCTGAGGACACAAGGGACACTTGACCCAGAGACGCTTGACACAAGAGACGCTTGACACAAGAGACGCTTGACACAAGAGACGCTTGACCCAGAGACGCTTGACCCAGAGATGCTTGACCCAGAGATGCTTGACACAACAGACGTTTGACACAAGAGACGCTTGACCCAGAGACGTTTGACACAAGAGACGTTTGACCCAGAGACGCTTGACCTAGACGTTTGACACAAGAGACGCTTGACCCAAGATACATTTGACCCAGACGTTTGACCCAAGACGTTTGACACAAGAGACGCTTGACCCAGAGACGTTTGACACAAGAGACGTTTGACCCAGAGACGCTTGACCTAGACGTTTGACACAAGAAACGTTTGACCCAGAGACGCTTGACCCAGAGACGCTTGACACAGCAGACGTTTGACACAAGAGACGCTTGACCCAGAGACGTTTGACACAAAAGACGTTTGACCCAGAGACACTTGACCTAGACGTTTGACACAAGAGACGCTTGACCCAAGATACATTTGACCCAGACGTTTGACCCAGACGTTTGACCCAGACGTTTGACCCAAAGACGCTTGACCCAGACGTTTGACCCAGAGACGCTTGACCCAGACGTTTGGCACAAGAGACGCTTGACACAGAGACGCTTGACCCAGAGACGGTTGACCCAGAGACGCTTTACCCAGACGTTGACCCAGAGGCGCTTGACCCAGACGTTTGAACGAGAGACGCTTGACCGAGACGTTTGACCCAGATACATTTGACCCAGACGTTTGACCCAAGACGTTTGACACAAGAGACGCTTGACCCAGACGTTTGACCCAGAGACGCTTGACCCAGACGTTTGACACAAGAGACGTTTGACCCAGAGACGCTTGACCCAGAGACGCTTGACACAGCAGACGTTTGACACAAGAGACGCTTGACCCAGAGACGTTTGACACAAAAGACGTTTGACCCAGAGACACTTGACCTAGACGTTTGACACAAGAGACGCTTGACCCAAGATACATTTGACCCAGACGTTTGACCCAGACGTTTGACCCAGACGTTTGACCCAAAGACGCTTGACCCAGACGTTTGACCCAGAGACGCTTGACCCAGACGTTTGGCACAAGAGACGCTTGACACAGAGACGCTTGACCCAGAGACGGTTGACCCAGAGACGCTTTACCCAGACGTTGACCCAGAGGCGCTTGACCCAGACGTTTGAACGAGAGACGCTTGACCGAGACGTTTGACCCAGATACGCTTGACCCAGACGTTTGACCTGAGAGACGCTTGACCCGAGAGAGACGCTTGACCCAGAGAGAGATGTTTGACCCGAGAGACGTTTGACACAAGAGACGCTTGACCCAAGAGACGTTTGACCCGAGACGTTTGACACAAGAGACGTTTGACCCGAGACGTTTGACACAAGAGACGCTTGACCCAGAGAGAGATGTTTGATCCAAGAGACGTTTGACACAAGAGACGCTTGACCCGAGAGACGCTTGACCCAAGAGACGTTTGACCCGAGACGTTTGACACAAGAGACGCTTGACCCGAGAGACGCTTGACCCAAGAGACATTTGACCCAAGAGACGCTTGACACAGGAGATGTTTGACCCAGAGACGTTTGACCCAGACACTTGACCCAAGATACCTTTGACCAAGACGTTTGACACAAGAGACGCTTGACCCAGAGACGTTTGACCCAGAGACGCTTGACCCAGAGACGTTTGACCCAGACGCTTGACCCAGAGACGTTTGACCCAGAGACGCTTGACCCAAGATACGTTTGACCCAGACGTTTGACACAAGAGGGATGAGCCCCGGGCGCAGAGCAGCAGTTTAAGACGCTCCTCTGTCGCTGAACTCCTGCCCGCTCTGTCACATGTGAAGTGTTCAGATTCAAGACAGATAGAGACTGTGTGTGTCCCTCGTGTCCCTCGTGTCCCTCGTGTCCCTCGTACAAATAATGCCAAAAAGTCACATCTCAGAAAAAATATTTCAGGCGTCAGACCAAATAACTTAAGGAAAATAACAATCACAAATGACACAAATAAACAAATGAATAAACACGTAAAATGTGGACTGCTAAACATTAGAGCAATTTCCTCCAAATCGCTCTTAGTTCATGAATTAATTAGTGACTATAACATAGATCTTCTAGCTCTAACTGAAACGTGGCTTCAACAAGACGACTACGTCAGACTAAATGAGTCCACCCCACCCACCCATGTTAACCCCACCCACCCATGTTAACCCCACCCACCCATGTTAACCCCACCCACCCATGTTAACCCCACCCACCCATGTTAACCCCACCCACCCATGTAAACCCCACCCACCCATGTTACCTGTCACACCTCCAGGAGCACAGAGGTGGTGGTGTGGCAGTGATCTCACACTCAAGCGACTCATGAGCCCTAAAACTAACAATGCATGTCACTCATTTAAAGCCTCATGTGTCAATCACATGTCCAAATATGAAAAACCAAAAAGGAGTTTTGTTCATAGTTATCTACCGACCTCCTGGTCCCTACTCAGAGTTTTTAACAGAGTTTTCTGACTTTATATCAAACTTAGTGTTAGCCTGGGATAAAATAGTTATAGTTGGAGACTTTAATATCCACGTGAACATGAGTGATGACTCTCTCAGTAATGCCTTCAGCGCCTTGTTAGACAGCATTGGTTTCACTCAGAATGTAAATAAAGCGACTCACACTCACAAGAACACTCTGGATCTTGTCCTAACGTATGGAACAGAGATTAGTGACCTCATTGTCCTCCCTCAAAACCCTATATTGTCAGATCATTTCCTAATTACCTTTCAGTTTATTCTTAAAGATCATCCAGTCCCACAAAATAAAGTTATAATGAAAAGGACAATATCTGAAAAATCGATCTCAAAAGTCAAAGAAATAATAGAGCCAATATTAAGTGACATGTCATGTGATCATGTCATGTGATCGTGTCATGTGATCGTGTCATGTGATCGTGTCATGTGATAACATCATGTGATCACGTCATGTGATCATGTCATGTGATCACGTCATGTGATCATGTCATGTGATCACGTCATGCGATCGTGTCATGTGATCGTGTCATGTGATCGTGTCATGTGATCACGTCATGTGATCACGTCATGTGATCACGTCATGTGATCACGTCATGTGCGTCATGCGATCACGTCATTTGTGATCGCGTCATGTGATCGCGTCATGTGATCGCGTCATGTGATCGCGTCATGTGATCACGTCATGTGATCGCGTCATGTGATCACGTCATGTGATCACGTCATGTGATCATGTCATGTGATCACGTCATGTGATCATGTCATGTGATCGTGTCATGTGATCATGTCATGTGATCGTGTCATGTGATCACGTCATGTGATCACGTCATGTGATCACGTCATGTGATCACGTCATATGATCACGTCATGTGATCACGTCATGTGATCATGTCATGTGATCACGTCATGTGATCACGTCATGTGATCACGTCATGCGATCGTGTCATGCGATCGTGTCATGTGATCACGTCATGTGATCACGTCATGCGATCGTGTCATGCGATCATGTCATGTGATCACGTCATGTGCGTCATGCGATCACGTCATTTGTGATCGCGTCATGTGATCGTGTCATGTGATCGCGTCATGCGATCGTGTCATGCGATCGTGTCATGTGATCGTGTCATGTGATCACGTCATGTGATCACGTCATGTGATCACGTTATGCGATCGTGTCATGCGATCGTGTCATGTGATCACGTCATGTGATCGTGTCATGTGATCACGTCATGTGATCACGTCATGTGATCATGTCATGTGATCACGTCATGTGATCATGTCATCACGTCATGTGATCATGTCATGTGATCATGTCATGTGATCGTGTCATGTGATCAAGTCATGTGATCATGTCATGTGATCATGTCATGTGATCATGTCATGTGATCGTGTCATGTGATCACGTCATGTGATCATGTCATATGATCATGTCATGTGATCACGTCATGTGATCATGTCATGTGATCATGTCATGTGATCATGTCATGTGATCACGTCATGTGATCATGTCATGTGATCGTGTCATGTGATCACGTCATGTGATCATGTCATGTGATCACGTCATGTGATCGTGTCATGTGATCACGTCATGTGATCATGTCATGTGATCACGTCATGTGATCACGTCATGTGATCATGTCATGTGATCATGTCATGTGATCATGTCATGTGATCACGTCATGTGATCATGTCATGTGATCACGTCATGTGATCATGTCATGTGATCGTGTCATGTGATCACGTCATGTGATCATGTCATGTGATCACGTCATGTGATCATGTCATGTGATCACGTCATGTGATCATGTCATGTGATCATGTCATGTGATCCTGCTGAGAACAGTTTTAGTCCCAGTTTAAGTGATCAATTTGTCGACTTGACCATGAATTGTCTGAAGTCTGCTCTTGATGTTGTCGCTCCGTTAAAACAGAAGGTCATTAGGTCAAAGCGCCTCCTCCTGGTACAACCAAGAACTGCGTTCACATAAACAAAGAGTTAGAAAGTTAGAGGGATTATTTTGTCGCTCACACAGAAGAATCCCTAAAAGCAGGAAAAGTTGCTCCTGTCCTGTCAGCAGCTCTGTGTGAGGCCAGAACCAGAGACTATTCACTTCTAATAGAAGTCAACAAAAGTAACACTAAATTCCTTTACAGCGCTGTAGCTAGGCTAACAAACTGTCACAGCAGTAGAGCCCTCACTCCCAGCTACACTTAGCTCTGATGATTTCCTCCTATTTTTTAATAATAAAATAAAAACAATCAGAGATAAATTAGATGAAATTACTCCCTCTATTTGCCCTGAACGAGCCCAAGCTGTAAATCTAACGTCCCAGATAAATCCAACTGTAAACTTAGAAAGGTTCACAGCTGTTGATCAAGAGAGAGAACTTCAGCCCTTATGTCCTCTAAAAGCTCCACTTGTGTCCTAGACCCCATTCCAAGCTCCTCAAAGACATTCTCCCCCTAATTATAGACCCTATTCTGAATATAATAAATACTTCAGTAGAAAGTGTTTATGTTCCACGTCCTTCAAACATGACGTCATTAAACCTCTTCTGAAAAAGACTCATCTAGATCCCGACCTATTGTTAAACTACAGACCTATTTATAACCCACCACAGCAGGGTTCAGAGCCCACCACAGCAGGGTCCAGAGCCCACCACAGCAGGGTTCAGAGCCCACCACAGCAGGGTTCAGAGCCCACCACAGCAGGGTCCAGAGCCCACTACAGCAGGGTTCAGAGCCCACTACAGCAGGGTTCAGAGCCGCTGACGATGGACTGGTCTCAGTCCTGGTTCTGTTGGACCTCAGCGCAGCGTTTGACCATCGACCACAACATTCTACTGCAGAGGTTAGAATGTGATGTAGGTGTTGGAGGCCCCGCCCTCAGAGGCCCCGCCCTCAGAGGCCCCGCCCTCAGAGGCCCCGCCCTCAGCTGGTTTAAATCCTATTTATCTGATAGGTTCCAATTTGTTCATGTAAACCAGAGCTCCTCACCTGCTCTAAAGTAATTTACGGTGTGCCACAGGGATCAGTACTCGGTCCAATTCTGTTTACTCTTTACATGCTGCCGTTAGGTCACATGATCAGGTCACATGGCATTAACTTCCACTGCTCTGCAGACGACACTCAGCTGTATTTATCAATGAAACCTGATCAGAGCGATCAAGTAGACAGACTTAGTGCTTGTGTGAAGGAGATAAAAACCTGGATGACACTAAACTACCTGCTTCTTAACCCTGAAAAAACCGAGGTCATTGTGCTGGTCCTAAGCATCTACGAGACGCTCTATCTGAGCAGATAGTCACACTGGACAATGTCAGTGAAGCCTCCAGTTCTACTGTAAGAAACCTCAGAGTCTTATTGGACCAGGAGCTCTCATTTAAAGCTCATATAAATCAAGCTTGTAAAACAGACTATTTCCATTTGTGCAACATCGCCAAAATCAGAAGAATTCTGCCTAAAAGTGATGCTGAAAAACTTATCCATGCATTTGTAACGACTAGATTAGACTGTAACTCCCTGCTTGCAGCGTGTCCTAAAAGCTCCATAAAAAGCTTTCAACTGGTTCAAAATGCAGCAGCAAGATTACTAACAGGAACAAAAAGAAGAGAGCACATTACACCGGTGCTGGAGTCTCTTCACTGGCTCCTGTCCAGTTTAGAATCAAATTCAAAATTCTACTCTTGACCTACAAAGCCATAAATGACATGGCCCCATCCTACCTCAAAGATGCTATAGAACCATATCATCCAAACAGAGCTCTTCGCTCTCAGAATGCCGGCCTTTTGGTGGTGCCAAGAGTCTCTAAAAGTACAGTAGGAGGTAGAGCCTTCTGGTGGTGCCAAGAGTCTCTAAAAGTACTGTAGGAGGTAGAGCCTTCTGGTGGTGCCAAGAGTCTCTAAAAGTACTGTAGGAGGTAGAGCCTTCTGGTGGTGCCAAGAGTCTCTAAAAGCACAGTAGGAGGTAGAGCCTTCTGGTGGTGCTAAGAGTCTCTAAAAGTACTGTAGGAGGTAGAGCCTTCTAGTGGTGGCAAGAGTCTCTAAAAGTACTGTAGGAGGTAGAGCCTTCTGGTGGTGCTAAGAGTCTCTAAAAGTACTGTAGGAGGTAGAGCCTTCTAGTGGTGCCAAGAGTCTCTAAAAGTACTGTAGGAGGTAGAGCCTTCTGGTGGTGCCAAGAGTCTCTAAAAGTACTGTAGGAGGTAGAGCCTTCTAGTGGTGCCAAGAGTCTCTAAAAGTACTGTAGGAGGTAGAGCCTTCTGGTGGTGCCAAGAGTCTCTAAAAGCACAGTAGGAGGTAGAGCCTTCTGGTGGTGCCAAGAGTCTCTAAAAGTACTGTAGGAGGTAGAGCCTTCTGGTGGTGCCAAGAGTCTCTAAAAGTACTGTAGGAGGTAGAGCCTTCTAGTGGTGCCAAGAGTCTCTAAAAGTACTGTACGAGGTAGAGCCTTCTGGTGGTGCCAAGAGTCTCTAAAAGCACAGTAGGAGGTAGAGCGTTTAGCTCCCAAGCTCCTGTGTTATGGAATCAGCTCCCGGCCCATGTTAAATCTGCTGACACAGTCTCTTCATTTAAGTCCAGGCTTAAAACGTTCCTCTTTAAATCTCTTATGGTCAGAGTAGTTAGGAACATAAAGATAAACCCACAGCTTTAGCTCCGCTGCCCTAGGAGTAACTATGCTGGGGGAAGTATGACAGCTTGAGCTCTATCTTCTTCTTCTGACTTATTCTATCAAACAATATTTATTTTTTAATTCCACTTCCAAACTGTTCACCTCCTTCTTTGTCTTTGTCTCACACCTGAGGACCTGTGGACCCAGATGTTCCTGTCCTGGTGAAGTGTCCCTGCCCCGTGTGGACGGTCCCTCATCTGCCTGAGGAGAGACTCCAGCTCCAGTCTCCCTCACGTCTGTGAGAGTCACATCCTCCTTCACTGGAACTAACACAGGGACATACGCTTTTGTCCCAAAGAGGTTTTTTCTGTAGTTTTTCCTGCAGAAGGAGAGTCTAAGGACAGAGGACCTGGGACATCGTCCCTCGTCCCCACAGACATTGTCTGACTCCATCGCCACCACAGACATTGTTGATTCATTTCTCCCTGTGGCCCTCAGAGGCAACTGTTGTTGTGATTTTGGGCCTTACAAAAATAAATTGATTTGATTTGATTTGAAGAGACGTTTGACCCAGAGACGTTTGGCACGAGTGAATGTGAGATCCAGGACACTTACTTGAACTTTCGTCCCGTCCGAGCCTGAGTTCCTCCGTTCCACATGAACTGTCCATCATCATAGAAGAAGAAGACGTCCAGTTTGACATCGTCCAGAAGAAAAGACAGCTCCAGACTGTCCTCCACCTGACCACAACACACCAGCACTAAACCAGGACTAAACCAGGACTAAACCAGGACTAAACCAGGACTAAACCAGGTCTAAACCAGGGCTAAACCAGGACTAAACCAGGACTAAACCAGGACTAAACCAGGACTAAACCAGGTCTAAACCAGGACTAAACCAGGACTAAACCAGGTCTAAACCAGGACTAAACCAGGACTAAACCAGGACTAACCTTCCCAAAGCGGTGCTTGAGCTGGAGTCCAGCCCTGGTCAGGACCTGGACTATCTCAGGTCTGAAGTCTTGGACAAAGATCCCGATGTCCACGTCTCTGCTGTAGGAGATGACCTCGCACTGCCTCAGCCAACCTGCAGGGGGCGCACAGCACCAGCCAGTGCAGAGGCAGAAGAAACTCCATTTCAATCTTTATCTCCCATTGACCAATCACACCTTTTAGTTGCGTGTTTTTTCTCGGCCAATCATGTTTTAGCATGTTTGTCTGGTGTTTTAGCATGTTTTAGCATGTTAGCTCTCACCCAGACAGGTGCCACTGCTGATCCAGAACGGGACCTGGATCTGGCCCAGAGTCCGGACCGAGATCTGGAGCAGAGTCTGGACTTTCCTCCTGAAGTCCAGCGCGGCCGAGCTGGAGTCCTGAGGGTAAAGCTGGAGAGAGAGAGAGTCAGGGGGCGGGGCCAGAGTGTGGGGGAGGAGCTAGAGTCCTGAGGGTAAAGCTGGAGAGAGAGAGAGTCAGGGGGCGTGGCCAGAGTGTGGGGGAGGAGCTAGAGTCCTGAGGGTAAAGCTGGAGAGAGAGTCAGGGGGCGTGGCCAGAGTGTGGGGGAGGAGCTAGAGTCCTGAGGGTAAAGCTGGAGAGAGAGAGAGTCAGGGGGCGTGGCCAGAGTGTGGGGGAGGAGCTAGAGTCCTGAGGGTAAAGCTGGAGAGAGAGAGAGTCAGGGGGCGGGGCCAGAGTGTGGGGGAGGAGCTAGAGTCCTGAGGGTAAAGCTGGAGAGAGAGAGAGTCAGGGGGCGTGGCCAGAGTGTGGGGGAGGAGCTAGAGTCCTGAGGGTAAAGCTGGAGAGAGAGAGAGAGTCAGGGGGCGGGGCCAGAGTGTGGGGGAGGAGCTAGAGTCCTGAGGGTAAAGCTGGAGAGAGAGAGAGTCAGGGGGCGTGGCCAGAGTGTGGGGGAGGAGCTAGAGTCCTGAGGGTAAAGCTGGAGAGAGAGAGAGTCAGGGGGCGTGGCCAGAGTGTGGGGGAGGAGCTAGAGTCCTGAGGGTAAAGCTGGAGAGAGAGAGAGTCAGGGGGCGTGGCCAGAGTGTGGGGGAGGAGTGTGGGGGAGGAGCTAGAGTCCTGAGGGTAAAGCTGGAGAGAGAGAGAGTCAGGGGGCGTGGCCAGAGTGTGGGGGAGGAGCTAGAGTCCTGAGGGTAAAGCTGGAGAGAGAGAGAGTCAGGGGGCGTGGCCAGAGTGTGGGGGAGGAGCTAGAGTCCTGAGGGTAAAGCTGGAGAGAGAGTCAGGGGGCGTGGCCAGAGTGTGGGGGAGGAGCTAGAGTCCTGAGGGTAAAGCTGGAGAGAGAGTCAGGGGGCGTGGCCAGAGTGTGGGGGAGGAGCTAGAGTCCTGAGGGTAAAGCTGGAGAGAGAGAGAGTCAGGGGGCGTGGCCAGAGTGTGGGGGAGGAGCTAGAGTCCTGAGGGTAAAGCTGGAGAGAGAGAGAGTCAGGGGGCGGGGCCAGAGTGTGGGGGAGGAGCTAGAGTCCTGAGGGTAAAGCTGGAGAGAGAGAGAGTCAGGGGGCGTGGCCAGAGTGTGGGGGAGGAGCTAGAGTCCTGAGGGTAAAGCTGGAGAGAGTCAGGGGGCGTGGCCAGAGTGTGGGGGAGGAGTGTGGGGGAGGAGCTAGAGTCCTGAGGGTAAAGCTGGAGAGAGAGAGAGTCAGGGGGCGTGGCCAGAGTGTGGGGGAGGAGCTAGAGTCCTGAGGGTAAAGCTGGAGAGAGAGAGAGTCAGGGGGCGTGGCCAGAGTGTGGGGGAGGAGCTAGAGTCCTGAGGGTAAAGCTGGAGAGAGAGAGAGAGTCAGGGGGCGGGGCCAGAGTGTGGGGGAGGAGCTAGAGTCCTGAGGGTAAAGCTGGAGAGAGAGAGAGTCAGGGGGCGTGGCCAGAGTGTGGGGGAGGAGCTAGAGTCCTGAGGGTAAAGCTGGAGAGAGAGTCAGGGGGCGTGGCCAGAGTGTGGGGGAGGAGTGTGGGGGAGGAGCTAGAGTCCTGAGGGTAAAGCTGGAGAGAGAGAGAGTCAGGGGGCGTGGCCAGAGTGTGGGGGAGGAGCTAGAGTCCTGAGGGTAAAGCTGGAGAGAGAGAGAGTCAGGGGGCGTGGCCAGAGTGTGGGGGAGGAGCTAGAGTCCTGAGGGTAAAGCTGGAGAGAGAGAGAGTCAGGGGGCGTGGCCAGAGTGTGGGGGAGGAGCTAGAGTCCTGAGGGTAAAGCTGGAGAGAGAGAGAGTCAGGGGGCGGGGCCAGAGTGTGGGGGAGGAGCTAGAGTCCTGAGGGTAAAGCTGGAGAGAGAGAGAGTCAGGGGGCGTGGCCAGAGTGTGGGGGAGGAGCTAGAGTCCTGAGGGTAAAGCTGGAGAGAGAGAGAGTCAGGGGGCGGGGCCAGAGTGTGGGGGAGGAGCTAGAGTCCTGAGGGTAAAGCTGGAGAGAGAGAGAGTCAGGGGGCGTGGCCAGAGTGTGGGGGAGGAGCTAGAGTCCTGAGGGTAAAGCTGGAGAGAGAGAGAGAGTCAGGGGGCGTGGCCAGAGTGTGGGGGAGGAGCTAGAGTCCTGAGGGTAAAGCTGGAGAGAGAGAGAGTCAGGGGGCGTGGCCAGAGTGTGGGGGAGGAGCTAGAGTCCTGAGGGTAAAGCTGGAGAGAGAGAGAGTCAGGGGGCGTGGCCAGAGTGTGGGGGAGGAGCTAGAGTCCTGAGGGTAAAGCTGGAGAGAGAGAGAGTCAGGGGGCGGGGCCAGAGTGTGGGGGAGGAGCTAGAGTCCTGAGGGTAAAGCTGGAGAGAGAGAGAGTCAGGGGGCGTGGCCAGAGTGTGGGGGAGGAGCTAGAGTCCTGAGGGTAAAGCTGGAGAGAGAGAGAGAGTCAGGGGGCGTGGCCAGAGTGTGGGGGAGGAGCTAGAGTCCTGAGGGTAAAGCTGGAGAGAGAGTCAGGGGGCGTGGCCAGAGTGTGGGGGAGGAGTGTGGGGGAGGAGCTAGAGTCCTGAGGGTAAAGCTGGAGAGAGAGAGAGTCAGGGGGCGGGGCCAGAGTGTGGGGGAGGAGCTAGAGTCCTGAGGGTAAAGCTGGAGAGAGAGAGAGTCAGGGGGCGTGGCCAGAGTGTGGGGGAGGAGCTAGAGTCCTGAGGGTAAAGCTGGAGAGAGAGAGAGTCAGGGGGCGTGGCCAGAGTGTGGGGGAGGAGCTAGAGTCCTGAGGGTAAAGCTGGAGAGAGAGAGAGTCAGGGGGCGGGGCCAGAGTGTGGGGGAGGAGCTAGAGTCCTGAGGGTAAAGCTGGAGAGAGAGAGAGTCAGGGGGCGTGGCCAGAGTGTGGGGGAGGAGCTAGAGTCCTGAGGGTAAAGCTGGAGAGAGAGAGAGTCAGGGGGCGGGGCCAGAGTGTGGGGGAGGAGCTAGAGTCCTGAGGGTAAAGCTGGAGAGAGAGAGAGTCAGGGGGCGTGGCCAGAGTGTGGGGGAGGAGCTAGAGTCCTGAGGGTAAAGCTGGAGAGAGAGAGAGAGTCAGGGGGCGTGGCCAGAGTGTGGGGGAGGAGCTAGAGTCCTGAGGGTAAAGCTGGAGAGAGAGAGAGTCAGGGGGCGTGGCCAGAGTGTGGGGGAGGAGCTAGAGTCCTGAGGGTAAAGCTGGAGAGAGAGAGAGTCAGGGGGCGGGGCCAGAGTGTGGGGGAGGAGCTAGAGTCCTGAGGGTAAAGCTGGAGAGAGAGAGAGTCAGGGGGCGTGGCCAGAGTGTGGGGGAGGAGCTAGAGTCCTGAGGGTAAAGCTGGAGAGAGAGAGAGTCAGGGGGCGGGGCCAGAGTGTGGGGGAGGAGCTAGAGTCCTGAGGGTAAAGCTGGAGAGAGAGAGAGTCAGGGGGCGTGGCCAGAGTGTGGGGGAGGAGCTAGAGTCCTGAGGGTAAAGCTGGAGAGAGAGAGAGAGTCAGGGGGCGTGGCCAGAGTGTGGGGGAGGAGCTAGAGTCCTGAGGGTAAAGCTGGAGAGAGAGTCAGGGGGCGTGGCCAGAGTGTGGGGGAGGAGTGTGGGGGAGGAGCTAGAGTCCTGAGGGTAAAGCTGGAGAGAGAGAGAGTCAGGGGGCGGGGCCAGAGTGTGGGGGAGGAGCTAGAGTCCTGAGGGTAAAGCTGGAGAGAGAGAGAGTCAGGGGGCGTGGCCAGAGTGTGGGGGAGGAGCTAGAGTCCTGAGGGTAAAGCTGGAGAGAGAGAGAGTCAGGGGGCGTGGCCAGAGTGTGGGGGAGGAGCTAGAGTCCTGAGGGTAAAGCTGGAGAGAGAGAGAGTCAGGGGGCGGGGCCAGAGTGTGGGGGAGGAGCTAGAGTCCTGAGGGTAAAGCTGGAGAGAGAGAGAGTCAGGGGGCGTGGCCAGAGTGTGGGGGAGGAGCTAGAGTCCTGAGGGTAAAGCTGGAGAGAGAGAGAGAGTCAGGGGGCGGGGCCAGAGTGTGGGGGAGGAGCTAGAGTCCTGAGGGTAAAGCTGGAGAGAGAGAGAGTCAGGGGGCGTGGCCAGAGTGTGGGGGAGGAGCTAGAGTCCTGAGGGTAAAGCTGGAGAGAGAGTCAGGGGGCGTGGCCAGAGTGTGGGGGAGGAGTGTGGGGGAGGAGCTAGAGTCCTGAGGGTAAAGCTGGAGAGAGAGAGAGTCAGGGGGCGTGGCCAGAGTGTGGGGGAGGAGCTAGAGTCCTGAGGGTAAAGCTGGAGAGAGAGAGAGTCAGGGGGCGTGGCCAGAGTGTGGAGGAGGAGCTAGAGTCCTGAGGGTAAAGCTGGAGAGAGAGAGAGTCAGGGGGCGGGGCCAGAGTGTGGGGGAGGAGCTAGAGTCCTGAGGGTAAAGCTGGAGAGAGAGAGAGTCAGGGGGCGTGGCCAGAGTGTGGGGGAGGAGCTAGAGTCCTGAGGGTAAAGCTGGAGAGAGAGAGAGTCAGGGGGCGGGGCCAGAGTGTGGGGGAGGAGCTAGAGTCCTGAGGGTAAAGCTGGAGAGAGAGAGAGTCAGGGGGCGTGGCCAGAGTGTGGGGGAGGAGCTAGAGTCCTGAGGGTAAAGCTGGAGAGAGAGAGAGTCAGGGGGCGGGGCCAGAGTGTGGGGGAGGAGCTAGAGTCCTGAGGGTAAAGCTGGAGAGAGAGAGAGTCAGGGGGCGTGGCCAGAGTGTGGGGGAGGAGCTAGAGTCCTGAGGGTAAAGCTGGAGAGAGAGAGAGTCAGGGGGCGTGGCCAGAGTGTGGGGGAGGAGCTAGAGTCCTGAGGGTAAAGCTGGAGAGAGAGAGAGTCAGGGGGCGGGGCCAGAGTGTGGGGGAGGAGCTAGAGTCCTGAGGGTAAAGCTGGAGAGAGAGAGAGTCAGGGGGCGTGGCCAGAGTGTGGGGGAGGAGCTAGAGTCCTGAGGGTAAAGCTGGAGAGAGAGAGAGAGTCAGGGGGCGTGGCCAGAGTGTGGGGGAGGAGCTAGAGTCCTGAGGGTAAAGCTGGAGAGAGAGTCAGGGGGCGTGGCCAGAGTGTGGGGGAGGAGTGTGGGGGAGGAGCTAGAGTCCTGAGGGTAAAGCTGGAGAGAGAGAGAGTCAGGGGGCGGGGCCAGAGTGTGGGGGAGGAGCTAGAGTCCTGAGGGTAAAGCTGGAGAGAGAGAGAGTCAGGGGGCGTGGCCAGAGTGTGGGGGAGGAGCTAGAGTCCTGAGGGTAAAGCTGGAGAGAGAGAGAGTCAGGGGGCGTGGCCAGAGTGTGGGGGAGGAGCTAGAGTCCTGAGGGTAAAGCTGGAGAGAGAGAGAGTCAGGGGGCGGGGCCAGAGTGTGGGGGAGGAGCTAGAGTCCTGAGGGTAAAGCTGGAGAGAGAGAGAGTCAGGGGGCGTGGCCAGAGTGTGGGGGAGGAGCTAGAGTCCTGAGGGTAAAGCTGGAGAGAGAGAGAGAGTCAGGGGGCGGGGCCAGAGTGTGGGGGAGGAGCTAGAGTCCTGAGGGTAAAGCTGGAGAGAGAGAGAGTCAGGGGGCGTGGCCAGAGTGTGGGGGAGGAGCTAGAGTCCTGAGGGTAAAGCTGGAGAGAGAGTCAGGGGGCGTGGCCAGAGTGTGGGGGAGGAGTGTGGGGGAGGAGCTAGAGTCCTGAGGGTAAAGCTGGAGAGAGAGAGAGTCAGGGGGCGTGGCCAGAGTGTGGAGGAGGAGCTAGAGTCCTGAGGGTAAAGCTGGAGAGAGAGAGAGTCAGGGGGCGGGGCCAGAGTGTGGGGGAGGAGCTAGAGTCCTGAGGGTAAAGCTGGAGAGAGAGAGAGTCAGGGGGCGTGGCCAGAGTGTGGGGGAGGAGCTAGAGTCCTGAGGGTAAAGCTGGAGAGAGAGAGAGTCAGGGGGCGGGGCCAGAGTGTGGGGGAGGAGCTAGAGTCCTGAGGGTAAAGCTGGAGAGAGAGAGAGTCAGGGGGCGTGGCCAGAGTGTGGGGGAGGAGCTAGAGTCCTGAGGGTAAAGCTGGAGAGAGAGAGAGTCAGGGGGCGGGGCCAGAGTGTGGGGGAGGAGCTAGAGTCCTGAGGGTAAAGCTGGAGAGAGAGAGAGAGAGTCAGGGGGCGTGGCCAGAGTGTGGGGGAGGAGCTAGAGTCCTGAGGGTAAAGCTGGAGAGAGAGAGAGTCAGGGGGCGTGGCCAGAGTGTGGGGGAGGAGCTAGAGTCCTGAGGGTAAAGCTGGAGAGAGAGAGAGTCAGGGGGCGGGGCCAGAGTGTGGGGGAGGAGCTAGAGTCCTGAGGGTAAAGCTGGAGAGAGAGAGAGAGTCAGGGGGCGTGGCCAGAGTGTGGGGGAGGAGCTAGAGTCCTGAGGGTAAAGCTGGAGAGAGAGAGAGTCAGGGGGCGTGGCCAGAGTGTGGGGGAGGAGCTAGAGTCCTGAGGGTAAAGCTGGAGAGAGAGAGAGTCAGGGGGCGGGGCCAGAGTGTGGGGGAGGAGCTAGAGTTCAGATGTAATAATTGCATTTTTATCACAAAATTCATCAGGTTTAGTCCACAGTCTCTCCGACACGGTCTCTCTCCGACACGGTCTCTCTCCGACACGGTCTCTCTCCGACACGGTCTCTCTCCGACACGGTCTCTCTCTGACACGGTCTCACGGTCTCTCTCCGACACGGTCTCTCTCCGACACGGTCTATGGGGGAAGGATCATTCTTCTGTCCTTCAGCCAAGCTCCGCCTCCTTCTGTTTAAACGCTGACCAATCAAAAACCAAGACTCACCTGCAGGAAGCTGTGGGCGTCACGGTAACCACACTCCAGGAAGTGGGCGTGTCTCTGTTCTAAGAGGAAGTGGGTGACGTTACGAGGGACTCGAACATCCAGACCATCCAGGACCGTGAGGACCAGCTCCGGCCTGGAACAGGACCAGACCAGTCCAAACCAGGACTAAACCAGGACTAAACCAGGACTAAACCAGGACTAAACCAGGACTAAACCAGGTCCAAACCAGGATTAAACCAGGACTAAACCAGGACTAAACCAGGTCCAAACCAGGATTAAACCAGGACTAAACCAGGACTAAACCAGGACTAAACCAGGACTAAACCAGGATTAAACCAGGACTAAACCAGGATTAAACCAGGTCCAAACCAGGACTAAACCAGGACTAAACCAGGACTAAACCAGGACTAAACCAGGATTAAACCAGGACTAAACCAGGATTAAACCAGGACTAAACCAGGACTAAACCAGGACTAAACCAGGATTAAACCAGGACTAAACCAGGACTAAACCAGGACTAAACCAGGTCCAAACCAGGATTAAACCAGGACTAAACCAGGACTAAACCAGGACTAAACCAGGTCCAAACCAGGATTAAACCAGGACTAAACCAGGACTAAACCAGGACTAAACCAGGACTAAACCAGGTCCAAACCAGGACTAAACCAGGACTAAACCAGGTCCAAACCAGGATTAAACCAGGACTAAACCAGGACTAAACCAGGACTAAACCAGGACTAAACCAGGACTAAACCAGGTCCAAACCAGGACTAAACCAGGTCCAAACCAGGATTAAACCAGGACTAAACCAGGACTAAACCAGGACTAAACCAGGTCCAAACCAGGATTAAACCAGGACTAAACCAGGACTAAACCAGGACTAAACCAGGACTAAACCAGGTCCAAACCAGGATTAAACCAGGACTAAACCAGGACTAAACCAGGACTAAACCAGGACTAAACCAGGACTAAACCAGGTCCAAACCAGGACTAAACCAGGACTAAACCAGGACTAAACCAGGACTAAACCAGGTCCAAACCAGGACTAAACCAGGACTAAACCAGGTCCAAACCAGGATTAAACCAGGACTAAACCAGGACTAAACCAGGACTAAACCAGGATTAAACCAGGACTAAACCAGGACTAAACCAGGTCCAAACCAGGATTAAACCAGGACTAAACCAGGACTAAACCAGGTCCAAACCAGGATTAAACCAGGACTAAACCAGGACTAAACCAGGACTAAACCAGGATTAAACCAGGACTAAACCAGGACTAAACCAGGTCCAAACCAGGATTAAACCAGGACTAAACCAGGACTAAACCAGGACTAAACCAGGACTAAACCAGGATTAAACCAGGTCCAAACCAGGATTAAACCAGGACTAAACCAGGACTAAACCAGGACTAAACCAGGTCCAAACCAGGATTAAACCAGGACTAAACCAGGACTAAACCAGGACTAAACCAGGTCCAAACCAGGATTAAACCAGGACTAAACCAGGACTAAACCAGGACTAAACCAGGACTAAACCAGGACTAAACCAGGTCCAAACCAGGATTAAACCAGGACTAAACCAGGACTAAACCAGGTCCAAACCAGGATTAAACCAGGACTAAACCAGGACTAAACCAGGACTAAACCAGGACTAAACCAGGATTAAACCAGGACTAAACCAGGATTAAACCAGGTCCAAACCAGGACTAAACCAGGACTAAACCAGGACTAAACCAGGATTAAACCAGGACTAAACCAGGATTAAACCAGGTCCAAACCAGGATTAAACCAGGACTAAACCAGGACTAAACCAGGACTAAACCAGGATTAAACCAGGACTAAACCAGGACTAAACCAGGACTAAACCAGGTCCAAACCAGGATTAAACCAGGACTAAACCAGGACTAAACCAGGACTAAACCAGGTCCAAACCAGGATTAAACCAGGACTAAACCAGGACTAAACCAGGACTAAACCAGGACTAAACCAGGACTAAACCAGGACTAAACCAGGTCCAAACCAGGATTAAACCAGGACTAAACCAGGACTAAACCAGGTCCAAACCAGGATTAAACCAGGACTAAACCAGGACTAAACCAGGACTAAACCAGGACTAAACCAGGACTAAACCAGGTCCAAACCAGGACTAAACCAGGTCCAAACCAGGATTAAACCAGGACTAAACCAGGACTAAACCAGGACTAAACCAGGTCCAAACCAGGATTAAACCAGGACTAAACCAGGACTAAACCAGGACTAAACCAGGACTAAACCAGGTCCAAACCAGGATTAAACCAGGACTAAACCAGGACTAAACCAGGACTAAACCAGGACTAAACCAGGTCCAAACCAGGATTAAACCAGGACTAAACCAGGACTAAACCAGGACTAAACCAGGACTAAACCAGGTCCAAACCAGGACTAAACCAGGACTAAACCAGGTCCAAACCAGGATTAAACCAGGACTAAACCAGGACTAAACCAGGACTAAACCAGGATTAAACCAGGACTAAACCAGGACTAAACCAGGTCCAAACCAGGATTAAACCAGGACTAAACCAGGACTAAACCAGGTCTAAACCAGGATTAAACCAGGACTAAACCAGGACTAAACCAGGTCTAAACCAGTTCTAAACCAGGTCTAAACCAGGACTAAACCAGGTCCAAACCAGGACTAAACCAGGTCTAAACCAGGACTTAACCAGGTCTAAACCAGGACTAAACCGGGTCTAAACCAGGACTAAACCAGGACTAAACCAGGTCTAAACCAGGACTAGTTTGACCTGTCGTACGCCCCCTGGTGGCGGCCGTAATCCAGGAGTCTGAAGGGAAAAGTCCGGTCTTGGTCTGGTCTGAGTCTCAGAGCTCCGTGCCACAGGAATCCACCGCCGCGTTCTACGAAGAACACCAACTATAGAACACAGGACAGAGTCTAGAACACGGGATAGAGTCAAGAACATGGGACAGAGTCTAGAACACGGGACAGAGTCTAGAACACGGGATAGAGTCTAGAACACGGGACAGGGTCTAGAACACGGAACATTGTCTAGAACACGGGACAGGGTCTAGAACACGGGATTTGGTCTAGAACACGGAACAGAGTCTAGAACACGGGACAGAGTCTAGAACACGGAACATTGTCTAGAACACGGAACAGAGTCTAGAACACGGGACAGGGTCTAAAACACGGGATATGGTCTAGAACACGGAACATGGTCTAGAACACGGGACATGGTCTAGAACACGGGACAGGGTCTAAAACACGGGATATGGTCTAGAACACGGAACATGGTCTAGAACACGGGACATGGTCTAGAACACGGGACAGAGCCTAGAACACGGGACATGGTCTAGAACACGGGACAGAGCCTAGAACACGGGACAGAGTCTAGAACACGGGATAGAGTCAAGAACACGGGACAGGGTCTAGAACACGGAACAATGTCTAGAACACGGGATAGAGTCAAGAACACGGGACAGGGTCTAGAACACGGAACAATGTCTAGAACACGGGACAGGGTCTAGAACACGGAACATTGTCTAGAACACGGGACAGGGTCTAGAACACGGGACAGGGTCTAGAACACGGGATTTGGTCTAGAACACGGAACAGAGTCTAAAACACGGGACAGAGTCTAGAACACAGAAGACGGGACAGGGTCTAGAACACGGGACAGAGTCTAGAACACGGAACAGAGTTTAGAACACGGGACAGGGTCTAGAACACAGAACATGGGACAGAGTCTAGAACACGGGACAGAGTCTAGAACACAGAACACGGGACAGGGTCTAGAACACAGAATACGGGACAGGGTCTAGAACACGGGACAGAGTCTAGAACACAGAACACGGGACAGGGTCTAGAACACGGGACAGGGTCTAGAACACGGGATTTGGTCTAGAACACGGAACAGAGTCTAAAACACGGGACAGAGTCTAGAACACAGAAGACGGGACAGAGTCTAGAACACGGGACAGGGTCAAGAACACGGGACAGGGTTTAGAACACGGAACAGAGTTTAGAACACGGGACAGGGTCTAGAACACAGAACATGGGACAGAGTCTAGAACACGGGACAGAGTCTAGAACACAGAACACGGGACAGGGTCTAGAACACGGGACAGAGTCTAGAACACAGAACATGGGACAGGGTCTAGAACACAGAACATGGGACAGAGTCTAGAACACGGGACAGAGTCTAGAACACAGAACACGGGACAGGGTCTAGAACACAGAATACGGGACAGGGTCTAGAACACGGGACAGAGTCTAGAACACAGAACACGGGACAGGGTCTAGAACACGGGACAGGGTCTAGAACACGGGACAGGGTCTAGAACACGGGACAGAGTCTAGAACACGGGACAGAGTCTAGAACACAGAACACGGGACAGGGTCTAGAACACGGGACAGGGTCTAGAACACGGGACAGAGTCTAGAACACGGGACAGGGTCTGGTTTGGTTTGTCACATGACCCCAGACGTTTGGACAGTTTCAGAGGGTCAAAGGTCACTGAGACCCTTTTAGCCTCACCTGTATGACGTTGCCGTGGCGACGCAGCAGCAGGTGCAGAGGGACCTGGTCACCTGACACGTCCAAACCGACCAATCGTGGGTCTTCTCCTGAGAGCGTGAAAAACACCTTTTATATAAAGTATTATACATGATATATGTATTATAATGAGCATGAGGCAGTGGGAGGAGCATGAGGCAGTGGGAGGAGCATGAGTCTGTGGGAGGAGCATGAGGCAGTGGGAGGAGCATGAGGCAGTGGGAGGAGCATGAGTCTGTGGGAGGAGCATGAGTCTGTGGGAGGAGCATGAGTCTGTGGGAGGAGCATGAGTCTGTGGGAGGAGCATGAGGCAATGGGAGGAGCATGAGGCAGTGGGAGGAGCATGAGTCTGTGGGAGGAGCATGAGGCAGTGGGAGGAGCATGAGGCTGTGGGAGGAGCATGAGGCAGTGGGAGGAGCATGAGTCTGTGGGAGGAGCATGAGGCAATGGGAGGAGCATGAGGCAGTGGGAGGAGCATGAGTCTGTGGGAGGAGCATGAGGCAGTGGGAGGAGCATGAGGCTGTGGGAGGAGCATGAGGCAGTGGGAGGAGCATGAGTCTGTGGGAGGAGCATGAGGCAATGGGAGGAGCATGAGGCAGTGGGAGGAGCATGAGTCTGTGGGAGGAGCATGAGGCAGTGGGAGGAGCATGAGGCTGTGGGAGGAGCATGAGTCTGTGGGAGGAGCATGAGTCTGTGGGAGGAGCATGAGTCTGTGGGAGGAGCATGAGTCTGTGGGAGGAGCATGAGTCTGTGGGAGGAGCATGAGTCTGTGGGAGGAGCATGAGGCAATGGGAGGAGCATGAGGCAGTGGGAGGAGCATGAGTCTGTGGGAGGAGCATGAGGCAGTGGGAGGAGCATGAGGCTGTGGGAGGAGCATGAGGCAGTGGGAGGAGCATGAGTCTGTGGGAGGAGCATGAGGCAATGGGAGGAGCATGAGGCAGTGGGAGGAGCATGAGTCTGTGGGAGGAGCATGAGGCAGTGGGAGGAGCATGAGGCTGTGGGAGGAGCATGAGGCAGTGGGAGGAGCATGAGTCTGTGGGAGGAGCATGAGGCTGTGGGAGGAGCATGAGGCTGTGGGAGGAGCATGAGTCTGTGGGAGGAGCATGAGTCTGTGGGAGGAGCATGAGTCTGTGGGAGGAGCATGAGGCAGTGGGAGGAGCATGAGGCTGTGGGAGGAGCATGAGTCTGTGGGAGGAGCATGAGGCTGTGGGAGGAGCATGAGGCTGTGGGAGGAGCATGAGTCTGTGGGAGGAGCATGAGTCTGTGGGAGGAGCATGAGTCTGTGGGAGGAGCATGAGGCAGTGGGAGGAGCATGAGGCAGTGGGAGGAGCATGAGGCAGTGGGAGGAGCATGAGTCTGTGGGAGGAGCATGAGGCAGTGGGAGGAGCATGAGTCTGTGGGAGGAGCATGAGGCAGTGGGAGGAGCATCAGTCTGTGGGAGGAGCATGAGGCTGTGGGAGGAGCATGAGTCTGTGGGAGGAGCATGAGTCTGTGGGAGGAGCATGAGTCTGTGGGAGGAGCATGAGTCTGTGGGAGGAGCATGAGACAGTAGGAGGAGCATGAGGCTGTGGGAGGAGCATGAGACAGTAGGAGGAGCATGAGGCTGTGGGAGGAGCATGAGTCTGTGGGAGGAGCATGAGTCTGTGGGAGGAGCATGAGTCTGTGGGAGGAACATGAGTCTGTGGGAGGAGCATGAGTCTGTGGGAGGAGCATGAGTCTGTGGGAGGAGCATGAGGCTGTGGGAGGAGCATGAGTCTGTGGGAGGAGCATGAGTCTGTGGGAGGAGCATGAGTCTGTGGGAGGAGCATGAGTCTGTGGGAGGAGCATGAGTCTGTGGGAGGAGCATGAGTCTGTGGGAGGAGCATGAGTCTGTGGGAGGAGCATGAGGCAATGGGAGGAGCATGAGGCAGTGGGAGGAGCATGAGTCTGTGGGAGGAGCATGAGGCAGTGGGAGGAGCATGAGGCTGTGGGAGGAGCATGAGGCAGTGGGAGGAGCATGAGTCTGTGGGAGGAGCATGAGGCAATGGGAGGAGCATGAGGCAGTGGGAGGAGCATGAGTCTGTGGGAGGAGCATGAGGCAGTGGGAGGAGCATGAGGCTGTGGGAGGAGCATGAGGCAGTGGGAGGAGCATGAGTCTGTGGGAGGAGCATGAGGCTGTGGGAGGAGCATGAGGCTGTGGGAGGAGCATGAGTCTGTGGGAGGAGCATGAGTCTGTGGGAGGAGCATGAGTCTGTGGGAGGAGCATGAGGCAGTGGGAGGAGCATGAGGCTGTGGGAGGAGCATGAGTCTGTGGGAGGAGCATGAGTCTGTGGGAGGAGCATGAGTCTGTGGGAGGAGCATGAGGCAGTGGGAGGAGCATGAGGCAGTGGGAGGAGCATGAGTCTGTGGGAGGAGCATGAGGCAGTGGGAGGAGCATGAGTCTGTGGGAGGAGCATGAGGCAGTGGGAGGAGCATCAGTCTGTGGGAGGAGCATGAGGCTGTGGGAGGAGCATGAGTCTGTGGGAGGAGCATGAGTCTGTGGGAGGAGCATGAGTCTGTGGGAGGAGCATGAGTCTGTGGGAGGAGCATGAGACAGTAGGAGGAGCATGAGGCTGTGGGAGGAGCATGAGACAGTAGGAGGAGCATGAGGCTGTGGGAGGAGCATGAGGCTGTGGGAGGAGCATGAGGCTGTGGGAGGAGCATGAGTCTGTGGGAGGAGCATGAGTCTGTGGGAGGAGCATGAGTCTGTGGGAGGAGCATGAGACAGTAGGAGGAGCATGAGGCTGTGGGAGGAGCATGAGACAGTAGGAGGAGCATGAGGCTGTGGGAGGAGCATGAGGCTGTGGGAGGAGCATGAGGCTGTGGGAGGAGCATGAGTCTGTGGGAGGAGCATGAGTCTGTGGGAGGAGCATGAGACAGTAGGAGGAGCATGAGGCTGTGGGAGGAGCATGAGACAGTAGGAGGAGCATGAGGCTGTGGGAGGAGCATGAGGCTGTGGGAGGAGCATGAGGCTGTGGGAGGAGCATCTTCACAGAGGAGAAGCTCTAACTGAGCATGTGCAGAAGAGAAGAGCGACTATTGACTCCCTTCAGCTCGTTTACAGGTATGAGAGTGTAGCTCAGTATTAGCTCAGTGTTAGCTCAGTGTGTTAGCTCATTATTAACTCAGTATTAGCTCTGTGTGTTAGCTCAGTGTGTTAGCTCATTATTAACTCAGTATTAGCTCAGTGTTAGCTCAGTATTAGCTCAGTGTGTTAGCTCAGTATTAGCTCAGTGTGTTAGCTCATTATTAACTCGGTATTAGCTCAGTGTTAGCTCAGTATTAGCTCAGTGTGTTAGCTCAGTATTAGCTCAGTGTGTTAGCTCAGTGTGTTAGCTCAGTATTAGCTCAGTGTGTTAGCTCAGTATTAGCTCAGTATTAGCTCAGTGTGTTAGCTCAGTGTGTTAGCTCAGTGTGTTAGCTCAGTATTAGCTCAGTGTGTTAGCTCAGTGTGTTAGCTCAGTGTGTTAGCTCAGTATTAGCTCAGTATTAGCTCAGTGTGTTAGCTCAGTGTGTTAGCTTAGTGTGTTAGCTCAGTGTGTTAGCTCAGTATTAGCTCAGTGTGTTAGCTCAGTGTGTTAGCTCAGTGTGTTAGCTCAGTGTGTTAGCTCAGTGTGTTAGCTCAGTGGGTTAGCTCAGTATTAGCTCAGTGTGTTAGCTCAGTGTGTTAGCTCAGTGTGTTAGCTCAGTGTGTTAGCTCAGTATTAGCTCAGTGTGTTAGCTCAGTGTGTTAGCTCAGTGTGTTAGCTCAGTGGGTTGTCTTTTTAACTTTTCTGCAACTGTTATTCACTAAATATTGACGACAAAACAAAATAAAAGCTTTATTAATGTGATGAACAACAACCTGAGCTGAGCGTCCACGAGAAGTCCTTCTGCTCCAGCGCCGCCAGGAAACAGCTCTGAGGTCAGAGGTCATGACATCATTAACACACTGACAGGAAACAGCTCTGAGGTCAGAGGTCATGACATCATTAACACACTGACGGGAAACAGCTCTGAGGTCAGAGGTCATGACATCATTAACACACTGACGGGAAACAGCTCTGAGGTCAGAGGTCATGACATCATTAACACACTGACGGGAAACAGCTGAGGTCAGAGGTCATGACATCATTAACACACTGACGGGAAACAGCTCTGAGGTCAGAGGTCATGACATCATTAACACACTGACGGGAAACAGCTCTGAGGTCAGAGGTCATGACATCATTAACACACTGACGGGAAACAGCTCTGAGGTCAGAGGTCATGACATCATTAACACACTGACGGGAAACAGCTCTGAGGTCAGAGGTCATGACATCATTAACACACTGACGGGAAACAGCTCTGAGGTCAGAGGTCATGACATCATTAACACACTGACGGGAAACAGCTCTGAGGTCAGAGGTCATGACATCATTAACACACTGACGGGAAACAGCTCTGAGGTCAGAGGTCATGACATCATTAACACACTGACGGGAAACAGCTCTGAGGTCAGAGGTCATGACATCATTAACACACTGACGGGAAACAGCTCTGAGGTCAGAGGTCATGACATCATTAACACACTGACGGGAAACAGCTCTGAGGTCAGAGGTCATGACATCATTAACACACTGACGGGAAACAGCTCTGAGGTCAGAGGTCATGACATCATTAACACACTGACGGGAAACAGCTCTGAGGTCAGAGGTCATGACATCATTAACACACTGACGGGAAACAGCTCTGAGGTCAGAGGTCATGACATCATTAACACACTGACGGGAAACAGCTCTGAGGTCAGAGGTCATGACATCATTAACACACTGACGGGAAACAGCTCTGAGGTCAGAGGTCATGACATCATTAACACACTGACGGGAAACAGCTCTGAGGTCAGAGGTCATGACATCATTAACACACTGACGGGAAACAGCTCTGAGGTCAGAGGTCATGACATCATTAACACACTGACGGGAAACAGCTCTGAGGTCAGAGGTCATGACATCATTAACACACTGACGGGAAACAGCTCTGAGGTCAGAGGTCATGACATCATTAACACACTGACGGGAAACAGCTCTGAGGTCAGAGGTCATGACATCATTAACACACTGACGGGAAACAGCTCTGAGGTCAGAGGTCATGACATCATTAACACACTGACGGGAAACAGCTCTAAAGGCCCGTTCAAACCGGAAACGCTTATTCACTCGTTATGGCGAAGTTGGACGCAAGTACGCCGCGTTCTCGACGCAGCGGAGCAGAGCCGAAATATAGAAAGCAGACGCGCGTTTGCCGCGTGCGCAGTGGAGGTGTGGTCAGTGCAGTGGAGGTGTGGTCAGTGCAGTGGAGGTGTGGCCAGTGCAGTGGAGGTGTGGTCAGTGCAGTGGAGGTGTGGTCAGTGCAGTGGAGGTGTGGCCAGTGCAGTGGAGGTGTGGTCAGTGCAGTGGAGGTGTGGTCAGTGCAGTGGAGGTGTGGTCAGTGCAGTGGAGGTGTGGCCAGTGCAGTGGAGGTGTGGTCAGTGCAGTGGAGGTGTGGTCAGTGCAGTGGAGGTGTGGCCAGTGCAGTGGAGGTGTGGTCAGTGCAGTGGAGGTGTGGTCAGTGCAGTGGAGGTGTGGCCAGTGCAGTGGAGGTGTGGTCAGTGCAGTGGAGGTGTGGTCAGTGCAGTGGAGGTGTGGTCAGTGCAGTGGAGGTGTGGTCAATGCAGTGGAGGTGCGGTCAGTGCAGTGGAGGTGTGGTCAATGCAGTGGAGGTGTGGTCAGTGCAGTGGAGGTGTGGTCAGTGCAGTGGAGGTGTGGTCAGTGCAGTGGAGGTGTGGTCAGTGCAGTGGAGGTGTGGCCAGTGCAGTGGAGGTGTGGCCAGTGCAGTGGAGGTGTGGTCAGTGCAGTGGAGGTGTGGTCAGTGCAGTGGAGGTGTGGTCAATGCAGTGGAGGTGCGGTCAGTGCAGTGGAGGTGCGGTCAGTGCAGTGGAGGTGCGGTCAGTGCAGTGGAGGTGTGGTCAGTGCAGTGGAGGTGCGGTCAGTGCAGTGGAGGTGTGGTCAGTGCAGTGGAGGTGCGGTCAGTGCAGTGGAGGTGTGGTCAGTGCAGTGGAGGTGCGGTCAGTGCAGTGGAGGTGTGGTCAGTGCAGTGGAGGTGCGGTCAGTGCAGTGGAGGTGTGGTCAGTGCAGTGGAGGTGTGGTCAGTGCAGTGGAGGTGTGGTCAGTGCAGTGGAGGTGCGGTCAGTGCAGTGGAGGTGTGGTCAGTGCAGTGGAGGTGCGGTCAGTGCAGTGGAGGTGTGGTCAGTGCAGTGGAGGTGCGGTCAGTGCAGTGGAGGTGTGGCCAGTGCAGTGGAGGTGTGGCCAGTGCAGTGGAGGTGTGGTCAGTGCAGTGGAGGTGTGGTCAGTGCAGTGGAGGTGTGGTCAGTGCAGTGGAGGTGTGGTCAATGCAGTGGAGGTGCGGTCAGTGCAGTGGAGGTGTGGTCAGTGCAGTGGAGGTGTGGTCAGTGCAGTGGAGGTGTGGTCAGTGCAGTGGAGGTGTGGTCAGTGCAGTGGAGGTGCGGTCAGTGCAGTGGAGGTGTGGTCAGTGCAGTGGAGGTGTGGTCAGTGCAGTGGAGGTGTGGTCAGTGCAGTGGAGGTGTGGTCAGTGCAGTGGAGGTGTGGCCAGTGCAGTGGAGGTGTGGTCAGTGCAGTGGAGGTGTGGTCAGTGCAGTGGAGGTGTGGCCAGTGCAGTGGAGGTGTGGTCAGTGCAGTGGAGGTGTGGTCAGTGCAGTGGAGGTGTGGTCAGTGCAGTGGAGGTGTGGTCAGTGCAGTGGAGGTGTGGTCAGTCTGGCTTCTTTATTGGCGGATCAAAGTTGAGACAGAGCCTTTTGCGTATTTGCTCTTCAAAGCCCAAAAACGGAGACGCTCGGCGTCTGGATCCAGCAGTGATCGAGTTGAGTCAATAACATAATTTGCTTCAAGACTGGATAAACATCGCTCTCAGCTGTAGTTTCGTCTGTCCCGGGTCCTGACTTGTTTCCTGCATTGATGCGAGGACATGTCCCAGGACAACAACAACTACAGACGCCTGTCCATCTGTCCATCAGGTGTATGTGCTGTGTATGTGCTGTGTATGTGTTGTGTATGTGTTGTGTGTGTGTTGTGTATGTGTTGTGTATGTGCTGTGTATGTGTTGTGTATGTGTTGTGTATGTGTTGTGTATGTGTTGTGTATGTGCTGTGTATGTGTTGTGTATGTGTTGTGTATGTGTTGTGTATGTGTTGTGTATGTGCTGTGTATGTGCTGTGTATGTGTGGTGTATGTGTGGTGTATGTGTTGTGTATGTGCTGTGTATGTGTTGTGTATGTGTTGTGTATGTGTTGTGTATGTGTTGTGTATGTGCTGTGTATGTGTTGTGTATGTGTGGTGTATGTGCTGTGTATGTGTTGTGTATGTGTGGTGTATGTGTTGTGTATGTGTTGTGTATGTGCTGTGTATGTGTTGTGTATGTGTTGTGTATGTGCTGTGTATGTGTTGTGTATGTGTTGTGTATGTGCTGTGTATGTGTTGTGTATGTGTTGTGTATGTGCTGTGTATGTGTTGTGTATGTGTTGTGTATGTGCTGTGTATGTGTTGTGTATGTGTTGTGTATGTGCTGTGTATGTGTTGTGTATGTGTTGTGTATGTGCTGTGTATGTGTGGTGTATGTGTTGTGTATGTGCTGTGTATGTGTGGTGTATGTGTTGTGTATGTGTTGTGTATGTGCTGTGTATGTGTTGTGTATGTGTTGTGTATGTGTTGTGTATGTGCGGTGTATGTGCGGTGTATGTGTGGTGTATGTGTTGTGTATGTGTTGTGTATGTGTTGTGTATGTGCTGTGTATGTGCGGTGTATGTGCGGTGTATGTGTTGTGTATGTGTTGTGTATGTGTTGTGTATGTGTGGTGTATGTGTTGTGTATGTGTGGTGTATGTGTGGTGTATGTGTTGTGTATGTGCTGTGTATGTGTTGTGTATGTGCTGTGTATGTGTTGTGTATGTGTGGTGTATGTGTTGTGTATGTGCTGTGTATGTGTGGTGTATGTGTTGTGTATGTGCTGTGTATGTGTTGTGTATGTGTTGTGTATGTGCTGTGTATGTGTTGTGTATGTGTTGTGTATGTGTTGTGTATGTGTGGTGTATGTGTGGTGTATGTGCTGTGTATGTGTTGTGTATGTGTTGTGTATGTGTTGTGTATGTGTGGTGTATGTGTTGTGTATGTGTTGTGTATGTGCTGTGTATCTGCTGTGTATGTGCTGTGTATGTGCTGTGTATGTGTTGTGTATGTGTTGTGTATGTGTTGTGTATGTGTTGTGTATGTGCTGTGTATGTGTTGTGTATGTGTTGTGTATGTGTTGTGTATGTGTTGTGTATGTGTTGTGTATGTGTTGTGTATGTGTGGTGTATGTGTTGTGTATGTGTTGTGTATGTGTTGTGTATGTGTGGTGTATGTGTTGTGTATGTGTTGTGTGTGTTGTGTATGTGTTGTGTATGTGTTGTGTATGTGTTGTGTATGTGTTGTGTATGTGTTGTGTATGTGTGGTGTATGTGTTGTGTATGTGTTGTGTATGTGCTGTGTATGTGTTGTGTATGTGTTGTGTATGTGTTGTGTATGTGTTGTGTATGTGCTGTGTATGTGCTGTGTATGTGTTGTGTATGTGTTGTGTATGTGTTGTGTATGTGTGGTGTATGTGTGGTGTATGTGTTGTGTATGTGCTGTGTATGTGTTGTGTATGTGTTGTGTATGTGTTGTGTATGTGTTGTGTATGTGTTGTGTATGTGCTGTGTATGTGTTGTGTATGTGTTGTGTATGTGTTGTGTATGTGTTGTGTATGTGCGGTGTATGTGCGGTGTATGTGTGGTGTATGTGTTGTGTATGTGTTGTGTATGTGTTGTGTATGTGCTGTGTATGTGCGGTGTATGTGCGGTGTATGTGCTGTGTATGTGTTGTGTATGTGTTGTGTATGTGTGGTGTATGTGTTGTGTATGTGTGGTGTATGTGTGGTGTATGTGTTGTGTATGTGCTGTGTATGTGTGGTGTATGTGTTGTGTATGTGTGGTGTATGTGTTGTGTATGTGCTGTGTATGTGTTGTGTATGTGCTGTGTATGTGTTGTGTATGTGCTGTGTATGTGTTGTGTATGTGTTGTGTATGTGTTGTGTATGTGTGGTGTATGTGTGGTGTATGTGCTGTGTATGTGTTGTGTATGTGTTGTGTATGTGTTGTGTATGTGTGGTGTATGTGTTGTGTATGTGTTGTGTATGTGCTGTGTATCTGCTGTGTATGTGCTGTGTATGTGCTGTGTATGTGCTGTGTATGTGCTGTGTATGTGTTGTGTATGTGTTGTGTATGTGTTGTGTATGTGTTGTGTATGTGCTGTGTATGTGTTGTGTATGTGTTGTGTATGTGTTGTGTATGTGTTGTGTATGTGTGGTGTATGTGTTGTGTATGTGTTGTGTATGTGTTGTGTATGTGTGGTGTATGTGTTGTGTATGTGTTGTGTGTGTTGTGTATGTGTTGTGTATGTGTTGTGTATGTGTTGTGTATGTGTTGTGTATGTGTTGTGTATGTGTGGTGTATGTGTTGTGTATGTGTTGTGTATGTGTTGTGTATGTGTGGTGTATGTGTTGTGTATGTGTTGTGTATGTGTTGTGTATGTGTTGTGTATGTGTTGTGTATGTGTTGTGTGTGTTGTGTATGTGTTGTGTATGTGTTGTGTATGTGTTGTGTATGTGTTGTGTATGTGTTGTGTATGTGTTGTGTATGTGTGGTGTATGTGTTGTGTATGTGTTGTGTATGTGTTGTGTATGTGTTGTGTATGTGTTGTGTATGTGTTGTGTATGTGTGGTGTATGTGTTGTGTATGTGTGGTGTATGTGTTGTGTATGTGTTGTGTATGTGTTGTGTATGTGTGGTGTATGTGTTGTGTATGTGTTGTGTATGTGTTGTGTATGTGTTGTGTATGTGTTGTGTATGTGTTGTGTATGTGTTGTGTATGTGCTGTGTATGTGTTGTGTATGTGTTGTGTATGTGTTGTGTATGTGTTGTGTATGTGTTGTGTATGTGTTGTGTATGTGTTGTGTATGTGTTGTGTATGTGTTGTGTATGTGCTGTGTATGTGTTGTGTATGTGTTGTGTATGTGTTGTGTATGTGTTGTGTATGTGTTGTGTATGTGCTGTGTATGTGTTGTGTATGTGCTGTGTATGTGTTGTGTATGTGTTGTGTATGTGTTGTGTATGTGTTGTGTATGTGTTGTGTATGTGCTGTGTATGTGTTGTGTATGTGTTGTGTATGTGTTGTGTATGTGTTGTGTATGTGTTGTGTATGTGCTGTGTATGTGTTGTGTATGTGCTGTGTATGTGTTGTGTATGTGTTGTGTATGTGTTGTGTATGTGTTGTGTATGTGTTGTGTATGTGCTGTGTATGTGTTGTGTATGTGTTGTGTGTGTTGTGTATCACGTCACAAAGGCGCTGGTACAGCTGGCAGCCCGGTGTAAACGCTCTACTCTTTTCTCACACTTTTTTCACACTTACTGTGCTTTATCTTCTATATTTAGTAAATATGTTTTTCTATTTTACTGTACGATAGGGACACGCGCTAGAATTGTTTTTAATTCAACTGTTTTGGACTTTTTTCGGCTGAATATTGAGTGTTTTTCGTCCTGTCGTCGTGATGTACGCTAGCTCTGAGCTAGCCCCCGGCCCCCCCGCGCCCTCCGGCCGCAGCTGACGTACGCCGTGCCGCGGTACACGTTTATATAAAAGAGGAACTTGAACTGCACTGGAATCGCTTTAATTCAACTTGTTTTGACTTTGTTCGGCTGGATTGAGTGTTTTCGTGTCGTTGCGATGTGCCTCGGCTCCGTGCCCCCCCGGCCGGTGCGTGTGTTTACACAAAGGAAGAACTCATGAAACTGCGGAGAATCGTCGTCTTAGCCGGAGATCGTCACGTTATCCCGGCGGACATCCTCAGGAAAACGCAAAGTTTGACATGGTCTATAAGAGATCTTCTACTGAAAGTGTTTTTCAGACTTCCTATAAGTGATCTGTTCTTCTGGATCTACCTCTGTATCTACCTGCGTTGCACCAATGAAATTTCCCCATGTGGGACAATAAAGGAATATCTTATCTTATCTTATCTTGTGTGTTGTGTATGTGTTGTGTAACTACATTTAGGCTATAAAGTTATTTATTTGTTTTATTATTCAGATCTCTTGCCACTGGGGATTTGTACAGGACAATCACCAGAGGACTGGACGTCCACAACAGAGGACTGGACGTCCACAACAGAGGACTGGACGTCCACAACAGAGGACTGGACGTCCACAACACAGAGGACTGGACGTCCACAACAGAGGACTGGACGTCCACAACACAGAGGACTGGACGTCCACAACAGAGGACTGGACGTCCACAACAGAGGACTGGACGTCCACAACACAGAGGACTGGACGTCCACAACAGAGGACTGGACGTCCACAACACAGAGGACTGGACGTCCACAACAGAGGACTGGACGTCCACAACAGAGGACTGGACGTCCACAACACAGAGGACTGGACGTCCACAACAGAGGACTGGACGTCCACAACACAGAGGACAGGACGTCCACAACAGAGGACAGGACGTCCACAACACAGAGGACTGGACGTCCACAACAGAGGACTGGACGTCCACAACAGAGGACTGGACGTCCACAACAGAGGACTGGACGTCCACAACACAGAGGACTGGACGTCCACAACAGAGGACTGGACGTCCACAACAGAGGACTGGACGTCCACAACACAGAGGACAGGACGTCCACAACAGAGGACTGGACGTCCACAACACAGAGGACTGGACGTCCACAACAGAGGACTGGACGTCCACAACAGAGGACTGGACGTCCACAACACAGAGGACAGGATGTCCACAACACAGAGGACTGGACGTCCACAACACAGAGGACTGGACGTCCACAACACAGAGGACTGGACGTCCACAACAGAGGACTGGACGTCCACAACACAGAGGACTGGACGTCCACAACACAGAGGACTGGACGTCCACAACACAGAGGACTGGACGTCCACAACACAGAGGACTGGACGTCCACAACAGAGGACTGGACGTCCACAACAGAGGACTGGACGTCCACAACACAGAGGACTGGACGTCCACAACAGAGGACTGGACGTCCACAACAGAGGACTGGACGTCCACAACACAGAGGACAGGATGTCCACAACACAGAGGACAGGATGTCCACAACACAGAGGACAGGATGTCCACAACACAGAGATGACCACATACTCACTCATGTTGTTTACACAGAATGAGATCAAGTTAAATGAATAAAACAGTGATAAACTTCTCTTAAGTTCTGTTCTTTACTTCTGCACCTACTTGTGCGTTGTAACACTGGAATTTCCCCACTGTGTGGACTAATAAAGGATTATCTCATCTTGTCCTTGTTTGTTTTTGTTTATGATCTTAAATTGTGGTAAATAAATAAGTACATCTTTAAATAGCCACTGAGTTTCCCACAGACTATTACTATAGTATTATACTAACCCAGTATTATATATATTATATATATGAACAAGATGCATGTAACAGGACACACATTTTATCATATAAAATAATTTATTTTGTGGAAAAATAGAACAGTAAATAACTATATCTATAGATATATATATCCATATATATATATATATATATCTATATATATATATATATCTATATATATAGGAGGTGCTCGACGCGCGTTTACATAGACTTTGAATGTAAACTGGACGCTTTTGCCGCACCGGTCTGAACGGGCCATAAGGTCAGAGGTCATGACATCTCTGAGGTCAGAGGTCATGACATGGCATGTTCGATGTAGTTAACTTTGTTGTTGTCGACTTATGATTGTTGCACCAAAGAAAGTTCAGCTCCCTCTACTGGCCATAAAGGGACTTACATCTAGAATACACACTCCTGGGGGCCCCATAGGGTCTTAGGGGCCCCGCAGGATCTTGGGTGCTCTGGGAGGGTGTTAGGGGCTCCGGGGCCCCGGAGGGTCTTAGGGGCCCCGGAGGGTCTTGGGTGCTCTGGGAGGGTCTTAGGGGCTCCGGGGCCCCGGAGGGTCTTAGTGGCCCCGGAGGGTCTTGGGTGCTCTGGGAGGGTCTTAGGGGCTCCGGGGCCCCGGAGGGTCTTAGGGGCCCCGGAGGGTCTTGGGTGCTCTGGGAGGGTCTTGTCTAATTCTCACACAAAGACACTTAGAGTGAAACTCACGCTGGCGTCGTGGCTCCAGAGCTTGGCGTTGAGGCCGAAGGCGGTGATTGGTCGGCTGCAGAGGAAGTTACAGTTGTGGTGTCCAGGTGCATTGTGGGAGATGGAGTTTAACACCGACACGTCAATAAGAAACACAGGAACATGACAAGTGTGGGCCCCGGAGAGGAACGACCTGACAGTCTGCTGTGGAGACAAGAGACAAGAGACCAGGACTGAGACCAGGACCAGGACCAGGACCAGGACCAGGACTGAGACCAGGACCAGGACCAGGACCAGGACTGAGACCAGGACCAGGACCAGGACCAGGACCAGGACTGAGACTAGGACTGAGACCAGGACTGAGACTGAGACTGAGACCAGGACCAGGACCAGGACCAGGACCAGGACCAGGACTGAGACTAGGACTGAGACCAGGACTGAGACCAGGACCAGGACCAGGACCAGGACCAGGACCAGGATCAGGAACAGGACCAGGACCAGGACCAGGACCAGGACCAGGACCAGGACTGAGACTAGGACTGAGACCAGGACTGAGACCAGGACCAGGACCAGGACCAGGACCAGGACCAGGACCAGGACCAGGACTTCTTATGTTGCTTTAAATTGCACTTTTGGATCTTAGATTCTCAGATCAACATTTTATTCTTTTAAACAGTTAAAGGTGAGGTGTGAGGTCAGAGTGACAGAGCTCACCCATTGGTTGTCAGCGTTCAGGAGGCGGGGCCCCGCCTGCAACAGAAAAACACTTTTATTCTAAATATTATAATGAAAACATCCAGAGGAAAACCACAGAAACTGAGACAGCGCCTCCTGCTGGAGAGGCGGAGCTCACATGAGTGAGAGGCGGAGCTCACATGAGTGAGAGGCGGAGCTCACATGAGTGAGAGGCGGAGCTCACATGAGTGAGAGGCGGAGCTCACATGAGTGAGAGGCGGAGCTCACATGAGTGAGAGGCGGAGCTGGCATTAGTGAGAGGCGGAGCTCACATGAGTGAGAGGCGGAGCAGAAACAAGCTCAGACTCATGGGAGTCCCAGAGGGGCTACCATCACAATCAAAAGAGCACATCTCCATGGCAACCAAGACCTGAGAATGATGTGAAGGAACGTGAAGCTGCAGGAGACCTCCAGGGTTAAAGGAGACCTCCAGGGTTAAAGGAGACCTCCAGGGTTAAAGGAGACCTCCAGGGTTAAAGGAGACCTCCAGGGTTAAAGACCTCCAGGGTTAAAGGAGACCTCCAGGGTTAAAGGAGACCTCCAGGGTTAAAGGAGACCTCCAGGGTTAAAGGAGACCTCCAGGGTTAAAGACCTCCAGGGTTAAAGGAGACCTCCAGGGTTAAAGACCTCCAGGGTTAAAGGAGACCTCCAGGGTTAAAGGAGACCTCCAGGGTTAAAGGAGACCTCCAGGGTTAAAGGAGACCTCCAGGGTTAAAGGAGACCTCCAGGGTTAAAGGAGACCTCCAGGGTTAAAGACCTCCAGGGTTAAAGGAGACCTCCAGGGTTAAAGGAGACCTCCAGGGTTAAAGGAGACCTCCAGGGTTAAAGGAGACCTCCAGGGTTAAAGGAGACCTCCAGAGTTAAAGGAGACCTCCGGAGTTAAAGGAGACCTCCAGAGTTAAAGGAGACCTCCAGTGTTAAAGGAGACCTCCAGGGTTAAAGGAGACCCCCAGGGTTAAAGGAGACTTCCAGAGTTAAAGGAGACCTCCGGAGTTAAAGGAGACCTAGAGGGTTAAAGGAGACCTCCGGGGTTAAAGGAGACCTCCAGGGTTAAAGGAGACCTCCAGGGTTAAAGGAGACCTCCAGGGTTAAAGGAGACCTCCAGAGTTAAAGGAGACCTCCAGAGTTAAAGGAGACCTCCAGGGTTAAAGGAGACCCCCAGGGTTAAAGGAGACTTCCAGAGTTAAAGGAGACCTCCAGAGTTAAAGGAGACTTCCAGAGATAAAGGAGACCTCCGGAGTTAAAGGAGACCTAGAGGGTTAAAGGAGACCAACAACAGCAAAGGTTCTTCCACATCTGTGAGGAGCTCAGGGGGGCGAGTCGTGGGGTCTCTTTCCCCGCGACTCGTCTTTGACTTTTGAAGGTAAAAACACCTTGAATCACCAGCAGAGGCAGACGTGCTCCTCATCTGTTACGGTCACATAAGACGACATTTGAAGTGTCTCTAGCGGGAAAACATGCCTTGCCACATCGACCCGAAGACAACGCGGCTGAAAAACACTTTTTTGTATTTGGCAACGTGAAATGATTTCTACAGTTTATTATGCGTTTTAATGCGTTTGTGTCTATTTTTTCAGACAATGTTGTTGATGCTTTTGATGGCGGCTGAAAGCAACTGCAATGGTGCCTTTACCGCCATCTACTTTACACGTTATTCTTTGAACTGTATCTTTTGAATACTTCTTCTTTGGTGTTATGGCGGTTGGTCAGTGTCACATTACCGCCCCCTACAGCACCTTATTATGACGAGAAACGGCCAGGGCCTTTGTTGACGCACCTTGGTGACGTACTTCCGGTAGTAGTGCAGCTGGAACAGCAGGAACGCGCAGCTCCCGAGCGCGAGCACGTACAGCAGCCCGCTCCGGTTCACGCGCACCATCCGCGCCTCGGTCACGCGCGCCTCATTCCGCAGCGGGAGCGCGCTTAACGGCGGGAAACCGGAGCAATGGCAGGAAACAGGAGCGACGCGCGAGCGGCCGGAAGAAGAGACGCCATCTTAGAAACACGGCACTTCCGGGGCGGAATGACTATTCCTTCACAATAAAAGAGGAAGTGTCATAATAAGAGCCGTGTGGGCATTTGACACGCAGGGAAGGCATCTGAGGGCACGGGTCTGGCACCAGCAGGAGGCCGGTCCATGTTTAGTCCTGACTCTGGCACCAGCAGGAGGCCGGTCCATGTTTAGTCCTGACTCTGGCACCAGCAGGAGGCCGGTCCATGTTTAGTCCTGACTCTGGCACCAGCAGGAGGCCGCTCCATGTTTAGTCCTGACTCTGGCACCAGCAGGAGGCCGGTCCATGTTTAGTCCTGACTCTGGCACCAGCAGGAGGCCGGTCCATGTTTAGTCCTGACTCTGGCACCAGCAGGAGGCCGGTCCATGTTTAGTCCCGACTCTGGCACCAGCAGGAGGCCGCTCCATGTTTAGTCCTGACTCTGGCACCAGCAGGAGGCCGCTCCATGTTTAGTCCCGACTCTGGCACCAGCAGGAGGCCGGTCCATGTTTAGTCCTGACTCTGGCACCAGCAGGAGGCCGGTCCATGTTTAGTCCTGACTCTGGCACCAGCAGGAGGCCGGTCCATGTTTAGTCCTGACTCTGGCACCAGCAGGAGGCCGCTCCATGTTTAGTCCTGACTCTGGCACCAGCAGGAGGCCGGTCCATGTTTAGTCCTGACTCTGGCACCAGCAGGAGGCCGGTCCATGTTTAGTCCTGACTCTGGCACCAGCAGGAGGCCGGTCCATGTTTAGTCCTGACTCTGGCACCAGCAGGAGGCCGGTCCATGTTTAGTCCCGACTCTGGCACCAGCAGGAGGCCGCTCCATGTTTAGTCCTGACTCTGGCACCAGCAGGAGGCCGCTCCATGTTTAGTCCCGACTCTGGCACCAGCAGGAGGCCGGTCCATGTTTAGTCCCGACTCTGGCACCAGCAGGAGGCCGCTCCATGTTTAGTCCTGACTCTGGCACCAGCAGGAGGCCGGTCCATGTTTAGTCCTGCTCTGGCACCAGCAGGAGGCCGGTCCATGTTTAGTCCTGACTCTGGCACCAGCAGGAGGCCGCTCCATGTTTAGTCCTGACTCTGGCACCAGCAGGAGGCCGGTCCATGTTTAGTCCTGACTCTGGCACCAGCAGGAGGCCGCTCCATGTTTAGTCCTGACTCTGGCACCAGCAGGAGGCCGGTCCATGTTTAGTCCTGACTCTGGCACCAGCAGGAGGCCGCTCCATGTTTAGTCCTGACTCTGGCACCAGCAGGAGGCCGGTCCATGTTTAGTCCTGACTCTGGCACCAGCAGGAGGCCGGTCCATGTTTAGTCCTGACTCTGGCACCAGCAGGAGGCCGCTCCATGTTTAGTCCTGACTCTGGCACCAGCAGGAGGCCGGTCCATGTTTAGTCCTGACTCTGGCACCAGCAGGAGGCCGCTCCATGTTTAGTCCTGACTCTGGCACCAGCAGGAGGCCGCTCCATGTTTAGTCCTGACTCTGGCACCAGCAGGAGGCCGGTCCATGTTTAGTCCTGACTCTGGCACCAGCAGGAGGCCGCTCCATGTTTAGTCCTGACTCTGGCACCAGCAGGAGGCCTTTAAAGCTTCACTCTGCAGCTTTTATGATTCAAACACAAATTATTAAATTCAATAGAAATTAAAAGGTTATAATGCGTTTGTTTGTTTGTTTTGTCCCCGCCCCTGCCATCAACTGACCGGAAGTGACGTCACACCACTTCCGCTAAGTACAGATTCACGTTGCTAAACACGCAGTCGCACAAACACAGAACAAACCGTTTCTTTAGTGGATGTTGTTCCACAGGTACAGGTCAGGTCTGCGCACAGGCGAGCGCGTGCGTGGCAGGGGCGGGGTCATTGAGGAGAAAGAGGATTATGAGCGCGCACGTCACATGACCACGTCACATGACCACCTTACATGCGTGCGCGCTGACGTCAGACGCATAGACGTGGAAGTGGCCAGAGTCCGAGCCGGAGAAAAATCAGGATTAAAACATCCAAAACACGGCACTTTGTCCAAGTTTGAGGGATTTATACGAAACGTCTCAAAGAGTTTGTCTGAAAAGTGCCAAAGTGCGACAGAAAACAAGAAAAATAGACTAAACTGACCCGAGACCTGAAGGTGAGTCTGAAATGTGTTTAAAGTGTCACTGACCTTAGCTTTACACGGACCTGCTTTATCCTGGTTTAGTCCTGGTTTAGTCCTGCTTTAGTCCTGCTTTAGACCTGGTTTAGTCCTGCTTTAGTCCTGCTTTAGTCCTGCTTTAGTCCTGCTTTAGTTCTGCTTTATCCTGGTTTAGTCCTGGTTTAGACCTGGTTTAGTCCTGGTTTAGTCCTGGTTTAGTCCTGGTTTAGACCTGGTTTAGTCCTGGTTTAGTCCTGGTTTAGTCCTGGTTTAGACCTGGTTTAGTCCTGGTTTAGACCTGGTTTAGTCTTGGTTTGGACCTGCTTTAGTCCTGGTTTAGTCCTGGTTTAGACCTGCTTTAGACCTGCTTTAGACCTGGTTTAGTCCTGCTTTAGACCTGGTTTAGACCTGGTTTAGTCCTGGTTTAGTCCTGGTTTAGTCCTGGTTTAGACCTGGTTTAGTCTTGGTTTGGACCTGCTTTAGTCCTGGTTTAGTCCTGGTTTAGTCCTGGTTTAGACCTGCTTTAGACCTGCTTTAGACCTGGTTTAGTCCTGCTTTAGACCTGGTTTAGACCTGGTTTAGACCTGGTTTAGTCCTGCTTTAGACCTGGTTTAGTCCTGGTTTAGACCTGCTTTAGACCTGCTTTAGACCTGGTTTAGTCCTGCTTTAGACCTGGTTTAGTCTTGGTTTGGACCTGCTTTAGTCCTGGTTTAGTCCTGCTTTAGACCTGGTTCAGACCTGGTTCAGACCTGGTTTAGACCTGGTTTAGACCTGGTTTAGTCCTGGTTTAGTCCTGCTTTAGTCCTGCTTTAGACCTGGTTTAGTCCTGCTTTAGTCCTGCTTTAGACCTGCTTTAGTCCTGCTTTAGTCCTGCTTTAGACCTGGTTCAGACCTGGTTCAGACCTGGTTTAGACCTGGTTTAGACCTGGTTTAGACCTGGTTTAGACCTGGTTTAGACCTGGTTTAGACCTGGTTTAGACCTGGTTTAGTCCTGCTTTAGTCCTGCTTTAGACCTGCTTTAGTCCTGCTTTAGTCCTGCTTTAGACCTGCTTTAGTCCTGCTTTAGTCCTGCTTTAGTCCTGCTTTAGTCCTGCTTTAGACCTGGTTCAGACCTGCTTTAGACCTGGTTCAGACCTGGTTTAGACCTGGTTTAGACCTGGTTTAGACCTGGTTTAGACCTGGTTTAGGTGTTATTATAAGTGTATAAGAGTTTTCTGTTCTTTTTTAAATGATTTGACTTCTGAGTCTTATCTGTGTTGCTGCAACATTGTAATTTCCCCATTGTGGGACAAATTAAGTCATAAATATACTTCAGTCACATGTGAGTGACAGGACGGTCCCAGAACACGTGCCAGTGCTTTGCCTCCTGGTGGCGCTGTTTGTCTGTGAAGAATGAGACCTTTGACCTTTGACCTGGTGTTATGGACAAACGTGCATCTTCAAACCTGTGACCTCACGGCTCTCCTCATTGGCTGTATAATCCAGAGACCACGCCCCCGAACGCTCCATAAGCCTTAAAGTGCTCGTTAGTTTAATTTCTTGGTCATAACGAGTCTCGACAGTCGAATAGTTCCCTCAGCACATCAAAGCCTCCCATGTGACCTGCCTAATCCAGCTGAGGCCCCTTTAGACCTTTTGTCCTCCAGACCTTTAGTCCAGACCTTTAGTCCAGACCTTTAGTCCTCCAGTCCTTTTGTCCTCCAGACCTTTAGTCCAGACCTTTAGTCCTCCAGACCTTTTGTCCTCCAGACCTTTTGTCCTCCAGACCTTTTGTCCTCCAGACCTTTAGTCCAGACCTTTAGTCCTCCAGACCTTTAGTCCTCCAGACCTTTAGTCCTCCAGACCTTTAGTCCTCCAGACCTTTTGTCCTCCAGACCTTTAGTCCAGACCTTTAGTCCTCCAGTCCTTTTGTCCTCCAGACCTTTAGTCCTCCAGACCTTTAGTCCTCCAGACCTTTTGTCCTCCAGACCTTTAGTCCTCCAGACCTTTTGTCCTCCAGACCTTTTGTCCTCCAGACCTTTAGTCCCCCAGACCTTTAGTCCAGACCTTTTGTCCTCCAGACCTTTTGTCCTCCAGACCTTTTGTCCTCCAGACCTTTAGTCCTCCAGACCTTTAGTCCTCCAGACCTTTTGTCCTCCAGACCTTTAGTCCTCCAGACCTTTTGTCCTCCAGACCTTTAGTCCTCCAGACCTTTAGTCCTCCAGACCTTTTGTCCTCCAGACCTTTTGTCCTCCAGACCTTTAGTCCTCCAGACCTTTAGTCCTCCAGACCTTTTGTCCTCCAGACCTTTAGTCCTCCAGACCTTTAGTCCTCCAGACCTTTTGTCCTCCAGACCTTTTGTCCTCCAGACCTTTAGTCCTCCAGACCTTTAGTCCTCCAGACCTTTAGTCCACACCTTTAGTCCTCCAGACCTTTAGTCCTCCAGACCTTTTGTCCTCCAGACCTTTAGTCCTCCAGACCTTTAGTCCTCCAGACCTTTAGTCCTCCAGACCTTTTGTCCTCCAGACCTTTAGTCCTCCAGACCTTTAGTCCTCCAGACCTTTTGTCCTCCAGACCTTTAGTCCTCCAGACCTTTAGTCCTCCAGACCTTTTGTCCTCCAGACCTTTTGTCCTCCAGACCTTTAGTCCTCCAGACCTTTTGTCCTCCAGACCTTTAGTCCTCCAGACCTTTTGTCCTCCAGACCTTTAGTCCTCCAGACCTTTAGTCCTCCAGACCTTTTGTCCTCCAGACCTTTTGTCCTCCAGACCTTTAGTCCTCAGACCTTTAGTCCTGCAGACCTTTAGTCCTCCAGACCTTTTGTCCTCCAGACCTTTTGTCCTCCAGACCTTTAGTCCTCCAGACCTTTTGTCCTCCAGACCTTTAGTCCTCCAGACCTTTAGTCCTCCAGACCTTTTGTCCTCCAGACCTTTTGTCCTCCAGACCTTTTGTCCTCCAGACCTTTAGTCCTCCAGACCTTTTGTCCTCCAGACCTTTAGTCCTCCAGACCTTTAGTCTCAGCTCAGTTCTATTTGTACAAAACCTTTGGTCATAAAGTTTTACCAGTTTAAGTTTGTAACATCTGTGTTTAGTTTGTTCTGATCAGCTCCTTCCATGTTGTAAGAACAGATTTGACCCAGGGATTCTTCACTTCCTCCTCATGACCCAAGCGTCTGTCATCTGCAGTAAGAACTGTACAGGAACCTCAGGCACCACATGACTCTCAGTATGAGACCTGTACAGGAACCTCAGGCACCACATGACTCTCAGTATAAGAACTGTACAGGAACCTCAGGCACCACATGACTCTCAGTATAAGAACTGTACAGGAACCTCAGGCACCACATGACTCTCAGTATAAGACCTGTACAGGAACCCCCGGCACCACATGACTCTCAGTATGAGACCTGTACAGGAACCTCAGGCACCACATGACTCTCAGTATAAGAACTGTACAGGAACCCCCGGCACCACATGACTCTCAGTATAAGACCTGTACAGGAACCTCAGGCACCACATGACTCTCAGTATGAGACCTGTACAGGAACCTCAGGCACCACATGACTCTCAGTATAAGACCTGTACAGGAACCCCCGGCACCACATGACTCTCAGTATAAGACCTGTACAGGAACCTCAGGCACCACATGACTCTCAGTATAAGACCTGTACAGGAACCCCCGGCACCACATGACTCTCAGTATAAGACCTGTACAGGAACCCCCGGCACCACATGACTCTCAGTATAAGAACTGTACAGGAACCTCAGGCACCACATGACTCTCAGTATAAGACCTGTACAGGAACCCCCGGCACCACATGACTCTCAGTATAAGACCTGTACAGGAACCCCCGGCACCACATGACTCTCAGTATAAGACCTGTACAGGAACCTCAGGCACCACATGACTCTCAGTATAAGACCATTGAGCACAACATTCTGGATCACACCAGCAACGCTCTCATTTCACCTGAAACCATCATCCAAACCAATTACATCAGGTCCAGGTTCAGGCTGTTGCTCAGAGGAGGTTGAAGCTGATTGGCTGTTGCCGCATGAACAGTGGACTCTGATTGGTCATAAATACCTGACACCATTTCTCTTTTTCACTCTCAATTTTACATTTTCAGACGGAGCTCCAGACCCGCTCCAGGCTCCAGACCCGCTCCAGGCTCCAGACCCGCTCCAGGCTCCAGACCCGCTCCAGACCCGCTCCTGGCTCCAGACCCGCTCCAGGCTCCAGACCCGCTCCAGGCTCCAGACCCGCTCCAGGCTCCAGGTTGGTAAAAACGATCAGAAAGTCAAAATGTTCTTCAGGTTCAAGTGTTAAAAGTGAAATGTACTTTTACTGTAGTACTGTAAATGTACTTTTACTGTAGTACTGTAAATGCACTTTTACTGTAGTACTGTAAATGTACTTTTACTGTAGTACTGTAAATGTAGTACTGTAAATGTACTTTTACTGTAGGACTGTATATGTACTTTTACTGTAGTACTGTATATGTACTGTACAAGCTTCAAAGTTCAAAACACCTTCAGTTTTCAGTGACTTTATTTAACTTCATAAACACAAGTCACTTTTATGAGTCCAGGGTCCAGTCTGAAGATCTGATCTGACCTGTGACCTGGTTTAGTCCTGGTTTAGACCTGGTTTAGTCCTGGTTTAGACCTGGTTTAGTCCTGGTTTAGACCTGGTTTAGTCCTGGTTTAGTCCTGGTTTAGACCTGGTTTAGTCCTGGTTTAGACCTGGTTTAGTCCTGGTTTAGACCTGGTTTAGTCCTGGTTTAGTCCTGGTTTAGACCTGGTTTAGTCCTGGTTTAGTCCTGGTTTAGACCTGGTTTAGACCTGGTTTAGTCCTGGTTTAGACCTGGTTTAGACCTGGTTTAGTCCTGGTTTAGACCTGGTTTAGACCTGGTTTAGACCTGGTTTAGACCTGGTTTAGTCCTGGTTTAGACCTGGTTTAGACCTGGTTTAGACCTGGTTTAGACCTGGTCTAGACCTGGTTTAGACCTGGTTTAGTCCTGGTTTAGACCTGGTTTAGACCTGGTTTAGACCTGGTTTAGACCTGGTTTAGACCTGGTTTAGTCCTGGTTTAGTCCTGGTTTAGACCTGGTTTAGACCTGGTTTAGTCCTGGTTTAGACCTGGTTTAGACCTGGTTTAGTCCTGGTTTAGACCTGGTTTAGACCTGGTTTAGACCTGGTTTAGTCCTGGTTTAGTCCTGGTTTAGTCCTGGTTTAGACCTGGTTTAGACCTGGTTTAGACCTGGTTTAGACCTGGTTTAGACCTGGTTTAGTCCTGGTTTAGTCCTGGTTTAGTCCTGGTTTAGACCTGGTTTAGTCCTGGTTTAGACCTGGTTTAGACCTGGTTTAGTCCTGGTTTAGTCCTGGTTTAGACCTGGTTTAGACCTGGTTTAGTCCTGGTTTAGACCTGGTTTAGACCTGGTTTAGTCCTGGTTTAGACCTGGTTTAGTCCTGGTTTAGACCTGGTTTAGACCTGGTTTAGTCCTGGTTTAGACCTGGTTTAGACCTGGTTTAGACCTGGTTTAGACCTGGTTTAGACCTGGTTTAGTCCTGGTTTAGACCTGGTTTAGTCCTGGTTTAGTCCTGGTTTAGACCTGGTTTAGACCTGGTTTAGACCTGGTTTAGACCTGGTTTAGACCTGGTTTAGTCCTGGTTTAGACCTGGTTTAGACCTGGTTTAGTCCTGGTTTAGTCCTGGTTTAGACCTGGTGTGTGGCGTCCTGTGAGGACAGGGGCGTGTCCTCCTCCCACAGGGGCGTGTCCTCCTCCCACAGGGGCGTGTCCTCACCCCACAGGGGCGTGTCCTCCTCCCACAGGGGCGTGTCCTCCTCCCACAGGGGCGTGTCCTCACCCCACAGGGGCGTGTCCTCACCCCACAGGGGCGTGTCCTCCTCCCACAGGGGCGTGTCCTCACCCCACAGGGGCGTGTCCTCCTCCCACAGGGGCGTGTCCTCACAGCTATAACACTTAAAACATCTGGTTCCTCCAATGTAAATGTCCTTAAATAAATACAAATGTGATGTAGAAACACTTTCACACCAACTCTACATTTATCAAGTGAAAATAAAACTTTGAGGTGATAAAATAGTGTTTGTTTGAATCTTTGTTATAGAAAAACGTTTTCGACTTAAAACCTTTAGTTTTCAGATCGATGGAAAACATTTCTGGACTAAACGCATTAAGGACTCTTGACCTTTCTGTAATTGTCCTAAACGCTGTGCTCTGATTGGTCGGAGCGCTTGTTTGGCCTCGGGGCCGGCGGCCAATCGGATTACAGCCGGGTGTCTGGATGTGGTTTCCGTGGTTACTCTGTGATGCTGATGATGTCACAGTCAAGGGGAAAGTCGCGTCTGTTTGAGTCGAGTCACATTTGAGCCGGAGACGTAGAGGAGCGACGCAGACGGTAGGACTGGTGCATTGTGGGAGTCGTGTCAGCGCGGTCGTGTCGGTCGTGTCGGTCGTGTGGGTCGTGTCAGTGCAGTTCAGTCGTGTCGGTCGTGTCGGTCGTGTCAGTGTAGTTCGGTCGTGTCAGTGCAGGTGGGTCGTGTCGGTCGTGTGGGTCGTGTCGGTCGTGTCGGTCGTGTCGGTCGTGTGGGTCGTGTCGGTCGTGTCGGTCGTGTGGGTTGTGTCAGTGCAGTTCAGTCGTGTCGGTCGTGTCGGTCGTGTCGGTCGTGTCAGTGCAGTTCAGTCGTGTCGGTCGTGTCGGTCGTGTCAGTGTAGTTCGGTCGTGTCAGTGCAGGTGGGTCGTGTCGGTCGTGTGGGTCGTGTCGGTCGTGTCGGTCGTGTGGGTTGTGTCAGTGCAGTTCAGTCGTGTCGGTCGTGTCGGTCGTGTCGGTCGTGTCAGTGCAGTTCAGTCGTGTCGGTCGTGTCGGTCGTGTCAGTGTAGTTCGGTCTTGTCAGTGCAGGTGGGTCGTGTGGGTCGTGTCGGTCGTGTCGGTCGTGTGGGTTGTGTCAGTGCAGTTCAGTCGTGTCGGTCGTGTCGGTCGTGTCGGTCGTGTCGGTCGTGTGGGTTGTGTCAGTGCAGTTCAGTCGTGTCGGTCGTGTCGGTCGTGTCAGTGCAGTTCAGTCGTGTCGGTCGTGTCGGTCGTGTCAGTGTAGTTCGGTCTTGTCAGTGCAGGTGGGTCGTGTGGGTCGTGTGGGTCGTGTCGGTCGTGTCGGTCGTGTGGGTTGTGTCAGTGCAGTTCAGTCGTGTCGGTCGTGTCGGTCGTGTGGGTCGTGTCAGTGCAGTTCAGTCGTGTCGGTCGTGTCGGTCGTGTGGGTCGTGTCAGTGCAGTTCGGTCGTGTGGGTCGTGTCAGTGCAGTTCAGTCGTGTCGGTCGTGTCGGTCGTGTCGGCCGTGTCGGTGCAGTTCAGTCGTGTCGGTCGTGTCGGTCGTGTCGGCCGTGTCGGTGCAGTTCAGTCGTGTCGGTCGTGTCAGTGCCGTTCAGTCGTGTCGGCCGAGTCGGCTGTGTCGGTCGTGTCTGTCGTGTCTGTTGTGTCAGTGCAGTTCGGTCGTGTCGGCCGTGTGGGTCGTGTCAGTGCAGTTCAGTCGTGTCGGTCGTGTCGGTCGTGTCGGTCGTGTCGGTCGTGTCGGTCGTGTGGGTCGTGTCAGTGCAGTTCAGTCGTGTTGGTCGTGTCAGTGCAGTTCGGTCGTGTCAGTGCAGGTCGGTCGTGTGGGTCGTGTGGGTCGTGTCGGTCGTGTGGGTCGTGTCAGTGCAGTTCAGTCGTGTCGGTCGTGTGGGTCGTGTCTGTGCAGTTCAGTCGTGTCGGTCGTGTCAGTCGTGTCGGTCGTGTCGGCCGTGTCGGCCGTGTCGGTGCAGTTCAGTCGTGTCGGCCGAGTCGGTAGTGTCTGTCGTGTCTGTTGTGTCAGTGCAGTTCGGCCGTGTCGGCCGTGTCGGTCGTGTCGGCCGTGTCGGCCGTGTCGGTCGTGTCGGTCGTGTCGGCCGTGTCGGTCGTGTCGGCCGTGTCGGCCGTGTCGGCCGTGTCGGCCGTGTGGGTCGTGTCAGTGCAGTTCAGTCGTGTCGGTCGTGTCGGTCGTGTGGGTCGTGTGGGTCGTGTCGGTCGTGTCTGTTGTGTCAGTGCAGTTCGGTTGTGTCGCTCGTGTCGCTCGTGTCGGTCGTGTCGGTCGTGTCGGCCGTGTCGGTCGTGTCGGTCGTGTCGGTCGTGTCGGTCGTGTCGGTCGTGTCGGTCGTGTCGGTCGTGTCGGCCGTGTCGGTCGTGTCGTTCTGCTGCTGAATCCGTGCACTTTACAAATAAAGGGAAAAGTTTGTGCTGCACAAAGTCTGTGAAACTTTTGGTCGACTCCTGAAGACGAGTCCAAGACTCAGGTTCATGTGGCCACGCCCAAAGAGGAGGAGTTAGTAGAAAGTGTCCCCTGTTTACCTCTGGTGTTTACCTCTGGTGTTTTACCTCTGGTGTTTACCTCTGGTGTTTACCTCTGGTGTTTACCTCTGGTGTTTTACCTCTGGTGTTTTACCTCTGGTGTTTACCTCTGGTGTTTACCTCTGGTGTTTTACCTCTGGTGTTTTACCTCTGGTGTTTACCTCTGGTGTTTTACCTCTGGTGTTTTACCTCTGGTGTTTTACCTCTGGTGTTTTACCTCTGGTGTTTACCTCTGGTGTTTACCTCTGGTGTTTTACCTCTGGTGTTTACCTCTGGTGTTTACCTCTGGTGTTTACCTCTGGTGTTTTACCTCTGGTGTTTTACCTCTGGTGTTTTACCTCTGGTGTTTTACCTCTGGTGTTTACCTCTGGTGTTTACCTCTGGTGTTTTACCTCTGGTGTTTACCTCTGGTGTTTACCTCTGGTGTTTTACCTCTGGTGTTTTACCTCTGGTGTTTTACCTCTGGTGTTTTACCTCTGGTGTTTACCTCTGGTGTTTACCTCTGGTGTTTTACCTCTGGTGTTTACCTCTGGTGTTTACCTCTGGTGTTTTACCTCTGGTGTTTACCTCTGGTGTTTTACCTCTGGTGTTTACCTCTGGTGTTTACCTCTGGTGTTTTACCTCTGGTGTTTACCTCTGGTGTTTACCTCTGGTGTTTTACCTCTGGTGTTTTACCTCTGGTGTTTACCTCTGGTGTTTACCTCTGGTGTTTTACCTCTGGTGTTTTACCTCTGGTGTTTACCTTTCGTTTGCCGTTTCTTTCAGATATGGATCATTCAAACATGGACCACAGTGGCCACGCCCACCACGCCATGACCGCCGCCCCGTCCCTCACCACGCACGGCGGACACGGGGGCGGGGCCGGGGGCGGGGCCGGGGGCGGACACGAGGGCCACATGGGCATGGTACGAAACACAAGCTTTTGTCTTTGGTCTGAATGTTGGAGATTTAAAGACAACGAACCATTTCTCTAATGATCTAAAACACCAAAAGACAAAGACCTAAATGTCACATCAATAATACACTTCAGTAATGATTTAACACTAACTACTGACTTAACATTAACTACTGACTTAACATTAACTACTGACTTAACACTAACTACTGACTTAACACTAACTACTGACTTAACACTAACTACTGACTTAACACTAGCTACTGACTTAACACTAACTACGGACTTAACACTAACTACGGACTTAACACTAGCTACTGACTTAACACTAGCTACTGACTTAACTACTGACTTAACTACTGACTTAACACTAACTACTGACTTAACACTAGCTACTGACTTAACATTAACTACTGACTTAACACTAACTACGGACTTAACACTAACTACGGACTTAACACTAACTACGGACTTAACACTAACTACGGACTTAACACTAACCACTGACTTAACACTAGCTACTGACTTAACTACTGACTTAACTACTGACTTAACACTAACTAATGACTTAACACTAACTAATGACTTAACACTAACTAATTACTTAACACTAACTACTGACTTAACACTAACTACTGACTTAACACAAACTACTGACTTAACACTAACTACTGACTTAACACTAACTAACTACTGACTTAACACTAACTAATGACTAAACACATTGCTGACTTAACACTAACTACTGACTTAACACTAACTACTGACTTAACACTAACTACTGACTAAACACATTGCTGACTTAACACTAACTACTGACTTAACACTAACTACTGACTAAACACATTGCTGACTTAACACTAACTACTGACTAAACACATTGCTGACTTAACACTAACTACTGACTTAACACTAACTACTGACTTAACACTAACTACTGACTTAACACTAACTACTGACTAAACACATTGCTGACTTAACACTAACTACTGACTAAACACATTGCTGACTTAACACTAACTACTGACTTAACACTAACTATTGACTTAACACTAACTACTGACTTAACACTAACTACTGACTAAACACATTGCTGACTTAACACTAACTACTGACTAAACACATTGCTGACTTAACACTAACTACTGACTAAACACATTGCTGACTTAACACTAACTACTGACTTAACACTAACTACTGACTTAACACTAACTACTGACTTAACACTAACTACTGACTTAACACTAACTACTGACTTGACACTGACTACTGACTTGACACTAACTACTGACTTGACACTAACTACTGACTTAACACAAACTACTGACTTAACACAAACTATTGACTACTACTGACTTAACACAAACTACTGACTTAACTGTCAGAGGATTCACTGTGTTCTGTTTCAGGCCATGACCTTTTATTTCGACTACAAGAACGTGGAGCTGCTGTTTTCAGGTCTGATCATCAACTCTGCTGGAGGTGAGCGACCATAAGGGGGCGGAGCCTCCTCACACGACCACCAGGGAGCGGAGCCTCGACACACAACCACTAGGGGGCGGCGCTTCCACACACGGGGCTGCACCTCCACACACGACCACCAGGGGGCGGAGCTTCCACACACGACCCCCAGGGGGCGGAGCTTCCACACACGACCACCAGGGGGCGGAGCTTCCACACACGACCACCAGGGGGCAGCACCTCCACACACGACCACAAGGGGGCGGAGCTTCCACACACAACCCCCCAGGGGGCGGAGCCTCCACACACAACCACCAGGGGGCGGAGCTTCCACACACGACCACCAGGGGGCGGAGCTTCCACACACGACCACCAGGGGGCGGAGCTTCCACACACGACCACCAGGGGGCGGAGCTTCCACACACGACCACCAGGGGGCGGAGCTTCCACACACGACCACCAGGGGGCGGAGCTTCCACACGACCACCAGGGGGCGGAGCTTCCACACGACCACCAGGGGGCGGAGCCTCGACACACGACCACCAGGGGGCGGAGCCTCGACACACGACCACCAGGGGGCGGAGCCTCGACACACAACCACTAGGGGGCGGAGCTTCCACACACGGGGCTGCACCTCCACACACGACCACCAGGGGGCGGGGCTTCCACACACGACCACCAGGGGGTGGAGTTTCCACACACGACCACCAGGGGGCGGAGCTTCCACACACGACCACCAGGGGGCGGAGCTTCCACACAAGACCACCAGGGGGCGGAGCCTCCACACACAACCACCAGGGGGCGGAGCCTCCACACACAACACCAGAGTTTAGAGCAAAGTCTAACCCCGCCCCCTGTTCTTTCTGGGCCAATCAGAGATGGTGCTGGCGTGCCTCGGAGTCTTCTTATTGGCCGCTCTGTACGAGGGGTTGAAGATTGGTCGAGAGGTGCTTCTGAGGCGGAGCCAAGTCAACGTCAGATACAACTCTATGCCTTTACCTGGAACCGACGGGACGGTCATGGTGGAGACGCACAAGACCGTGGGGTAAGACCGGGACCGAGACAGGGACCTAGACCGGGACCTAGACCGGGACCGAGACAGGGACCGAAGCAGGGACCGAGACCGGGACCTGGACCGAGACCGGGACCGAGACCGGGACCGAGACCGGGACCTAGACCGGGACCTAGACCGGGACCTAGACCGGGACCGAGACCGGGACCTAGACAGGGACCGAAGCAGGGACCGAGACAGGGACCGAGACAGGGACCGAAGCAGGGACCGAAGCAGGGACCGAAGCAGGGACCGAAGCAGGGACCGAGACCGGGACCGAGACCGGGACCGAGACCGGGACCGAGACCGGGACCTAGACCGGGACCGAGACCGGGACCTAGACAGGGACCGAAGCAGGGACCGAAGCAGGGACCGAGACAGGGACCGAGACAGGGACCGAAGCAGGGACCGAAGCAGGGACCGAGACAGGGACCGAGACCGGGACCGAGACCGGAACCGGAGACCCAGATAGGGACCGAGACCGGGACAGGGACAGGGACCGGGACAGGGACCGGGACAGGGACCGAGAGCGTTCCTCCTGTAGGTGGAGCTCCTGTAGGTGGAGCTCATGGAGGTGGAGCTCATGGATCTATTATATGATCTGGATAGGCCACGCCCCCTCTGCCTCTGGCTCCAAATTGAGTAGTGGCCACTTCGCAGAATGCAGCCTCTTGGTCGGACCATTTCAGGAGTTCGGCCTCTAAAATTACCAAACATGCTAAATTGTTTTTAGTCTAAAAATAAAATAGAAGGAATTTCACTCTTTAACTGTTTCTAAAATACTTAAAAAATACATTTTTAACCTCCCGGTGAACGGTGTACGCGCACCGAGCGCGCACGTGACCCTCATGAACGAGCCTCGGGAGAACACGTGACGGAAACTAAACACAAGCAGAAGAAAGAGACGAGACCACGAGACACGTAAGTTGTGTTTGTATGTCATTCCTCACGTTTCACACATCGTTCCATATGAAGTGTAAAACAACAATTACACAGTTAACACAAGTTAACACAAGTTAACACGAGCTAACGTAAGCTAAAGTTTAGCTACACAAAGATGCAACAACACGTCGTGATGGCTCGTGCTTCTGCAAATAAATAACTAATTATTTCTCTTACTAAATGTTCTAAGAGACAAGAGGTTATGCACAGATCAAGGAAAACTAGAGAAAGAAGGGAAATAAAGTGATGTTTGTATTATGTGCTATAAAAAACTACAAATAATTCAAATATAACCTGCTATAATGGGTCATATCTTACATATATAAATGTAAACGTATGTAAAAGTGACAGTGCTGTACTTACAGGGGCTGAGACCACATTTAAGGTTTTATTAACCATTTCATAATGACGTGTACTGTGTTTAAACAGCAAAGCACACGCTTGTTTTCTATAGGAATGTCATGGATTTACTTCCATGGAATATGTAGAGATTTAGCAAACATGTCAGTTATGTTCTAACTTCTAAGGTTTAAACTTATGCATAAGTAAATTACTTTTGGTTCTAGCTTTAAAAATTAAGGTGAAAAGAGGAACTTTTGTGTTACAGAGCGAAATGTAAATCTGTCAATAACATATTCCAGCTTTTCTCTGTTAAATGTGCAGAATATATAAATGTTCTAATGAGTATCTTTCTCATCTTCAGTGCTGACCAGTGAGTTTAGTCTGTCTGTGCTGACCAGAGCTCTACAGGTCACTGCAGGTCACTACAGGTCACTACAGGTCACTGCAGGTCACTACAGGTCACTACAGGTCACTGCAGGTCACTGCAGGTCACTACAGGTCACTGCAGGTCACTACAGGTCACTACAGGTCACTGCAGGTCACTACAGGTCACTACAGGTCACTACAGGTCACTGCAGGTCACTACAGGTCACTACAGGTCACTGCAGGTCACTACAGGTCACTGCAGGTCACTACAGGTCACTACAGGTCACTGCAGGTCACTGCAGGTCACTGCAGACACAGAGTGATCTCAAGTAAACTCCTGACGACTCCAAAGCAAAAGGTATTTTGATAATAACTTGTGCCTCGACTAAAAGTAAACAGTGTAGAATCAGTATTTTGAATTTATAAAATGTCTGTTTTGTTATGACCAAAAAAACTAAATGATAATTGTTCTTCAAAAGAGCCACTGCTGTGTCACATGTGTCTGTGAAGCAGCTTCAGGACAAACATGTGAAGTGTATGTTATATGACTTGTATAATCTAAACATGTGAAGTGTATGTTATATGACTTGTATAATCTAAAGCTGTGACATGTTCTGTTTGTCTCAGTCATACGATGGAGCTGAACGGAGGAGTTTACTGAAGTACAGAAGACAGCGTAGCCATGGAAACAAAGTCTTGTTAAATACTGAGATATATTCAGTATTTAACGCAATAATGTCACATTCATGTGCATATAACTGATGTAAAAAGAGTGTTTATTTTACCATTATTATTAGTATTATTTTGTCTTACGGTAGCTGTTTTTATCTTTATCTTTATCTCTATTTTCCCCCTCCATTCCTTATTAAGGTGTGAGAGGTTCTGTCTATAGGAGTTTTTGTTTATAAGAGTTCTTCTATTAAGATCGATCTATTAAGAGTGTTTTTTAAACTTCCTATAAGTTTTCTGTCCTTTTCCTCTGGATCTACTGCGTTGCAACAACGACATTTCCTCATGTGTGGACAATAAAGGAATACTTTATCTTATTCAGTTTGTTCCATTTGACTTATACAGGTTGTTTTATCATTGTTAATATTTTCATGTTGTACTGAATCACCAAAGCAAGTTCCACTGTTTGTGAATTCTTTTCTTTGACAATGGCAATACATTTTCTGATTCTATTAATGATGATGATAATGAACATTACACAGACTCAAACCCCTTAATAAGGGACTCCCACATTGTAGCTTTAAAACTCATTGGAGCTTTAAAACTCAACTAAAACTGGCTAAAATCAATTTATCATTTGTAGTTATAATCAGATTTGCATTTATTGAACAAGTTCATTCATGTTCATTATTCTTATTAAATACATGAATAAACAAATGTGTTTTGTATTTATTAAAGATTGACATGATACAAAAACGACACAAAAGGAAACTGAATATAATTAAATACTGCTTAACTCAATTATGTCACAGAATCGATGATTATATTTTATATTTCTTCTCATCTTATTAAAAAAAATGCATATTGGCCAAATTATATTATGTAAATAAATAACTGAAAAGTTAATAACAAAATAAATACCCAAACCAAAAACTACAGAAAATGATGAGGACGTTATTCCACCTCTAAATGTGATTCATTGTCATTAAACCAGACTTTTTATCTTAACACTTCTTTATAATTCTCTTAAATATCAGAGCTTTACATCATGATACATGTATGTTTATAGATGGATATAACAATTCATCATTATACGTTACGTAAACAGACTATTTCAAGCCGAATTATTCCAAAAGTCCGTGTTGACTCTTCTCAGTCGTTCACGCTGCTGTGACGTGCGCGCTCCCGACGCCAAAGCCTCACGGCGATGACGTCACAAAAGTGGGAGGAGATATACCACTGTTCAGGAAGTAATGCGGAACTAAAACACTTTTTTGGAACCATGCGCCAATGAGCAGCTCCATAGCTTTCAATGGCGGCCATCTTGGCTTCCGGGGGCTTGGTGGAGCTCCTGTAAATCTGACTCTTTCTCTCAGACAGAGGATGTTAAGCCCCGGCCACTTCCTGCAGACGCTGCTGCACATCCTCCAGGTGAGTTAGTCCTCTGTCCTTAGACCCTCCTTCTGTCCTTAGCCCCTCCTTCTGTCCTTAGCCCCTCCTTCTGTCCTTAGACCCTCCTTCTGTCCTTAGACCCTCCTTCTGTCCTTAGACCCTCCTTCTGTCCTTAGACCCTCCTTCTGTCCTTAGCCCCTCCTTCTGTCCTTAGCCCCTCCTTCTGTCCTTAGACCCTCCTTCTGTCCTTAGCCCCTCCTTCTGTCCTTAGACCCTCCTTCTGTCCTTAGCCCCTCCTGTCCTTAGACCCTCCTTCTGTCCTTAGACCCTCCTTCTGTCCTTAGACCCTCCTTCTGTCCTTAGACCCTCCTTCTGTCCTTAGACCCTCTTTCTGTCCTTAGACCCTCCTTCTATCCTTAGACCCTCCTTCTGTCCTTAGACCCTCCTTCTATCCTTAGACCCTCCTTCTGTCCTTAGCCCCTCCTTCTGTCCTTAGACCCTCCTTCTGTCCTTAGACCCTCCTTCTGTCCTTAGACCCTCTCGTCCTTAGACCCTCCTTCTGTCCTTAGCCCCTCCTTCTGTCCTTAGACCCTCCTTCTATCCTTAGACCCTCCTTCTATCCTTAGACCCTCCTTCTGTCCTTAGACCCTCCTTCTGTCCTTAGACCCTCCTTCTGTCCTTAGACCCTCCTTCTGTCCTTAGACCCTCCTTCTGTCCTTAGCCCCTCCTTCTGTCCTTAGACCCTCCTTCTGTCCTTAGCCCCTCCTTCTGTCCTTAGCCCCTCCTTCTGTCCTTAGCCCCTCCTGTCCTTAGACCCTCCTTCTGTCCTTAGACCCTCCTTCTGTCCTTAGACCCTCCTTCTGTCCTTAGACCCTCTTTCTGTCCTTAGACCCTCCTTCTATCCTTAGACCCTCCTTCTGTCCTTAGACCCTCCTTCTATCCTTAGACCCTCCTTCTGTCCTTAGACCCTCCTTCTATCCTTAGACCCTCCTTCTGTTCTTAGACCCTCCTTCTATCCTTAGACCCTCCTTCTGTCCTTAGCCCCTCCTTCTGTCCTTAGCCCCTCCTTCTGTCCTTAGACCCTCCTTCTGTCCTTAGACCCTCCTTCTGTCCTTAGACCCTCCTTCTGTCCTTAGCCCCTCCTTCTGTCCTTAGACCCTCCTTCTATCCTTAGACCCTCCTTCTGTCCTTAGACCCTCCTTCTGTCCTTAGCCCCTCCTTCTGTCCTTAGCCCCTCCTTCTGTCCTTAGACCCTCCTTCTGTCCTTAGCCCCTCCTTCTGTCCTTAGACCCTCCTTCTGTCCTTAGACCCTCCTTCTGTCCTTAGCCCCTCCTTCTGTCCTTAGACCCTCCTTCTGTCCTTAGACCCTCCTTCTGTCCTTGGACTCTCCTTCTGTCCTTAGACCCTCCTTCTGTCCTTAGACCCTCCTTCTGTCCTTAGACCCTCCTTCTGTCCTTAGCCCCTCCTTCTGTCCTTAGACCCTCCTTCTGTCCTTAGACCCTCCTTCTGTCCTTAGACCCTCCTTCTGTCCTTAGCCCCTCCTTCTGTCCTTAGCCCCTCCTTCTGTCCTTAGACCCTCCTTCTGTCCTTAGACCCTCCTTCTGTCCTTAGACCCTCCTTCTGTCCTTAGACCCTCTTTCTGTCCTTAGACCCTCCTTCTATCCTTAGACCCTCCTTCTGTCCTTAGACCCTCCTTCTGTCCTTAGACCCTCCTTCTATCCTTAGACCCTCCTTCTGTTCTTAGACCCTCCTTCTATCCTTAGACCCTCCTTCTGTCCTTAGCCCCTCCTTCTGTCCTTAGACCCTCCTTCTGTCCTTAGACCCTCCTTCTGTCCTTAGACCCTCCTTCTGTCCTTAGACCCTCCTTCTGTCCTTAGCCCCTCCTTCTGTCCTTAGACCCTCCTTCTATCCTTAGACCCTCCTTCTATCCTTAGACCCTCCTTCTGTCCTTAGACCCTCCTTCTGTCCTTAGACTCTCCTTCTGTCCTTAGCCCCTCCTTCTGTCCTTAGACCCTCCTTCTGTCCTTAGACCCTCCTTCTGTCCTTAGCCCCTCCTTCTGTCCTTAGACCCTCCTTCTGTCCTTAGACCCTCCTTCTGTCCTTAGACCCTCCTTCTGTCCTTAGCCCCTCCTTCTGTCCTTAGACCCTCCTTCTGTCCTTAGACCCTCCTTCTGTCCTTAGACCCTCCTTCTGTCCATAGCCCCTCCTTCTGTCCTTAGACCCTCCTTCTGTCCTTAGACCCTCCTTCTATCCTTAGCCCCTCCTTCTGTCCTTAGCCCCTCCTTCTGTCCTTAGACCCTCCTTCTGTCCTTAGCCCCTCCTTCTGTCCTTAGCCCCTCCTTCTGTCCTTAGCCCCTCCTTCTCTTTGGGACAAAGTATAAACCTGGAGGAGTTCCATAGTGAAGGAGAGATCTGACTCTCTCAGACGGCTTCGCTCGCGTTCTTCCCGTGTTCCTCTCGTGTTCTTCTCGTGTTCATCACGTGTTCATCACGTGTTCTTCTCGTGTTCTTCTCGTGTTCATCACGTGTTCATCACGTGTTCTTCACGTGTTCATCACGTGTTCTTCTCGCGTTCTTCTCGTGTTCTTCTCGCGTTCTTCTCGTGTTCTTCTCGCGTTCTTCTCGTGTTCTCTCGTGTTCCTCTCGTGTTCCTCTCGTGTTCCTCGTGTTCCTCTCGTGTTCCTCTCGTGTTCTTCTCGTGTTCCTCACGTGTTCCTCTCGTGTTCCTCTCGTGTTCCTCTCGTGTTCTTCTCGTGTTCCTCACGTGTTCTTCTCGTGTTCCTCTCGTGTTCCTCTCGTGTTCCTCTCGCGTTCCTCTCGCGTTCCTCTCGCGTTCCTCACGCGTTCTTCTCGTGTTCCTCTCGTGTTCTTCTCGTGTTCTTCTCGTGTTCTTCTCGTGTTCTTCTCGTGTTCCTCTCGTGTTCCTCTCGTGTTCCTCTCGTGTTCCTCTCGTGTTCTTCTCGTGTTCTTCTCGTGTTCCTCTCGTGTTCCTCACGCGTTCTTCTCGTGTTCCTCTCGTGTTCTTCTCGTGTTCTTCTCGTGTTCTTCACGTGTTCCTCTCGTGTTCCTCTCGTGTTCTTCTCGCGTTCTTCTCGTGTTCTTCTCGTGTTCTTCTCGCGTTCTTCTCGCGTTCTTCTCGCGTTCCTCACGTGTTCTTCTCGTGTTCCTCTCGTGTTCCTCTCGTGTTCCTCTCGCGTTCCTCTCGCGTTCCTCACGCGTTCTTCTCGTGTTCTTCTCGTGTTCTTCTCGTGTTCTTCACGTGTTCCTCTCGTGTTCCTCTCGTGTTCTTCTCGCGTTCTTCTCGTGTTCTTCTCATGTTCTTCTCGCGTTCTTCTCGCGTTCTTCTCGTGTTCCTCACGTGTTCTTCTCGTGTTCCTCTCGTGTTCCTCTCGTGTTCCTCTCGTGTTCTTCTCGTGTTCTCTCGTGTTCCTCTCGTGTTCCTCTCGTGTTCCTCTCGTGTTCCTCTCGCGTTCCTCACGCGTTCCTCTCGTGTTCTTCTCGTGTTCCTCTCGTGTTCCTCTCGTGTTCCTCTCGTGTTCTTCTCGTGTTCTCTCGTGTTCCTCTCGTGTTCTCTCGTGTTCCTCTCGTGTTCTTCTCGTGTTCTTCTCGTGTTCCTCACGTGTTCTTCTCGTGTTCCTCTCGCGTTCCTCTCGCGTTCCTCTCGTGTTCCTCTCGTGTTCCTCTCGTGTTCCTCTCGTGTTCCTCATGTTCCTCTCGTGTTCCTCTCGTGTTCCTCTCGTGTTCCTCATGTTCCTCTCGTGTTCCTCTCGTGTTCCTCTCGTGTTCCTCTCGTGTTCCTCTCGTGTTCCTCTCGTGTTCTTCTCGTGTTCTTCTCGTGTTCCTCACGTGTTCTTCTCGTGTTCCTCTCGCGTTCCTCTCGCGTTCCTCTCGTGTTCCTCTCGTGTTCCTCTCGTGTTCTCTCGTGTTCCTCTCGTGTTCCTCTCGTGTTCCTCTCGTGTTCCTCTCGTGTTCTTCTCGTGTTCCTCTCGCGTTCTTCTCGTGTTCTTCTCGTGTTCTTCTCGTGTTCATCACGTGTTCATCACGTGTTCTTCACGTGTTCATCACGTGTTCTTCTCGCGTTCTTCTCGCGTTCTTCTCGCGTTCTTCTCGTGTTCTTCTCGCGTTCTTCTCGTGTTCTCTCGTGTTCCTCTCGTGTTCCTCTCGTGTTCCTCTCGTGTTCCTCTCGTGTTCCTCACGTGTTCTTCTCGTGTTCCTCGTGTTCCTCTCGTGTTCCTCTCGTGTTCTTCTCGTGTTCCTCACGTGTTCCTCTCGTGTTCCTCTCGTGTTCCTCTCGTGTTCTTCTCGTGTTCTTCTCGTGTTCCTCACGTGTTCTTCTCGTGTTCCTCTCGTGTTCCTCTCGCGTTCCTCTCGCGTTCCTCTCGCGTTCCTCACGCGTTCTTCTCGTGTTCCTCTCGTGTTCTTCTCGTGTTCTTCTCGTGTTCTTCTCGTGTTCCTCTCGTGTTCCTCTCGTGTTCCTCTCGTGTTCCTCTCGTGTTCTTCTCGTGTTCTTCTCGTGTTCCTCTCGTGTTCCTCACGCGTTCTTCTCGTGTTCCTCTCGTGTTCCTCACGCGTTCTTCTCGTGTTCCTCTCGTGTTCCTCTCGTGTTCTTCTCGTGTTCTTCTCGTGTTCTTCACGTGTTCCTCTCGTGTTCCTCTCGTGTTCTTCTCGCGTTCTTCTCGTGTTCTTCTCGTGTTCTTCTCGCGTTCTTCTCGCGTTCTTCTCGCGTTCCTCACGTGTTCTTCTCGTGTTCCTCTCGTGTTCCTCTCGTGTTCCTCTCGCGTTCCTCTCGCGTTCCTCACGCGTTCTTCTCGTGTTCCTCTCGTGTTCTTCTCGTGTTCTTCTCGTGTTCTTCACGTGTTCCTCTCGTGTTCTTCTCGTGTTCTTCTCGCGTTCTTCTCGTGTTCTTCTCATGTTCTTCTCGCGTTCTTCTCGCGTTCTTCTCGTGTTCCTCACGTGTTCTTCTCGTGTTCCTCTCGTGTTCCTCTCGTGTTCCTCTCGTGTTCCTCTCGTGTTCTTCTCGTGTTCTCTCGTGTTCCTCTCGTGTTCCTCTCGTGTTCCTCTCGTGTTCCTCTCGCGTTCCTCACGCGTTCCTCTCGTGTTCTTCTCGTGTTCCTCTCGTGTTCCTCTCGTGTTCCTCTCGTGTTCTTCTCGTGTTCTCTCGTGTTCCTCTCGTGTTCTCTCGTGTTCCTCTCGTGTTCCTCTCGTGTTCCTCTCGTGTTCTTCTCGCGTTCCTCACGTGTTCTTCTCGTGTTCCTCTCGCGTTCCTCTCGCGTTCCTCTCGTGTTCCTCTCGTGTTCCTCTCGTGTTCTCTCGTGTTCCTCTCGTGTTCCTCTCGTGTTCCTCTCGTGTTCTTCTCGTGTTCCTCTCGTGTTCTTCTCGTGTTCCTCTCGTGTTCCTCTCGTGTTCTTCTCGTGTTCCTCACGTGTTCTTCTCGTGTTCCTCTCGTGTTCCTCTCGTATTCCTCTCGCGTTCCTCACGCGTTCTTCTCGTGTTCCTCTCGTGTTCCTCTCGTGTTCTTCTCGTGTTCCTCTCGTGTTCCTCTCGTGTTCCTCTCGTGTTCTTCTCGTGTTCCTCTCGTGTTCTTCTCGTGTTCCTCTCGTGTTCTTCTCGTGTTCTTCTCGTGTTCCTCTCGTGTTCCTCTCGTGTTCTTCTCGTGTTCTTCTCGTGTTCCTCTCGTGTTCCTCTCGTGTTCTTCTCGTGTTCTTCTCGTGTTCTTCTCGTGTTCTTCTCGTGTTCCTCTCGTGTTCCTCTCGTGTTCCTCACGTGTTCTTCGTGTTCCTCTCGTGTTCCTCTCGTGTTCTTCTCGTGTTCCTCTCGTGTTCCTCTCGTGTTCCTCTCGTGTTCCTCTCGTGTTCCTCTCGTGTTCCTCTCGTGTTCCTCTCGTGTTCCTCTCGTGTTCCTCTCGTGTTCCTCTCGTGTTCTTCTCGTGTTCCTCTCGTGTTCCTCTCGTGTTCTTCTCGTGTTCTTCTCGTGTTCTTCTCGTGTTCTTCTCGTGTTCCTCTCGTGTTCCTCTCGTGTTCCTCACGCGTTCTTCTCGTGTTCTTCTCGTGTTCCTCTCGTGTTCCTCTCGCGTTCCTCTCGCGTTCCTCACGCGTTCTTCTCGTGTTCCTCTCGTGTTCTTCTCGTGTTCCTCTCGTGTTCCTCTCGCGTTCCTCACGCGTTCTTCTCGTGTTCCTCTCGTGTTCTTCTCGTGTTCCTCTCGTGTTCCTCTCGTGTTCCTCTCGTGTTCCTCTCGTGTTCTTCTCGTGTTCCTCTCGTGTTCCTCTCGTGTTCCTCTCGTGTTCCTCTCGTGTTCCTCTCGTGTTCTTCTCGTGTTCTTCTCGTGTTCCTCTCGTGTTCCTCTCGTGGTCTCCTGTGTTCTCATGTTCCGTGTGTTTGTCCTTCAGGTGGTTCTAAGTTACATTCTGATGCTCGTCTTCATGACCTACAATGGCTTCCTCTGCATCGCCGTGGCAATCGGAGCGGGCGCCGGCTACTTCCTGTTCAGCTGGAAAAAGGCCATTGTTGTGGACATCACGGAACACTGTCACTGAGGAACCTGGGGAACCTGAGGAACCTGGGGAACCTGGGGAACCTGGGGAACCTGGGGAACCTGAGGAACCTGAGGAACCTGGGAACCTGAGGAACCTGGGAACCTGAGGAACCTGGGGAACCTTGGGAACCTGAGGACACTTTCTCCCATCTTCTTCTGCTGATACAATCTGTGTCGTCTCCTGCAGCTCCAGCAGGGGGCGCACTCTAAATGTGCTCAACTGGCACTTTAGTAGGGACAGCTCAGTGCCTCTGGACCCGTTCCTGGTCTGGACCTGGTCTGGACCTGGTCTGGACCCGTTCCTGGTCTGGACCTGGTCTCCTGAAAGAGTGTCCCTAACATTGTGTCCAGACTTGAGACGTTTGGTGTTTTCTCGTCTCAAACTGAAGCGTCTGAAAAGTGCCTTTAAAGGACACATATTCTGCTGAATGTCCTTCTCTCTCTCTCATGTTCTCTCATGTTCTCTCTCATGTTCTCTCTCATGTTCTCTCTCATGTTCTCTCTCATGTTCTCTCTCATGTTCTCTCTCATGTTCTCTCTCATGTTCTCTCTCATGTTCTCTCTCATGTTCTCTCTCATGTTCTCTCTCATGTTCTCTCTCTGTTCTCTCTCATGTTCTCTCTCATGTTCTCTCTCATGTTCTCTCTCATGTTCTCTCTCTGTTCTCTCTCTGTTCTCTCTCATGTTCTCTCATGTTCTCTCTCTGTTCTCTCTCATGTTCTCTCTCATGTTCTCTCTCATGTTCTCTCTCATGTTCTCTCTCATGTTCTCTCTCATGTTCTCTCTCTGTTCTCTCTCATGTTCTCTCTCATGTTCTCTCATGTTCTCTCTCATGTTCTCTCTCATGTTCTCTCTCATGTTCTCTCTCATGTTCTCTCATGTTCTCTCTCATGTTCTCTCTCATGTTCTCTCTCATGTTCTCTCTCATGTTCTCTCATGTTCTCTCATGTTCTCTCTCATGTTCTCTCTCATGTTCTCTCTCATGTTCTCTCTCATGTTCTCTCTCATGTTCTCTCTCATGTTCTCTCTCTGTTCTCTCTCATGTTCTCTCTCATGTTCTCTCATGTTCTCTCTCATGTTCTCTCTCTGTTCTCTCTCATGTTCTCTCTCATGTTCTCTCATGTTCTCTCTCATGTTCTCTCTCATGTTCTCTCTCATGTTCTCTCTCTGTTCTCTCTCATGTTCTCTCTCATGTTCTCTCTCATGTTCTCGCTCTGTTCTCTCTCTGTTCTCTCTCATGTTCTCGCTCTGTTCTCTCTCTGTTCTCTCTCATGTTCTCTCTCATGTTCTCTCTCATGTTCTCTCTCATGTTCTCTCATAAATCATCTCAGCCTCGCTCTGTCTCGTCACCATCAGAACGACTGTGAGCTGAGACCAGGACGTGAGGCTGAACTGTCATTCCCTGTGCAGCCAGTAGATGGAGCCACACGCACATGAGGCTCACAACACTAACACTGCAGAATATGTGTCCTTTAACCCTCTTTACACCTGATGCCCTGATGAACTCCACCTTCAAGAGAAACACTCAAGTTAAAAAGTCATTGTTTATCTAGTTTATTTAGATCTGATTTTCCAAAAGAAGTTTAGGTTTTATTTCAAGTGAAGATTTTTTATTCTTATTGAAATTAGAAAATGTCTTTTTCTAATTTCAGGTAAAATGAGACATTTTATATTTTAGAAAACGCTTTAAATATATATTACTCAGAACCCCTGGTTTAGTCCTGGTTTAGTCCTGGTTTAGACCTGCTTTAGACCTGCTTTAGTCCTGGTTTAGTCCTGGTTTAGTCCTGGTTTAGTCCTGGTTTAGTCCTGGTTTAGTCCTGGTTTAGACCTGGTTTAGACCTGCTTTAGTCCTGGTTTAGTCCTGGTTTAGTCCTGGTTTAGTCCTGGTTTAGTCCTGGTTTAGACCTGGTTTAGACCTGCTTTAGTCCTGGTTTAGTCCTGGTTTAGTCCTGGTTTAGTCCTGGTTTAGTCCTGGTTTAGACCTGGTTTAGACCTGCTTTAGTCCTGGTTTAGTCCTGGTTTAGTCCTGGTTTAGTCCTGGTTTAGACCTGGTTTAGACCTGCTTTAGTCCTGGTTTAGACCTGGTTTAGACCTGCTTTAGACCTGCTTTAGTCCTGCTTTAGTCCTGGTTTAGTCCTGGTTTAGTCCTGGTTTAGACCTGGTTTAGACCTGCTTTAGTCCTGGTTTAGTCCTGGTTTAGTCCTGGTTTAGTCCTGGTTTAGTCCTGGTTTAGTCCTGGTTTAGTCCTGGTTTAGTCCTGGTTTAGTCCTGCTTTAGTCTTGGTCTTGCCTTCACATTGGTGGGCCAATCAGAGCGCTCGCCCTGACGCTGGCCTCTGATTGGCTCTTTAGTAAAGTCTTTTATGAATCAAATGTTTTTATTGTTTTGACTCTTTGAGTCGAGACGTTTCAGTCAGAATTATTATTTTAGTCTGAACATGTTTTTCTCATAAAGATCGAGTTTATTCAAATTCGATACAAAAATGCCTTATTTTGATATGAAATGATGAAAAACATGATTTTAATCCTTTGTCTTTTAGTTTAAATTTGACTTTTTTTATGTAAATGAACTTCTGCTCAAAACGTTCAAATAAATGAGAAAATTATCTTTATTTCATTTTATGACGTTTGATTCTGCTGTAAATGTGTTTTATTGGGCGGAGCTGTGGGTGGGGTTTGGGCCGTGTTTGGACCAATCAATTCAATTTCAATTTATTTTTGTAAGGCCCAAAATCACAACAACAGTTGCCTCTGAGGGCCACAGGGAGAAATGAATCAACAATGTCTGTGGTGGCGAGGGACGATGTCCCAGGGTCCTCTGTCCTTAGACTCTCCTTCTCGGCCAGGAAAAACTACAAAAAAAACCTCTTTGGGAAAAAAGCGTAGAAACCTGGAGGAGTTCCGGTGAAGGAGAGATCCCACTCTCACAGACGGACACAAGGAGACTGGAGCTGGAGCCACTCTTCAGGCAGATGAGGGACCGTCCACACGGGGCAGGGACCACTTCACCAGGGGAGGGGCATCTGGGTCCACAGGTCCTCAGCAGTGAGAGAAAGAAAAGAAGGCGGTGAACAGTTTGCAAGTGGAATTAAAAAATAAATATTGTTTGATAGCATAAGTAGTCAGAAGAAGAAGAGGATAGTGCTCAAGCTGTCATACTTCCCCCAGCATAGTTACTCCTAGGGCAGCGTAGCTAAAGCTGTGGGTTTATGTTTCTCAATCACAGTCAGGGACAATTTACTGTTTGTGAAGAAGGAAATTATGTAAATGTTTTAAAACCTGAGAAATAAATGTGATTCAAATGAAGCGCGACTGTCGTGTGTCCAAGTGTCCAGAGGGGGGACAAGTGTCCAGAGGGGGGGACAAGTGTCCAGAGGGAGGGACAAGTGTCCAGAGGGGGGACAAGTGTCCAGAGGGGGGACAAGTGTCCAGAGGGAGGGACAAGTGTCCAGAGGGGGGACAAGTGTCCAGAGGGCCGCCCGATACTGGCCGCGCTGTGTTTACTGCAGGTGAAACAGTCGGAATCTGATTCACAAAGTCCAGTCACTGACTTTAGTGTCTGGAGTCAATTTGAATGTGAGTGATTGTGTCATACTGACATACTGACATCCTAACATACTGACATACTGACATACTGACATACTGACATCCTGACATCCTGACATCCTGACATACTGACATACTGACATACCGACATTCTGACATACTGACATACTGACATACTCACATACTCACATACTGACATACTCACATACTCACATACTGACATACTCACATACTGACATACTCACATACTCACACACTGACATACTGACATACTGACATACTCACATACTCACATACTCACATACTGACATACTGACATACTCACATACTCACATACTCACATTCTGACATACTGACATACTCACATACTCACATTCTGACATACTGACATACTCACATACTCACATACTCACATTCTGACATACTGACATACTCACATACTCACATACTGACATACTCACATACTCACATACTCACATACTCACATTCTGACATACTCACATACTCACATACTCACATACTGACATACTCACATACTCACATACTCACACACTGACATACTGACATACTCACATACTCACATACTGACATACTCACATACTGACATACTGACATACTCACATACTCACATACTCACATGCTCACATACTCACATACTCACATACTGACATACTCACATACTCACATACTGACATACTGACATACTCACATACTCACATACTCACATGCTCACATACTGACATACTGACATACTGACATACTCACATACTCACATACTGACATACTGACATACTCACATACTGACATACTGACATACTCACATACTCACATACTCACATGCTCACATACTGACATACTCACATACTGACATACTGACATACTGACATACTCACATACTGACATACTGACATACTCACATACTGACATACTGACATACTCACATACTCACATACTCACATGCTCACATACTGACATACTCACATACTGACATACTGACATACTCACATACTCACATACTCACATGCTCACATACTGACATACTGACATACTGACATACTCACATACTCACATACTGACATACTGACATACTCACATACTGACATACTGACATACTCACATACTCACATACTCACATGCTCACATACTGACATACTCACATACTGACATACTCACATACTGACATACTCACATACTGACATACTCACATACTCACATACTGACATACTGACATACTCACATACTGACATACTGACATACTCACATACTGACATACTCACATACTGACATACTCACATACTCACATACTCACATACTCACATACTCACATACTCACATACTGACATACTCACATACTCACATACTGACATACTCACATACTCACATTCTGACATACTCACATACTCACATACTCACATACTCACATACTGACATACTGACATACTCACATACTCACATACTCACATTCTGACATACTGACATACTCACATACTCACATACTCACATACTCACATTCTGACATACTGACATACTCACATACTCACATACTCACATACTCACATACTGACATACTCACATACTCACATACTGACATACTGACATACTCACACACTGACATACTGACATACTCACATACTCACATACTGACATACTCACATACTCACACACTGACATACTGACATACTCACATACTGACATACTCACATACTCACATACTCACATACTGACATACTGACATACTGACATACTCACATACTCACACACTGACATACTCACATACTGACATACTGACATACTGACATACTGACATACTCACATACTCACATACTGACATACTGACATACTCACATACTCACATACTCACATACTCACATACTGACATACTGACATACTCACATACTCACATACTGACATACTCACATACTCACATACTGACATACTGACATACTCACATACTCACATACTGACATACTGACATACTCACATACTCACATACTGACATACTCACATACTGACATACTGACATACTGACATACTGACATACTGACATACTCACATACTCACATACTCACATACTGACATACTGACATACTGACATACTCACATACTCACATACTCACATACTGACATACTGATTCGGGCACTGCAACATGTGTTCGGTCAGTTCGTGATCCATGTCCTTCGCCATGAAATCTTGGAATAAGCAGATGTAGAATGAGAGGACACGGAGCAGGAGGACACGGAGCAGGAGGACACGGAGCAGGAGGACACGGAGCAGGGGGACACGGAGCAGGGGGACACGGAGCAGGGGGACACGGAGCAGGAGGATACGGAGCAGGAGGACACGGAGCAGGAGGACACGGAGCAGGGGGACACGGAGCAGGGGGACACGGAGCAGGGGGACACGGAGCAGGAGGACACGGAGCAGGGGGACACGGAGCAGGAGGACACGGAGCAGGGGGACACGGAGCAGGAGGACACAGAGCAGGAGCAGGGGGACACGGACCAGGGGGACACAGAGCAGGGGGACACGGAGCAGGAGGACACGGAGCAGGGGGACACGGAGCAGGAGCAGGGGGACACGGACCAGGGGGACACGGAGCAGGGGGACACGGAGCAGGAGCAGGGGGACACGGACCAGGGGGACACGGAGCAGGGGGACACGGAGCAGGAGGACACGGAGCAGGGGGACACGGAGCAGGGGGACACGGAGAAGGAGGACACGGAGCAGGGGGACACGGAGCAGGAGGACACGGAGCAGGGGGACACGGAGCAGGAGGAGACAGAGCAGGAGCAGGGGGACACGGACCAGGGGGACACAGAGCAGGGGGACACGGAGCAGGAGGACACGGAGCAGGGGGACACGGAGCAGGAGCAGGGGGACACGGACCAGGGGGACACGGAGCAGGGGGACACGGAGCAGGAGGACACGGAGCAGGAGGACACGGAGCAGGAGCAGGGGGACACGGAGCAGGGGGACACGGAGCAGGAGGACACGGAGCAGGAGGACACGGAGCAGGAGCAGGGGGACACGGAGCAGGGGGACACGGAGCAGGAGGACACGGAGCAGGGGGACACGGAGCAGGGGGACACGGAGCAGGGGGACACGGAGCAGGGGGACACGGAGCAGGAGGACACGGAGCAGGGGGACACGGAGAAGGAGGACACGGAGCAGGGGGACACGGAGCAGGAGCAGGGGGACACGGAGCAGGGGGACACGGAGCAGGAGGACACGGAGCAGGAGGACACGGAGCAGGGGGACACGGAGCAGGGGGACACGGAGCAGGAGGACACGGAGCAGGGGGACACGGAGCAGGGGGACACGGAGCAGGGGGACACGGAGCAGGAGGATACGGAGCAGGAGGACACGGAGCAGGGGGACACGGAGCAGGGGGACACGGAGCAGGAGGACACGGAGCAGGGGGACACGGAGCAGGGGGACACGGAGCAGGAGGACACGGAGCAGGGGGACACGGAGCAGGGGGACACGGAGCAGGGGGACACGGAGCAGGAGGACACGGAGCAGGGGGACACGGAGCAGGGGGACACGGAGAAGGAGGACACGGAGCAGGGGGACACGGAGCAGGAGGACACGGAGCAGGGGGACACGGAGCAGGAGGACACGGAGCAGGAGCAGGGGGACACGGACCAGGGGGACACGGAGCAGGGGGACACGGAGCAGGAGCAGGGGGACACGGACCAGGGGGACACGGAGCAGGGGGACACGGAGCAGGAGCAGGGGGACACGGAGCAGGGGGACACGGAGCAGGAGGACACGGAGCAGGGGGACACGGAGCAGGGGGACACGGAGCAGGGGGACACGGAGAAGGAGGACACGGAGCAGGGGGACACGGAGCAGGGGGACACGGAGCAGGAGGACACAGAGCAGGAGCAGGGGGACACGGACCAGGGGGACACAGAGCAGGGGGACACGGAGCAGGAGGACACGGAGCAGGGGGACACGGAGCAGGAGCAGGGGGACACGGACCAGGGGGACACGGAGCAGGGGGACACGGAGCAGGAGGACACGGAGCAGGAGGACACGGAGCAGGAGCAGGGGGACACGGAGCAGGGGGACACGGAGCAGGAGGACACGGAGCAGGAGGACACGGAGCAGGAGCAGGGGGACACGGAGCAGGGGGACACGGAGCAGGAGGACACGGAGCAGGAGGATACGGACCAGGGGGACACGGAGCAGGGGGACACGGAGCAGGAGGACACGGAGCAGGGGGACACGGAGCAGGGGGACACGGAGCAGGGGGACACGGAGCAGGAGGACACGGAGCAGGGGGACACGGAGCAGGGGGACACGGAGAAGGAGGACACGGAGCAGGGGGACACGGAGCAGGAGGACACGGAGCAGGGGGACATGGAGCAGGAGGACACAGAGCAGGAGCAGGGGGACACGGACCAGGGGGACACAGAGCAGGGGGACACGGAGCAGGAGGACACGGAGCAGGGGGACACGGAGCAGGAGCAGGGGGACACGGACCAGGGGGACACGGAGCAGGGGGACACGGAGCAGGAGGACACGGAGCAGGAGGACACGGAGCAGGAGCAGGGGGACACGGAGCAGGGGGACACGGAGCAGGAGGACACGGAGCAGGAGGACACGGAGCAGGAGCAGGGGGACACGGAGCAGGGGGACACGGAGCAGGAGGACACGGAGCAGGAGGATACGGACCAGGGGGACACGGAGCAGGGGGACACGGAGCAGGAGGACACGGAGCAGGGGGACACGGAGCAGGGGGACACGGAGCAGGGGGACACGGAGCAGGAGGACACGGAGCAGGGGGACACGGAGCAGGGGGACACGGAGAAGGAGGACACGGAGCAGGGGGACACGGAGCAGGAGGACACGGAGCAGGGGGACACGGAGCAGGAGGACACAGAGCAGGAGCAGGGGGACACGGACCAGGGGGACACAGAGCAGGGGGACACGGAGCAGGAGGACACGGAGCAGGGGGACACGGAGCAGGAGCAGGGGTACACGGACCAGGGGGACACGGAGCAGGGGGACACGGAGCAGGAGGACACGGAGCAGGAGGACACGGAGCAGGAGCAGGGGGACACGGAGCAGGGGGACACGGAGCAGGAGGACACGGAGCAGGAGGATACGGACCAGGGGGACACGGAGCAGGGGGACACGGAGCAGGAGGACACGGAGCAGGGGGACACGGAGCAGGGGGACACGGAGCAGGGGGACACGGAGCAGGAGGACACGGAGCAGGGGGACACGGAGCAGGGGGACACGGAGAAGGAGGACACGGAGCAGGGGGACACGGAGCAGGAGGACACGGAGCAGGGGGACACGGAGCAGGAGGACACAGAGCAGGAGCAGGGGGACACGGACCAGGGGGACACAGAGCAGGGGGACACGGAGCAGGAGGACACGGAGCAGGGGGACACGGAGCAGGAGCAGGGGTACACGGACCAGGGGGACACGGAGCAGGGGGACACGGAGCAGGAGGACACGGAGCAGGAGGACACGGAGCAGGAGCAGGGGGACACGGAGCAGGGGGACACGGAGCAGGAGGACACGGAGCAGGGGGACACGGAGCAGGAGGACACGGAGCAGGAGGACACGGAGCAGGAGGACACGGAGCAGGAGCAGGGGGACACGGAGCAGGAGGACACGGAGCAGGGGGACACGGAGCAGGAGGACACGGAGCAGGAGGACACAGAGCAGGAGGACACGGAGCAGGGGGACACGGAGCAGGGGGACACGGAGAAGGAGGACACGGAGCAGGGGGACACGGAGCAGGGGGACACGGAGCAGGGGGACATGGAGCAGGGGGACACGGAGCAGGAGGACACAACTGTGGAGGGTCAGTGGTTCCTCAGTCTGACCATGGAGCTCTTTTGCCTGATGCCCGGGGGAGAGAGCGAGTCAGGTGCTCTGTGTCCCTGTCTTGACCAACATACATTTTGTCCCCTGAGACTTCCCATTTGTCCTCATCAATTAACTTAAACATTTCCACATAGAGTTCATCCTGGTCTCGCTCATAATGTCTCTGTTCAGTCCCATTAGAGACCTGGACCATCGACCTTTGACCCCTCTGGCCTGACCTGGACCATCGACCTTTGACCCCTCCGGCCTGACCTGGACCATCGACCTTTGACCTCTCCGGCCTGACCTCGACCATCGACCTTTGACCCCTCCGGCCTGACCTGGAGCCTAGAACCAATAGTCCTTCAGGTGAGCACAAAATGGACGCCCGAGCCTTAATGAGCATGTTTTGTCCCAAGAGGCAAATGAGAGACTGTTTGTCCTCCACACACTGATGAGAGACTGTTTGTCCTCCACACACTGATGAGAGACTGTTTGTCCTCCACACACTGATGAGAGACTGTTTGTCCTCCACACACTGATGAGAGACTGTTTGTCCTCTACACACTGATGAGAGACTGTTTGTCCTCCACACACTGATGAGAGACTGTTTGTCCTCCACACACTGATGAGAGACTGTTTGTCCTCCACACACTGATGAGAGACTGTTTGTCCTCCACACACTGATGAGAGACTGTTTGTCCTCTACACACTGATGAGAGACTGTTTGTCCTCCACACACTGATGAGAGACTGTTTGTCCTCCACACACTGATGAGAGACAAAGTCCAGCGATGGTAGTTGGAGCTGTGAAAGTCTGTGGTTCACCCGAAAAGCCCACAAGGGACATGGAGCTGGGGGACATCTGGTGGGGGACATCTGGTGGGGGACATCTGGTGGGGGACATCTGGTGGGGGACATCTGGTGGGGGACATTTGGTGGGGGACATCTGGTGCTTCGGAAAATCAACGTTGAGTGAAGAGGAGGTGGCACCAGTATCTGTCCATTCACCCCTACAGCGTCCAAGGGCCCTGCCGTCCCCTGCACCTGTGGCTCCGGGCGACACCCTTCAGTATTTGTATTGAGGGCCCGGGAAAGGCTGTGGCTGATAACTCTGTTGTTGTTGTTGTTGTTGTTGTTGTTGTTCTGCCTCTGTGAGCTCCTCCCTCGTCCCCTGTAAGAGCTCCCTCCCTCGTCCCCTGTAAGAGCCCTCCCTCGTCTCTGTAGAGCCCTCCCTCGTCCCTGAGCCCCCTCGCCTCGTCAAGAGCCCTCCCTCCCGTCCCTCTGTAAGAGCCCTCCTCCTCGTCCCCTTAGATGCCCACGCCCTCCCTGTCAGAGCCCCTCCCTCGTCCACTGTAAGCAATCCCCTCACCTCGTACCCTGTAAGAGCCCACACGTCCCTTACCGTCCCCTCCCTGTAAGAGCCCCTCCCCTTCCAGCGTCTCCCCCTCCTCGTCCTGTAAGAGCCTCCCCTCGTCCCCTGTAAGAGCCCCTCCCTCGTCCTCAGTAAGAGCCCTCCTCGTCCCCTGTAAGAGCCCCTCCCTCGTCCCCTGTAAGAGCCCCTCCCTCGTCCTCTGTAAGAGCCCCTCCCTCGTCCCCTGTAAGAGCCCCTCCCTCGTCCCCTGTAAGAGCCCCTCCCTCGTCCTCTGTAAGAGCCCCTCCCTCGTCCCCTGTAAGAGCCCCTCCCTCGTCCCCTGTAAGAGCCCCTCCCTCGTCCTCTGTAAGAGCCCCTCCCTCGTCCTCTGTAAGAGCCCCTCCCTCGTCCCCTGTAAGAGCCCCTCCCTCGTCCTCTGTAAGAGCCCCTCCCTCGTCCCCTGTAAGAGCCCCTCCCTCGTCCTCTGTAAGAGCCCCTCCCTCGTCCCCTGTAAGAGCCCCTCCCTCGTCCCCTGTAAGAGCCCCTCCCTCGTCCTCTGTAAGAGCCCCTCCCTCGTCCCCTGTAAGAGCCCCTCCCTCGTCCTCTGTAAGAGCCCCTCCCTCGTCCCCTGTAAGAGCCCCTCCCTCGTCCTCTGTAAGAGCCCCTCCCTCGTCCCCTGTAAGAGCCCCTCCCTCGTCCTCTGGCATCTGTTCCACTTCTGACATTTTTCCTGTGACTTCTGCCTCATGAGTTTTAACATGTGAATGACATTTATCTAAATTCTTTCTCTCCCCCGGTCGGTCGGTCGGTCAGTCGGTCGGTCAGTCGGTCGGTCAGTCGGTCAGTCGGTCGGTCAGTCGGTCGGTCGGTCGGTCGGTCGGTCAGTCGGTCGGTCGGTCGGTCGGTCAGTCGGTCGGTCGGTCGGTCGGTCAGTCGGTCATCGGTCGGTCGGTCGGTCGGTCGGTCGGTCAGTCGGTCAGTCGGTCGGTCGGTCGGTCGGTCGGTCGGTCGGTCGGTCGGTCGGTCGGTCGGTCGGTCGGTCGGTCGGTCAGTCGGTCGGTCAGGTCGGTCGGTCGGTCGTCGGTCGGTCGGTCGGTCGGTCAGGTCGGTCGGTCGGTCGGTCGGTCGGTCGGTCGGTCGGTCGGTCGGTCGGTCGGTCGGTCGGTCGGTCGGTCGGTCGGTCGGTCGGTCGGTCGGTCGGTCGGTCGGTCGGTCGACAGCTCTGGTTTGTCCAGTTCATCCCGGACCGTCACAGACAACATGGAATTCATCTAATGTAGAGGCATCGCTGCTGAACGGGTGTGAACCACTGACGCATGAGGTCCCAGCATGCCTCTCAGGTCCCTCACTGCCACACCCTGTCCTTGAAAGAAGGTCACACATGGTGTCCACCCTGTCCTTGAAAGAAGGTCACACATGGTGTCCACCCCACCCTTGAAAGAAGGTCACACATGGTGTCCAGCCTGCCGGGGCCCCTTCGGTCAGCGGGGGCCGTGTTTTGGCTCCTGATGTCGCGTCTTTGAATGTGGAAGGTTCAGATGGAGTTCTTCCCGTGGGGTCTTTCCCCAGAGGCATTTGAGCCGCTCAATGTGTTGTTTTGGGAATGTTGGAATTGACCGCTCGCCTTCAGTTCTTTGTAGTCAACGTCCCTTTGTGGTCTA